>NW_027271624.1:157500-617500 GCF_040938485.1 Diadema antillarum
CAACATCAAGTAAATATGGAGAGAATGAAACATACTAAAACAGAGGACAAAGCAAATAACAAACACATGAACAAAGCAAACAAAACCAAACGAGTGGTATCGAACGAGATAACAAGTATGCTTGTTAATAGTACAAGAACACATTACAGATTGAAGCACATATTTTGTAACATTTTTTTCTTTCCAATCGGTCAAGATATCGAACATCCTCGTCAGCGAAAGGCTGATTATCAGAGGGATCCACTCAGGTTAAAAATACAAGCATTGAACGTATACAGTACACACATACATACAGTTACAAACATAGGCCTATAACATATTCTATATTATGCAAAGAACTAAAAAAAATAAAGAAGAGAAACGGCAACACCGTGGTAAACTTATTTTTAGACACAAAAGAAAAGCAAAGAAAATTATCAACAAGACCTTAAAGTACAATATATACAAAAGAAGGGCCATAAGATGGTTCAAGAACGAAAGGAAAATCGTTATTCCTGGTATCTTGACGGTGGGTTATTATTAAGTGCAAATAAAAGCACTCTATCAGGATACGCAGCATTCATTCAAAGTTAAATATATATATATATATATATATATATATATATGTATGTATATATATATATATATATATATATATATACATACATATATATATATATATGTATATATGGAGACATGAAAAGAAATATATCGAACAAAATCTATCCATAAGGAAGCACCTTTATGTACAAAACATCTTTTACCATATTCTGTTTTAAGAGGTATCATGTTTAATTGTTGGTGTTTCTCTACACCAAAAAAAAAAAAAATGAGCTTGAACAACTGATTTATGAAATAACAATGCTTTTTGCTGCAAATAACATATCTTATCCTTTTTGATGAATACAATTTGTCATTATTTGAGATTTCACATATTTAATATGCCTATATATTCCATGATAAATTTTCGTCAGTATACATTCCCAGATGTTTAAAAACATGCGTTTTTAAAGGTTGTATCATTTATATACGCATTATGAAAATCACCATTTACATTATTCCATTTCTCAAATCTTTGTTTTCTGCCAATTATCATATTCTAACACTTTGTAACATTCAAGACCAACTTGTTAACGTTTAACCATTATGAGATGGCCGTCCAATCACGATTCATCTTGTCCGGGGTATTGTAAGTCAGTACAATGTACTGTAACCAATAAGCTGCCTTTCTTCGCCACGACCATCATCAGGGACGGGTGAGCATGTGTATGTGGTATGTGTGTGTGTGTGTGTGTGTGTGTGTGTGTGTGTGTGTGTGTGTTTGTTTGTACACACCTATGAGTCACTGCGATTCAGTCCAACTATACAAATTCCTTAAGTGGATTAAATCTGTACTTGATATCATTTTATAGATCGAAGCAATACCCTTTTCATACTGATGAACACTGGTGCATGCTCTCCTGATCATATTTCTGATACAAAATGAAAGATAACAAATGAGTCCAGATTTTTTTTTTAAAGACTAAACATGTATTACTTCCATCTAAGCCTGACTAACTTGGGTGTTATTGCATAGACGCTGGTATACAGCAAAAAGGCCCAGTTTGTAACAATTTTTTAATCGTAATTGTTTGATTCTGAGAGTCTTTACAAATTAGATATCGTCCAAGCAGATGGTGACACTATGTATTCAATTCGCGTTTGTGTATCGATCTGTCTGATGTCTATCTTAAGTCGCTTAAGTCCAAATATAAAAGTAATTCGCATCTTGTTAAACAAAACCACATTTTTGGTAGTTAATTAGGTCCATCAGCAATAATTCTAACAGTTTTGGCTACAGCAAGGTTTTCGTATGTCTTGTTCTGTGTACTTCATCTCACCGTGCCTTTACAGTGAACATACAACACACTGAAGTTCGTATCCGTCAACATACGGCCTGCACGGTAAGCCACCGCCTGTACCGCATATAGTCTAGCAGCCAGAAAGGGTCCCCGTGCACCCCCCTTAAAACAAAATTCTACGATATGTTCGGAGATCGTCAGAACCTGTATTTTCCGAATCCGGTTGTCGCCAGCGGAAAAAAAAAGGTTGCGCGCGCGTCTTATTTGCATATTTCTAAGATGGGCGCCGCCCGTTGCTAGGAGACGGATTATTTTTGAATAACTTTAGTTAGGAATAACAAATTACCATAAAAATGGTATCATTTTGAAGAGAATTAAATTTCCTACAAGCTGATACCCCATTTGATG
The DNA here is from genome assembly GCF_040938485.1 of Diadema antillarum. Lineage (NCBI taxonomy): Eukaryota > Metazoa > Echinodermata > Echinoidea > Diadematoida > Diadematidae > Diadema > Diadema antillarum. The sequence goes on from NW_027271624.1 coordinate 159,729, forward strand.
GGATAGATAGATGTTGTCATGAAATATTAAGGAAGGAATTATGTTTTTTAGCATTTTTCTAAAAAGATAGGGAATTTGGTTATAATGTTCTTTTCCATACATTTAATATGCATTTACAAATAACATTTGAATTTTCCTATAATTATCCCCAAAACATAGCTATTATCATGTGAAAACGGCTTTCCAATACATCAATTCCTTTAAAAGTTACACGACATTAAAGGGGATATGGTTCAATAGGTTTTACAGCAATATTGAAGGGTTACAATGTCTCCGCGCGCAATTGCGTAGGTTCTGTATGTGGGGTTTGTTGTAGATCACTGCTATCTATTGATCAAATCTCATCGAAATCGGCGAAGAAAGAAAGAAAAATTACACTTTCTATTCCTTATATGAAATAAAAATGTTTTTTTTTTCTATTCTGTGTTACCAAACTCAATCCATTCAGCTTCCCATATGAACAGTTTCTTGTCTTTTTGGATTCCCTCCAAGAACGTGAAATTAATCACAACTTATCTGATATTAAAAAGTTAAAGAAAAAAAATTACGTGACAGTTTCCTCTTATTGTAAGATTAAAGTGAAAAAAAGAGAAGAATCTTATGCTAAAAGCGCTAAGAAATAAAGAACTTGTTAAATGGCCTTTCAGAGTTTAAAATGAAACATGGCTATCTTATTTTTTCATAACAAAATGAAGGGAAGTATCTGTGTAGTTCATGTCGGCCCATACTGGGTTACATCATAAATTCTTCAGAAATGGTCCCCGTGCACCCCCCCCCCCCCAAAAAAAAAAAAATCTACGATAGGTCAAAGGTCAAAGATCAAGTGAAATACATGCTCTCCTATTCATCCAATTAAACCTAGGTCAAGGAAGGTGACCATTCAACACATTTGTGACAAACATGCCATTATAATATTTTGCCAATTTTGTGAAAATGTAATCACACATTGTCCACATGTACTATAGACCTATTAGGAGAATCATGCATTATGGCGGAGGCATACCAGTCGTCATAGCGACATTTCTAGTTTAATATTACAACGAAGATTACGACTACTATTAGCAGTTGGTAATTAAGTGGTGTACGAAGACTAACTCAAACAATACATCATTATATGAGTGGCTATAATGTACAATTGATAAAAACCCAATAAATCTGTTTTTTTTTCCAGGTTATACAGTGCGTATCAAAAAAAGGTAATCCAACTTTGGCGGGCTACTACTTTACAATTGTCAGCTATGGAGAGCTCAATGTTTTAATTCTAATGATATCACAAACCATCGAAAGCTATGCTGCCGGCTGAAAGCAATAACAAATTTACTTATTGTATATTATAGAAAGAATGGCCACGCGAAAGTAACAAGATTAATGCTCTGTTACTGGGAATTTGAAAACAATAATGACATTGTTTCCATTCCTGTTGTGTCGTTGGTTGTTGGCGTGTTTCCTTTCAAAGAGTGAAAGTAGTAGTAGGTTAATAGATGTCGGCGTTAAAGCTTGTACAATATAACAATATTGGTCACAGTTTATTATTCCGAAGGTTCACAAAGTTCATTATTAATCGTCTCTAGTTACTGGCAATAACAAATTTACTTCTTGTAATTTGAAAACAATAATGACATTGTTTCCATTCCTGTTGTGTCGTTGGTTGTTGGCGTGTTTCCTTTCAAAGAGTGAAAGTAGTAGTAGGTTAATAGATGTCGGCGTTAAAGCTTGTACAATATAACAATATTGGTCACAGTTTATTATTCCGAAGGTTCATTTTTTCCCCCAAAGGTTCATTATTCCGGAGATTCGTCATGATATAGATAAACGGGCCCAAATTAGTTATTGCTGAAAGCAATAACAAATTTACTTCTTGTATATTATAGAAAGAAAGGCCACGCGAAAGCAACAAGATTAAATGCCCTGTTACTGGGAATTTGAAAACGATAATGACATTGTTTCCATTCCTGTTGTGTCGTTGGTTGTTGGCGTGTTTCCTTTCAAAGAGTGAAAGTAGTAATATAGTAGGTTAATAGATGTCGGCGTTAAAGCTTGTACAATATAACAATAGTAGTTATAGTTTATTATTCCGAAGGTTCATTTTTCCCCCAAAGGTTCGTTATTCCGGAGGTTCGTCATGATATAGATAAACGGGCCCCAATTTGTTATTGCTGAAAGCAATAACAAATTTACTTCTTGTATATCATAGAAAGAAAGGCCACGCGAAAGCAACAAGATTAAATGCCCTGTTACTGGGAATTTGAAAACGATAATGACATTATTTCCATTCAAAATTCAAAATGGTCACCTTCCTTGACCTAGGCCTAATTGGATGAATAGGAGAGCATGTATTTGGGAATTTTAGGACTTTAACTTGACTTTGGCCCTTTCATAAGTTTATGCATTAAGTAATTTTCAAGGTATGGAGAAAAAGTGCAATTTTTGTATTGAGTAGAAAATTGTTACCATTTTCATCTGGCCTTTGACCCTGAAATTCATAAGAGAATCACTGTCAGGCAGAACATGCATAAATATGTACTAAGTTTCAAGATACCATGAGCCACTTCCGAGACATGGAGGAAGAAGCAAGTTCAGCACTTTCTCTTGATCCTTGATCTTTGACCTTTTTGGCAAAAAAAAAAGAAATTGCCAGAGAATCTCTATTTTGGGTTATACATGCATACACCAAGTTTAAGTCCTGCTGGCATTGCATAAATATGAGGGAAATAGTAAAATTTTGAAGTGTTGCCCTTGACCTTTGACCCCATGAACCCCAAATTCCCTAGATAATCACTTCCAGTCAGTACATGCATAATATATACTATGTTCCATGAAGATCTCTCTCTCTCTAGTCACGTAGCATACAAATATGCAGGTGTGGTTCGGATGAGAGAACGCCATTGTCTGCGGTCAGCGGCAGCTCTGGTAGCCTCTGTAATGCTTGCTCCAGTCACCTGTTTGATGTCATCAAGCCAGCTTGCTGCGGGTCTTCCTCTTTTACGTTTTCCCTCAACCATTCCCTGGATGATTGTTTTCTGCAGGCAGTGATGTCTGGTAGCATGGCCAAAATATGTCAATTTTCTGGCCACAATATCAGCCCGTAGTTTCTTTTCCACTCCAAGCTCCTCTAGCACCCATGTATTTGTTCTTCTTTCTTTCCATGGTATCCTCAGTATCCTACGATAGCACCACGTCTCAAACGAATCCAGTCTCTTCTTGTCTGCTGACTTCATTGTCCAGGATTCTGAGCCATATGATGCCACGGCAAAGGCTGTAGATCTTAGTAGCCGGACCTTGAGGGAGGAAGGGAGTTTACTTTTCCAGAGCTTTGTCATACTTTGTACCACATTCCGGGCCAATTGCTAGTCTTCGTTTAATCTCCTGTGAGCAGTCCCCTTTGGTGTTTATGATGGAACCCAGGAACTCGAAGCTTCCCACCTCTTCAATGGCATCACCATCTAGAGAAAAGACACCATCTGCAAAACTCCGTTCTCCATCTACAACCATGGTCTTAGTCTTTCTAGTATGCAGCATTAGCCCCCTCTCTTCACGTGCTATTTTTACTGCTCTGAGTAGATCCATCAATTCTCTTCTGTTGTTGCAAACCAGGGTGGTGTCATCCGCATACCTGAGATTTGTTACCCGTTGGCCACCTATTGTCACTCCACCAAGGAAATCTCCCAGGGCATCTCTCATAATCCGTTCAGCATAGATGTTGAAAAGCTGGGGCGATAGTATGCATCCCTGTCTGACACCTCTACCAATCTTGAACCATTCTGTGTCACCTCTGCTTGTTCGTACTGTAGACTCTTGATCTTTATATAGCTTGCTAATGAGCTTCACTATATGGCTAGGAAAACCCATTTCTCTCATAGTGTTCCATAATTTTGCATGACAGACACAATCAAAGGCTTTGCTGTAATCTATAAAGCACAGGTAGAGTGGTACAGAGTGTCCTCGGCAATTCTCAATGATGTTTCTGATGTTGAGGATATGGTCTCTCGTGCCTCTTCCTGCTCTAAAACCAGCCTGCTCTTCAGATATCTCATTTTCCATCTGCCGTTTCATTCTGTTGTTGATGATCTTGAGTAGTATTTTGCTGGCATGGCTGATCAAACTAATGGTGCGATGGTTTGAGCACTCCTTTACATTTCCTTTTTTAGGTATCGGGATAAAGACCGCTCTTCCCCAGTCCTCGGGCCATTCTACATTCCTCCAGATTCTGTCACATAGTTTCCACGTGATGTTTATGCCTTCCTCACCAGAGGCTTTCCATAACTCGCCTGGGATATCATCCCAGCCTGGTGATTTCCCGTTCCTAATTTCTCTCATTGCTTGGCGCACTTCCTCCAATAACGGGGGTGGTTCTAACTCTTGTTCCCCTAGGTTGCTGTTGGCAGAGTCTGCCTGGGTCTTCTGCTCGTAGAGCTCCTTGCAGTACTAGGCCCATCTGTTCTTTATGTCTGTGCTCTCTGTTAAGGTGGTACCATTTCTGTCATTGATGACATCTGACCTTGCTGATGGTTTTTGAGTGATTTCTTTGACCAGAGCATACACCCTCTTAGAATCACTCCCTGCTCTTTCTATCTCCTCACATTTTCTCTCAACGAAGGCACGTTGATCAGCTCTAACTGCTTTTGACACTTCTTTGTGTTGTCTTCGCCACTCAGCCATATCCCCTCTCTTCCTCGCATCCTGTCTCTTGTCAGCAAGTCAGTTCTAATGTTGTTCTGGATAACCATGGTTGCTTCTTCTTCTTCTTCTTTGGGATGATCTCCTTAACTGTGCTTAACACTGCTTCTTTCATTCCTTCCCACAGTTCATTGGGAGACAGCTCTTCATCATCAATCTGAAGAAGTGCCTGAAATCTATTGCTCACACTGACAGTGTACTGTTCCGGTATGTTGTCTACATCAAACCTTAATGGTGGTGTCTCTTTCTTCTTTACTTTGAGCTTTAGTTTCAGCTGTGCAACCAGAAGCTGATGGTCACTCCCACAGTCTGCACCTGGTCTTGTCCGAACACTGAGCAGTGAAGAGCGCCATCTTCTTTTAACGAGAATATAGTCAATCCGGTTTCTTACATTGTCCCCGGGGCTCTTCCATGTCCATAGTCTTCGGGGGTGCTGCTGGAAGAAAGTGTTTCCAACAATCAGGTCATTAGCTTGGCAGAAATCTTCCAAACTATCTCCACGTTCATTTCTTTCTCCCAATCCATATTTTCCGACGATCTTAGACTTGGTCACTGATTTGCCAATTTTTGCATTCCAGTCTCCCATTATCACAAGAACATCTTGTTCGGAATCTTGTCAAGAGTATCTTGGAGCTGATCATAAGTCTTCCATGGCTTCATCAGATGCAGTAGATGTTGGCGCATAGACCTGGATGACGGAGATGTTAAATGGGTGACCTTCCAGTCTGAGAGTAATAATTCTTTTGCTTATTGGGCTGAAACCCAAGAAAGACTTAGCCGAGTTTTTGTCCAGGATGAAGCCTACTCCGTGTTCCCTCTTTCCGCCGTCTTTGCCTGAATACACAACTGCGTAGCCATCTTCGGTAGTGAAACGACCTTGGTTGAGCCACCAAGTCTCTGAAATACCAAGCACACTGATATTTTGTTCTCCCATTCGGGTTATGATGATCTCCATCTTGTCAGCATTCATTCCTTGAACATTCCATGTCCCTATAATTCTAGGTTTTCTCAGGTTTGTGCTGCTCCTTTCATGCACAGGATTATCGGCAGTATATTCTGCGTCCTTACAGCTGAGCCTAGTCGGTGCAACACGCTCCTCTTCCCCAGTAGCCATTGACGCATCATCTGGCCTGCGGGTCCCACCATCAGATGCCGGTTTTCCACAATGTTTACGAACTCTCATAAGAACTATCGTGGCCAAGAAAATGCAGTGGGTGGCCGGGTCCTTCTGCATTGCTGGATGGCCATCGTTGACTCTCCAGAGTCGATGCCCTTAAGATAGATCTTGTTTTAGTTCCACCAGGGTGTCCACCCACCCTCCTCACCATTCTCCAGTTGGAGACTGGTGGGTTTGCCGGTTTAGTCGCCGACAATCCGACCCTGAAACAGGTTGTACTGGGCTACAGGGTACCAGTAGCAGATCATCCTGACCTGACATGAAGATACCTTGAACAATATCCAAGATACAGAGAAAAAAAGTAAAATTTTAACATTTTCACTTGACCTTTTCACATTTGACCTTAACCTTATGACCCCAAACTTTTACCAGTGAATTTTAATTGGGTAATACCTGTATACACTAAGTTTCAAGAAAATATCTTTAGGCATTGCAGAGATATGAGGGAAATAGTGAAATTTTAAGCATTTGACCTCGACCTTTTGACTTTTGACCTTGAGCATGTGCACCCAAAAGTTGATAGGCAGAATTTCACCCCCAATACACATACATGCCAAATTTCAAGGTTTTTTTTTTTTTTTTTTTTTTTTTTTTTTGTTACGCTGTCCACAAAATTCATTACGGACGGAGAGAAGGACGGACGGAAGGACGGACAACCCGAAAACATAATGCCTCCGGCACCACTTCTTGGCGGAGGCATACAAAAGAATCTAGATTACATAGGTGAAGTAATCTTGGAAGATATGTAAATATTGATATGTACGGTATTGAAACTGTCGTGTTGATTATCCTTATGGTACGTTACCACTCTCGTGGAATTCACTAAGCTGGGTCCACTTTCTCGATTCGCCCGAAATCGTGGTCTTACTCGCGGACTAATCGTGCTGATCATCAGATAATCAAATCTTGATGTCAGTCAAAGACATTGTGTTGATCGTAGTAATTTTTCGAACAGTCCAATAATTCTTCTACGATCAACACGATTACCACCATAGACCTCAAGATGTGATAAGCCATGATAAGATCACCACGGTCACTCGTAGACTAAGAATCGATTTGTGGTAGATAGTATACATGTATTAGCATATCGAGACTCGCGACAATGGCAACCTAGTGAAAGTGTTTAACGTGCAATGTCAATAATCTTTTGGGTATCGATCATGCACATTTATAGTTACTCTATCTAAAAAGGACCGGCGGACGAGTAGGGCATGGATATCTGAAAACATTGGATGGTGTATTTAACTCATGCATGAGTTGTTATTCCAGCGGAACTTACATGCGCTCTATAAAGTGGATTGCACGTCAGATGCGCCTATAGCAGATACACTTCAAATCATTTTAGCAAATTTATCTAATTATAATAGATGTCTAATTTCTGTGGAAAACATGAAAATATTGTATTCGTTGTGGTTAAACATTACACTCTGAATATGTCTAATGTTTAACACATTAGTCATACACAAACATCCTTGAACACAAACACACACAACACAAAAGTATACAAACCTGCATAAATATAAACGTGATTGATATATATATATATCTATTTGTATATATATATATATATATATATATATATTTATATATAGATATAGATATATTAAATATACATGCACACATACATACATACACGCATGCATGGTTAATGTTCCCTCAGACATTTCCCTCATGTTTTATAGATCCATGGTCTACTTAACCATAAAATTTTTTTTTCTCTCTCTCTCATTTTTGTATAATATTGATTATTAGTCACTCCTAACGGATTTAACAACCAAGTTTACGTTGTATTGCATTTAAATCAACCCATGTGATAAAGTTAAGTGCATGAAATCATTTTTTATAAAAAAAAACCAGAATTTGAAAGCGACTGGATTTGACTTGCAACTATTCGTTTTTATCAATGCCATTCCTTGGTATTTGTAATCTATCTATTAGTTTCTTGGCAATGATAAACGTGTGAGCAATATGTTTAAAAACCATCAGGCGAACCACCAAAGAATGAGAACACGTATGTGCGATCTTATCTTAAAAAAATAAATTGATTTCCTGCTAGAGCATGGTGAGAAATATTTCGCTTGTGCGGTATACATGTAACTCTTATTTCGACATCTAAATAAAGCATTCGAGTTTGATGTTCCATGAATGAATTAATGGCGTATTGAATAAATTCACGAAATTCACGACTGAGCTCATTTCCCCTGCATGAATGCCTGTGTGTGATATTGGAGGTGTGAGTATGTGTGTGAAGATGATCAGAAGAATGAGAGTTGATGAAGAGAAGTTTGATTAATATCGATATGTTGGAAACCCCTATCCAGGTAAGCCCGTTTCGGCCGTCATGAAATTACCTCTCGTAAGGCCTTCATTCTATTTGATGAAAAAAGACGTAAACTAAAAGTGAAGCTGAGTAGATCAAAGGTGATAGCGAATAAAAAATTTAATTTGCTTTCATATTCCACAAGATTTAATGATATTTAATCAATAATTTGGATGTAAGAAGTGATAGGGTCTCATACTTGCAATGATTATTATAGTATTACACGCGTTACGCAAGTGCGGCCGTCGACATTACCCTTAAATTTCTGTATAACCGTATTGAACCTTTTCCCTTTAATGTCGTGTAACTTTTAAAGGAATTGGTGTATTGAATAGCCGCTTTCACATAATAATACTTATTTATGGGGTTTAACTTAAGGAAAATTCCGACGTTATTTGTAAACAGAAATTAAATGTATGGAAAAAACATTACTGAAATCTGTATTTCTTGGGAAAAATGTAAAAAAAAAATCCTTCCTTAGTATTTCATAACAACAACTATTTATTACATAAAACGGGGTATCAACTTGTAGGAAATCTAATTCTCTTTAATATGATACCATTTTTATGGTAATTTAATATTCTTAACTAAAGTTATTCAAAAATAATCCGTATCCTAGCAACGGGCGGCGGCCATCTTAGAAGTATGCAAATTAGACTCACGCGCAACCCTTTTTCCGCTGGCGACAAGCAGATTCGCAAAATACAGGTTCTGACGATCTTCGAACACATCGTAGATTTTTTTTTTTTTTTTGGGGGGGGGGGGTGCACGGGGACCATTTCTGAAGAATAGTAACCCAGTATGGGCCGACATGAACTACACAGATACTTCCCTTCATTTTGTTATGAAAAAATAAGATAGCCATGTTTCATTTTAAACTCTGAAAGGCCATTTAACAAGTTCTTTATTTCTTAGGACTTTTAGCATAAGATTCTTCTTTTTTTTCACTTTAATCTTCCAATAAGAGGAAACTGTCACGTCAAATTTTTTTCTTTAACTTTTTAATATCAGATAAGTTGTGATTTTGGAGGGAATCCAAAAAGACAAGAAACTGTTCATATGGGAAGCTGAATGGATTGAGTTTGGTAACACAGAATAGAAAAAAAATTATTTCATATAAGGAATAGAAAGTGTAATTTTTCTTTCTTTCTTCGCCGATTTCGATGAGATTTGATCAATAGATAGCAGTGATCTACAACAAACCCCAGATACAGAACCTACGCAATTGCGCGCGGAGACATTGTAACCCTTAAAATAATATTGCTGTAAAACCTATTGAACCTTATCCCCTTTAATGTCGTGTAACTTTTAAAGGAATTGATGTATTGGAAAGCCGTTTTCACGTGATAATAGCTATGACTGGGGGATAATTTTAGGAAATTTCAAATGTTATTTGTAAATGCATATTAGATGTATGGAAAAGAACATTATAACCAAATTCCCTATCTTTTTAGAAAAATGCTAAAAAACATAATTCCTTCCTTAATATTTCATGACAACAACTATTTATCCCATCAAATGGGGTATCAGCTTGTAGGAAATTTAATTCTCTTCAAAATGATACCATTTTTATGGTAATTTGTTATTCCTAACTAAAGTTATTCAAAAATAATCCGTCTCCTAGCAACGGGCGGCGACCATCTTAGAAATATGCAAATAAGACGCGCGCGCAACCTTTTTTTCCGCTGGCGACAACCGGATTCGGAAAATACAGGTTCTGACGATCTCCGAACATATCGTAGAATTTTGTTTTAGGGGGGGGTGCACGGGGACCCTTTCTGGCTGCTAGACTAATATGCCCTCTACGGGGAAAAGGAGTGAGCTCATCGCATCTTCAGCTGCTGTGCCCGGTCGATCGACGGCGTCATGATCCACACAGATGTAGGACGTTCGCATCTTCGTTATATACAGGAGAGGTAAAACATGATGGGAGTTGTGTTTAGTAGGCTTGAGGCAGTGATTTTCATAATGAACAAGCATTCAAACTAACATGAATTTAAAAAATCAACCACAACACTGAGTCGCTGCGACGTGCATGGATCCAGCTCTATTGTCAAAGATCCCCGGTATCACTTTCAAAGACCCCCGGTATCACTTTCAAAGACAGAATCTCATCTCTTTAATCGAGCTTATAACGGTTGATATTATGAGTTACGTTTTAGATTGCTACACGCACTTCCATGACTTCGAATAATGAATATCAATGCCTAGGACCTATCATAGAGAACGTAGAGAGACCAGTGCCTCAGTTTGCAGCACTTTGACTCACTAGGTGTTTTGTATTATCAACAAAAAAAAATCAGATCCATTTTGTGTCAGTGTGTGTGTATGTTTGTGTGTGTGAGTGTGCGTGTGTGAGTGTGTGTGTGTGTTTGACTACGGATATTTAAAGGAGCAGTTTAATCTACAGAGCGATATATTCACATAGAATTTTTAAAAAATGAAGACACTTACGAGGTTGTGTCTGGAAGCCATAACGAAACCGTTATACTCCTTCGTCCAGTTGGTCGGACAACTTGCCCTCCCGGGGATCATGAGGATATTTTGTCGGCCTTTCGTCAAACAAGAAACACATGGCACGTCCTGTAGAGTGGGGAGGGATACAATTCAGAGAGATAAGTGAAAATTATACACAACGTCCTTATCACGTTCTGAAAACTACATAGGATAGAAGTAGGGGTCGTGGAGGGGGAGATGTACATTAGCGATCTGCAGATCTGCGAAGCAGAACACCATTTTTGCCTAATTAGCGTTGTCTTAAATCTATAAAGTCTAAAGTTCGCTATTGAATATTAACCCTTGCCCCCCCCCCCCCCCCCCCGGTCTACTCTATGATACTTGGACATCAGGAACCGAATATCACAGCCCATCATGACATGTCCTCATGAAATCCGTAAAAGAATTTACCTTATTGATTTGTTAAGAGTTAAAGTCTATCCAGAGTATTATCTGATTATGTAATGATAATGATGGTAAAGTGTTTTAAAGCTTCGTTCCGGTAAAGGCCTACAACGTATAGTTCTGAAAAGCAATTCACACAAAAGTTTCATTTCACTACATTATTTACTTTTTTTTTCATTTATTGCTTGTCTTCTCACTATTAGAAAAGCAACAAAACAGTAGTTATCCCTACCATTCTAACAAACTAATTTAAATATTCTGTATTAGCTTGTATGAGAAGCCTGGCTGACAACTCACTCAAATCTTTATTATCTGGTAGAACCCCGTTTTAACAACAGAAACTATGATAACGGACGTTGGGTTGACTTGTACATCTAGAAATTTCATCACAAAATTATACCTGAATTTTGTTACATAACTCCATTCAAAGATTCTACCTTTCTAACTGTCTAAAGGTAACAGTTCCAGATTAGGAGATACACTAGTAGGCCAAATCTTAAGAGCAATTGATAAACTTCCACACAGATATAACGCTGATTTTCTAGACATTATGCAAAAATCTTGCCAAACCTTCAAGTTAGAAGAAAGCTTAGTCCGAATTTTCAAGTATTAGCTTTAATGTCTTCATATTCACGACTACCATTCATTATACTACCAATAAGACATACTAATGAGTCATTCACTTTAATTGACAATAAGTCTCAAAATGTACACTGCTTCTTGAAAGCGAAATAATGATCTCCAATATAACTCTCTGATAATATTTCCTTAAATCAGCCAACTTCTAAAATACTTAATCCGCAAAAATCCACCATGAACACGTTCAGATATGCCATTGATACCTTACTAGATTAGACATCAAGGCGTATGATACAATCAATTATGAACTATTGCAACACAAACTAAAGTTGGATACGTGAAAAGGCTTTTGACGTGGTTCGGGGTCTACTTGCACCAGTAGATCACTTCGAATGGCTAAATGAGCCTATCCCTCATCAAAACAGTATTATAACAAATTCGTATCAAGGAATGCAGGAGGCTTCCTCAACCTTACACTTATCTTTCAAAAGTGTTCACTTGGGGTGACTCTGTCATAGTTGCTTTCTAGTAAGAATAAATACCAGATTGACTGACTAGGAAAGGATTTTAAAATCAATTGAGACTTTGTGGTCTCCTTTAGATTTCTATATCTGTCAAAGATACATGTGGCATATAACGTCAGTTTTTCGTTGATTAGGGCGAGTTCTTGAATGAAAAAACTCATGTTGTCCCCTCTGGATAGTGTGCTCAGTGTTCATAAGGGAACCATGTTTCTAAGCCCGTAAATGTATATGTGTAATAATAGGATACTCTTTGGAATGGGATTGTTATATCCTTATCCTGTTCACATGAATAAAAGAAAGATATCTTGTCCGAATACATGTAATTGGCAGTGAGCGATGTTTGGTCCTCGAAAGTATTGAGCTGTACTCACGTGACCATGTAAATTTGTCTGGTGGCCGAAATTGATGCCATTCCTGTACTCAGCACCGAAGATCTTTGATCGCGGATCATCTCGTCCACTCACGATCATACTGTATTCAGGGTCAGAGGTCAAACACAGGTAGTTGCTGCCACCTCCTGGATTCTGCGTAGCGCTGCTTCCAGAGGCTGTCACTCCTACATGTACACAATTATAAAAGAATGAAACAAAGAATAAGATTAATAGTTATGAACGCTGGGGACCAAATATCACAGAACAGAATATCACAGCCATTCTATTCCATTATCTCTTTCTCCCTCTCTCTCTCTCTCTCTCTCTGGTTCTTCTTGCCGTTGCAAATAAGGTTAGTTTTGGAAGAGAACAAGCTCTTGTAGGTATGAAACATTATAATGTTAATAAAAGTGAGATAGAGTAAACAAACACAGACACTTTTTTTCAGACGCGTTTGTCTATCGAAGGTAGGAGCTAGGACTCCTGTTCCTTTGTTCAAGGGTCCAATGCTACAGACACCATATTGCTATTTCGATGTTTATCTCGATTTTAATGGATATGTAGATGATTCCACGCTATCCGCAAAGTAGTTAGTTCTTCTTTCTTTCTTTTTTTTTTTTACTGTATTTCGTTGATTAAAGTAATTGGTTATTACCTGAATAGATGAGAGATGATGTATCGGGGCACTCCGTGACACCCCAACGAATGTAGTTGTTTCCTGAAGAGACTGGTTGGGATGTACCATCAGCTGGTCCCTGACATCATTTAAAGAAAGAAAGATATTAGTCTTATCAAGAGAAGAAACGTGTAAAAGGAATAAAAGGAACACATACATGCTCCAAGTTGTCAGATAGCGACAGATACACATGACAGGAACTTTCGATCTGGACACACAAGAATCGACTCACAACATTGACTAATTCTTTCTTATCTCTCTCTCTCTCTCTCTCTCTCTCTCTCTCGATCTTTCTCTCTCTTTAGTAATACCGCTGTGATATTAGGCTCTACTTTTTACTATCAACAAAAATAGCGTCTTCCTCTGAAAGGCAGGTGTTAGAATAGCAGACAGGTAAACCACTTAAAAGCACATTATTTCAAGTTTTAAAGTTTAAGAATGAGTTGAAATGAAGCCAGTAGCAAGAGATCATCATGCTAATTAACTCACATCATGCTACGTGTTGCGGTACAGTCGTATAAGTCACAACACTAGTGCCATGGATCAATCACTAGCTGGTCATTAGTGACAAGGATCAATCACTGGTCACTACTACCAAAGATCAATCACTACTCACTTCTACCAAAGATCAATCACTGGTCACTAGTACCACGGATCAATCACTGGTCAATAATAACAAGGATCAAAAACTTGTCACTAGTACCAAAGATCAATGACTGGGCACTAGTACCAAGGATCAATCGCTGGTCACTAGTACCAAGGATCAGCCACTGGTGACTAGTACCAAGGATCAATCACTGGTCACTAGTGCCAAGGATCAATCAGTAGCTGGTCACTAGTGACAAGGATCAATCACTGGTCACTACTACCAAAGATCAATCACCACTCACTACTACCAAAGATCAATCACTGGTCACTAGTACCAAGGATCAATCACTGGTCACTACAGTACCAAGGATCAATCACTAGCTGGTCACTAGTGACAAGGATCAATCACTGGTCACTACTACCAAAGATCAATCACTACTCACTACTACCAAAGATCAATCACTGGTCACTAGTACCAAGGATCAGCCACTGGTGACTAGTACCAAGGATCAATCACTGGTCACTAGTGCCAAGGATCAATCACTAGCTGGTCACTAGTGACAAGGATCAATCACTGGTCACCTACTACCAAAGATCAATCACTACTCACTACTACCAAAGATCAATCACTGGTCACTAGTACCTAGGATCAATCACTGGTCACTACAGTACCAAGGATCAATAGTGGTCACTACTGCCAAAGATCAATCACTGGTCACTATAGTACCAAGGATCAATCGCTGGTCACTATATACCAATGATCAATCACTGGCCAATAGTACCACGGATCAATCGCTGGTCACTACTAGTACCACGGATCAATACTATACTACCAAAGTTCAATCACTGGTCACTAGTACCAAGGATCAATCACTCTTCACTAGTACCAAGGATCAATCACTAGCTGGTCACTAGTGACAAGGATCAATCACTGGTCACTACTACCAAAGATCAATCACTGGTCACTACAGTACCAAGGATCAATACTGGTCACTATACTACCGAAGTTCAATCACTGGTCACTAGTACCAAGGATCAATCACTCTTCACTAGTACCAAGGATCAATCACTAGCTGGTCACTAGTGACAAGGATCAATCACTGGTCACCTACTACCAAAGATCAATCACTACTCACTACTACCAAAGATCAATCACTGGTCACTAGTACCTAGGATCAATCACTGGTCACTACAGTACCAAGGATCAATAGTGGTCACTACTACCAAAGATCAATCACTGGTCACTATAGTACCAAGGATCAATCGCTGGTCACTATATACCAATGATCAATCACTGGTCAATAGTACCACGGATCAATCGCTGGTCACTACTAGTACCACGGATCAATCGCTGGTCACTACTAGTACCACGGATCAATCACTGGTCAATAATAACAAGGATCAAAAACTTGTCACTAGTACCAAAGATCAATGACTGGGCACTAGTACCAAGGATCAATCGCTGGTCACTAGTACCAAGGATCAGCCACTGGTGACTAGTACCAAGGATCAATCACTATAGTCACTAGTACCAAAGTTCAATGACTGGTCACTAGCACCAAGGATCAATCATGATCATGTCGTTTGGGGAAGAGAGGATATACAAACACAGGAGAACATTTGATATTAAATCAATCCAAATGTTCCCTAGAGACGAGAATTCAGGAAATGTTTGTTATTTTTTTTATTTCAACACTTCAGAACCTTTAACTATTCTGCTGGATGTAATCAACAAGCAAGGATTAGTTGAAATGATAAGGAAAGCAAACATGTTAGGGGCCTATAAGTCAGAACCCTATCTAAGGTTACTTGATTGTGAGCATGACATCACTGTATGGATGTGACCATTTCCCTTTTGTTTATTTCTTTATTCTAGCAAATATCTTCCTAGGATCACGCAAAATATTCTGAAATCGTTAAAGTCTAATCTATTCAATTCGCGGTTAATTTCAAAATCTCATCACTATCTTATCATATCTTATTATGTCCGCTTGTAAATGAAATAAATGTTCACCAGAAATGGAAGGGAAAAGTGTGATTTTCCTATTCACCAAATAATACTTGAAAACATTGGACTTTAAATTGATATTAAGTATTGTTGAGGATGTTGTTTATTGGCAC
Source organism: Diadema antillarum (assembly GCF_040938485.1). Taxonomy (NCBI): domain Eukaryota; kingdom Metazoa; phylum Echinodermata; class Echinoidea; order Diadematoida; family Diadematidae; genus Diadema; species Diadema antillarum. The sequence continues at coordinate 175,663 of NW_027271624.1, forward strand.
ACAGTGGAGTCTACAGATTTCACTTTTGGCCTCGATAGTTTGGTTATATATCTCCCTGCGAACATGGCTTTGGTCACAAACATGTTAGAAATATTGCTGAGGACAATCATTTCCAGCTCCTTGGTCACATCCTGTCCCGGCATCCTGTTTTCTGTTCTTGCAAACAAGAGGTATTTGTAAAATATTGGTGTAATTTCACACCGATCATTTCCGCAGGATTGGCTTTCAATTCCTATTTCATATTCTTCGTATACACCATAACCTGTTAGTGTCCAGGAAAACATACAGATAGGTTCAAACATGGCAACACAGTTGTTGTTGTTGTTGTTGTTGTTGTTGCTGTGTGTTGTTTGGGTCAGTAAAGTATTCTCCCCGTCAATTACTTTTGACAGTGAAGATAACGCGAAAGATAATCCACAGCCACTACTGAATGAAAGAATTAAAAGAGACAAATACTAGTAAGCCAAACAGTCAGCCACACACACGTACAAAGGTATAGCACACCGATTATACCAGGAGATATTTCACACTTCCAATTCACTCACCTTAGACTCATACCCTTACTGCCATCTGTTGTTGTCAGAATTAATGTCTGAAAAAATTTCCTTTTGCAGTCTGCTGATTATTCAGAAGATGAATAATTTTGCCATATACTTTTATGAATAATTCTTAAAACTTCACTGAGTCTTTTAATGTAGTCTTTGCGATTATTCATGATATAAAAAAGACTTGAAAACCTTCATTGACTCAGTGAAAACAGTGGTTTTTTTTTCTGCTTGATACTATCTTTCACGCAATTCATCTGACGTCCCCCCCCCCCTTGAGTTTTTGTTTATATTTCATCTTCTTTACATTTTTTTTTTCTGAAACTGCCGTCACCATCAAATATATGATTACCAAAGTGTCATAATTGGGTCCTATGACTTCATCCTTCGACATTATTTCTGGCTGCAGTCACCATCTTTTGAGTATGTAAAAAAATCAACATTTTTTTTTAAATGTCATGAAAAATTATTGGATTACATAACTGCAAAAAAATCCGGATGAATAAATGGCATAATAAACATTTTAAGGGTGTCAACACTGGTATGATCTGTGCGATTGAGCTGCAGCACTAAATTGCGACCGGCTTTGGTCAGTCACCAAACCAACTCTGAAGAAAGGAGAAGGTTTAATACAGGTCAAACGAATCATTTACCTATCAACATGCATTCATCTATGTGACATACATACTAATATTTATGTGGTTTTAAGCCTATATATATGAAACTATACGTTGATGTGTACAAATAATGTCTGGATAGATGTGTCGTCATTTCATATCCCTGTTCACGGTAAAGCATTTTCGTCTTTACTCATTATAGCTCAGTCAGACCACTGTAGTTTTGTCTAAGCACGCTAGACTTGCGTCTGTACCTGCTCATTGCTGGGCGTAGACTGTTCGGTGACTTGGGTCTGATTGAGAGTCTTGAGGTCCTCAGCTTGCATCTGTAGTATGGAGTTCGTGTGACTAAGCTTGGCGCTCACCACTATTAGGCCCACTAGGGTCCCGCAGGCAATGAGGACAGCGGCTACAGTGCAATACGGTAGGACCCATCTGTCAGGAGATGAAGAAAAGAGAGGGAGGGGGTAGCAAGAAAGAGCGGCGAAGAGAAGAAAATGAAAGTAAGAATCGCCGTATAGTGAAGCTCACATTACACAAACAGCAACAGAGACTACTTTTTGGTTATAATTATATTCATTATCAAAGGTCATCTATGTAGAAGCAACCGTTATGAACTCGACTGTTGTGACTGCATTAGATTTATGATTGTCTAGGTTTGTACAGGACGTACCATGAACACTAAGAATCTGTATTGTACATGAAATATTATCATCGAAATTTGTGTGAATTCTTACCCATAATGTAAGCGTTGTGTATATTACCTTGTACATACTTTATACGGAAGTAAACATTATTTGAATAGAACATTGAACAAAAGAAGCAATGACATACTGATACGAATCCCATCGCGGTAACAACCTTTATTTTACCTCTATGTCTATTGTTCACAGTTGCAACGTAAGAGTCGTCTTGAGGGTACTCGTAATATAAATGAGGGTACTACCTATATATGAGGGTACTCCTTATATATTTGTGTGGTCACCACATTTTCCCGGTGCACACGGTCCAATGAATAGTGTAACAGTAAAATTGTCACGTCATCTTGAGTTAGCTTTTTGTTTGCATTTCAAAACAAGCACTTGTAAATATTATGCTTTTTTATCATTATCATCGCATAGAATATAAATAATAAAAATTTTCAATGCTTCATAGATTAATTTTGCATAACTACTTTACATCGGTGTAAGGATGTTGTTGTTTTTTCTAATGATAAACGTCCTAAGAGCTTGACTTTTTAGTGAAACACTTTTTCCATCGCCATATTTACGATATTGCTTTTTGTTACCACTGGTTAGGACCCTACATGGCAAAATGTGCACTGTTCTTTTTTTGTCGCTACAATATTATCCGTACAAATACTTTGTTTTATATTCAAATCATTTAACAATTGCATTGATAAATGCATCACTATATGTACTACATGTTTACTTTTATCGATGAAAATGATAATAATTTAATAGAATTGAAACCGTTTCGAATTTTAGCTGTTTTTATATTGTCCTCGATCACTGTAATAAATATGTCCCGAAAGAACAGCCACGCATGTTGATAATGATACTTCTTTCCTAATACAAAATGTGTTCCTTTTCTAAACATCAAAAATCGCAACACAACAAGTAATGATATGTGTAAAGAAATTCTTTCTATACGCTGCGTTTGGTGTGTTTTCATTTTATATATTGAATGCATCACTTTCATGTCGAGCAAGTTACATAATGACAATGTCAGTTTCAAGTGCATTCTTCTCAATAAAGCGTTTAAAATTGATATTCAATTACCAATGTTGTGATAATAAGGAAATTGGAAACGTGTAAAAAATCAATAGTTAAGACTTGAAGTCTTAAGAGCTGAAGCTACTGTTCTCTCTCCCTCTCTCAAGTTCAAGTTGATTTTGTTTCGTCTCCAACAAATTAGGGAATCAATGAAATGTTCGCGTATACATATAATATCACGAAATTAGTACAACAATGTCACAAAGATAATAACATGTAATAAAGACACAGGTAAATTATCAACAGAGAAACAAATAAATACTATATTAATATGGTTGACTCAAAGGCAAATTGTCGGAAATGGAGGGGACTGTTAAAAAGCAGATTTTGTAGTTTGCAATCCCCTCTGTCTCTTTATTTATTTCCTACCTTTTTTATTCTTAAAAAAAAACAACACCCAGATACACCTTGATCATGCTATGAGCAATTGAGTGTGTTGTTTTTTCCACCTTTGGAACGTGATATATCACATACCTGTATTTCTTCAGAACGTCCTTCAGGCACCTGGAGTGGGCTTTGATGTCAAATCGTTTGTATTCGAAAGAAACCTGTTCATGGTGGTGTCCACAGTCCACAGCCGTCGAGGAGGAGGAATTATGCTCATATTTCTTGTCCACCGAAAACATCGGATTCTCCATGCCTGTCAGAGATTGGGAGTTTAGCATTTACACTAAACAAGGACAGTCTTGTTTTATCGATGATCGAGCTCACTAGTAGCGATCTTGAAATGATGTGCTTGACTGATTTTCACTCGGCTCGCAGCAACCAGTGAACTCAAGGCAATGAGGACGAAGAATGGCGGGAAACGAAAAACTGAAGAATGCTTTTCAGAGCGTGTTTGTATTGAAGGCTGATGATGGTTACCTGAAATATCGTATTTTTATATTCACCCGCTAGACCACGACTCGGATTGATTGATTTCCAGGCATCGAGTCGACTGTTTTCAAACTTCCCGTATAGGTGGAAACGCTTGTTTCCGTTACAGGAACCCTCCATATACGCATGCATGTGCTGGTCAAACAAGCAAACTGACATAGTCTTTGTTTCAGACTTTCTCCTTTGAACTCAACCATGCACAAATGATTTAAGGAATCAAAAAAAGAAAAAAGAAAAAAAGAATGGAGAACGAACACTTGAGGCTGATGATTTATAACTTATGAAATCCTAAATCTTGTGTGTGTGTGTGGGGGGGGGGGGGGGGGGGGGGGGCGCTGTTGCATAGTGGATAAGACTCCCAACTCCCGATTGGAAGACCTGAGTTCGAATCCCGCACAGTGCTTACTTCCTTGGACAAGATGTTTTTACCCACTGTGTCCCTCGCGACCCAGGTGTATAAATGGGTACCTGGCAACGCTAGGGTAATAATAATGGCAGGGCCCTCTGGTAGAGCAGTGGCAGCACTGAAGAGGATATCCTGGGGAAATAGGGCCTTATTATTATTATTATTATTATTATTATTATTATTATTATTATCATTGTTGTTGCTATTATTATCATTATTATTATTATTATTATCATTATTATTATTGTTGTTATTATCATGATGATGATGATGATGATGATGATTATTATTGTTGTTATTATCATCATCATCATCATTATCATATTATATCTTACTTAGATACATCGTTATATCTGATATCTCATTCCGCCAATTAATAAACAGAGTTATCGACAAACTCTGTGACTGTGGACGTGAGTCTAGCTACTCGCTTCCATAATTCTTTTTTTCTTCTCTTCTTCATTTGTTTTCTTTCATTTTTTTAAAAGGGGATGAGTAGGAATAATGTTACTGCAAAAAAAAAAAATGCGTCCATGTCAACATCCAGTTTGCAACCGCTGACGTACTTTACTCTTTTCAAAACAAACATCTGTATAGAAATAATGGGGAAAGCGCTGTGCAATAGCAGAGTGCTAGAGCGGACGAACTGGAAAAAAGGAACAAACATCTGGAGGAAAAGGTAACAGCAGCGTAATGGAAAAGGAAGTTTAATCCATAAAGATTAGATCAGCCGTCATGCTGTTGAAGTAAAAAATTCCGAACGTTTCTCCATGAGGAACAACTTCCACATCGCGGGCGTCCTTAAAGCCAAGGACAATGTCAAAGACAAAGACTACCCTAAGATTGTGGAGAAGATCATGAAGGAAAAGTTTGGCATGAATACCAAAGTTAAACGAGTTGATGACTGACCAAGACACATTCTGGTAAAAACGATGACATATCGTGATAGAGTTGACTTCATGAAAAGTGCACGGAAAAGTCTTGCAAATCTTGCAAATGCTACGTCATTGAAACCTGACTTGGAGGAGAAGAAAGAGTGGGCGAGAAAATGAAAGAGTTGTACGCGAAAGGGACCAAATGACGTTTCTTTGCGGGGACATGGCGCACCAATAAAAGCATCCCCTACATCAACTTTTAAATTTCTCACGCAACGTAGCTTTAAGCCACTTCAACCATTTCCCATTGCTTTGTTATTCACATATAGAGTAGCACGTGCATTCTTTATAATCTGTACTTTTATTATGTCGCCATAATAATTATTGCCTGTGTTTTTAATTCGTTCAGCTGCTTTTCTCAGCTCGTGCACTCTTTATCTGCACGCTTTACTCTCTGTTACCTCGATCTGTTCTGCATAATCCTAGAGTCGTCACGTTCAGCTCATGCATTTTTTGCAAACTATGTCGTGTATCTCAGCAAATCTTGGTATCTTCACTAGAAATAAACTACATGTATTAATTTTGTTCACGATAACATAAGTTTTGATTTGATATCTTTTCATGTATTCGACAGTTTCACAAGATTGGCAAAGAATGTAAAATGACGTATTTGAAAGTTTGGCACTACCAAGATGTGTTGAGAGCCTGCCGGGTTTCATTTCAATTGCATAATCACTATGTAGTGATATTTAATTTTCACAATTCTTTGTATTCAGGGCCTTACGAGATTTCCTTTTCTTCTTTTCTTCCACTTCTTCTTCTCCTATCTTCGCTTCCCCTTCTCTCTCTCTCTCTCTGTTCCTCCATTTGTTTTCTCACTTTTCTCAGTATTTCTTTTTTCTTGGTCTTTGACCCAATTTATCGTAAACTTTTTTATTAATGTCTATATGGCATAAAACAAAGTTTTAATTATCTTTTCATACAATCCAGCAAAGCTTTTTAGCAGATTTACATGAATTGATCTCAATTCAATTTCCATTTCAATTTATTTCGTATTCATCTCTCGATTAAAAAAGTAATTTGACATGAATTGATTTAATCGTCCTTACAAGTTTATTTCCTGACCTTGTTTGTGTAGTGTGTTTTCTTTGTACTTTTATCATTGCAAATCAGGCACAATTCAGCCGTTTGGGTGCAAAGTTTGATAATTAATAAACCCATTCAATACACCCCTCTCAATATATACACCCCGTCATTTGGCAGGAGGATAAGTTATCAAAGCGTGAGTCTGATGATACACCCTTCTGCCAAATATTCAAACACGTACCGGGGGAGTAAAGGAGGCATCTTAAGATACTCCCTGCTTCCATTTTTGCACATTCGACACACCCTTGCACTGCCAAAGGGTGTATTTAGACATGTCATTCTCCCTAGTTCTAAAGCACTCTCACGCGTATTATTTAATTCGGAAAAATTATGAAAATGGCGTATATAGAGAAACACCCTTCTGTAAATTCATGTAACAGTTGTGCCTTTTTGCCAAATGAAGAAGGTGATTGCTAAAAATGTAGGAAATAGCCCTGAATATCTTGAGAAAACAAATTTCCATGAATAGTCAGAATTGGTTAAATGGGCATTTCGGCATTGAGGCCCTACCCAAGAAGAGAGAGAGAGAGAGAGAGAGAGAGAGAAAGAAAGGAAAAAAAGATATGCTAGCATTATTTCAAAGGCATTCAGAACCTAGCCGTATTTCAAACGGTATATAGTACATGGTATGACATCGATTGGTGAGAGTGTAAACTCTTACAGTCTAATGGTTCGTGACTTCTTTACCCATTACTCCATGACGAGAACTGTAAGAGGAACTCTGGAGTAAATGTGAAAGGCAAATATTCAACCACAGGTCTCGCAAATAAATGAAACGGCCGATGCAAAGCAATTTCACGTTGGCCTGTGTTGATATAATAATACCCTAATCATCGATTATATGGCAAGTATAGAAACCATGAATATGCTCTTTATACTTTATAACTATTTACAATATGTAACAAGGAAAAGTAGAAATTACGCGGTGCGTAATATATGTCCCCGCCGGAAGTAGCATTTTGTAGCAAAATGTACAATATAGGTCAAAGAAGTCAAAGGTCAAAATTCTGTGTAGAAGTTTTGAAGCCCTCACCTAGTGCCATCACATAAAGCAAACGGAATCGAAATCGGGTTAGAAATGGCGAAGGAGTAGCATTTTGTAGCCAATGTACAATATAGGTCAAAAATCAAGGTCAAAGATCAAAGAAGTCAAAGGTCAAAATTCTGTGTAGAAGTTTTGAAGCCCTCACCTAGTGCCATCACATAAAGCAAACGGAATCGAAAACGGGTTAGAAATGGCAAAGGAGTAGCATTTTGTAGCAAAATGTACAATACAGGTCAAAAATCAAGGTCAAAGGTCAAAGAAGTCAAAGGTCAAAATTCTGCGTAGAAGTTTTGAAGCCCTCACCTTGTGTCATCACATAAAGCAAACGGAATCGAAATCGGGTTAGAAATGGCGAAGGAGTAGCATTTTATAGTAAAATGTACAATATAGGTCAAAGGTCAAGGTTAAAGGTCACAACTGAAATTCTGTGTAGAAGTTTCAAAGCTCCAATGTAGTGCTCTCATATAAAGCAAACAGAATCAAAATTGGCTCATAAATGACAGAGACGTAGCAAATTGAACATTTTGATCATACGGACGCACACACGGACAGACGGACAGACGGACAGACACACAGACACACACACGTACGGAGCCCGTTTCATAGTCCCCTGCTCGAACTCGTTCGGTGGGGACAATTACAATTTCTGATATCATTCTAAATAGTTCAGTTCAATCAGTAAGTTTTAAATACACATGTACATAATCAACTTCACAGTATATTTTAATGACTAAGTGAAATTTAATGTGTGGATATTACGTTATGTAAACTGATTAATACAGTACAATCACTGAAGTATTTCTCTTGGTAGCCAGTAAGCCATCTCATTTTCGAGGAAGTGAATTTTAGGAAAAGACTCTTGAGGGCTTTTTACACTTGTGTTTCTTAATTTAACCCCGGACTTTCTCTGACCCAGGACTATCGTTAGTCCCGTACCAATTTTTTCAGCTTTTTACACTCGCCAATTAGTCCCGTACTATCTCTTGTCCGGGGCTAAGGAGAAAACTGACCTTTTTACACTCGTATTTCTTAGCCCCGGACTTTCCAAACCACATGAATATTCATAATTACGCTGTGTACTGTACACGTACACGCACGCACCGGCAGCACTTGATTACCTCGTTTCTGATTGGTCAGTGAGGGTCGGACTTCGTCTCCGTCGCTTAGCCCAGGATTAATTTTTCATTCTGTTTACACTCACTTGCTTGGCACCGCAATTGCGGTGCTAACCCCTGCTATTTTGCAGGGCCAGATAGTACCGTACTATCGGTGGGGCTAGCCCACTTTGGCAAAAACGAGTGTAAACAGAAAGTGGGCTAAGGATAGTCCCGTACCAACGGTGGGGCTAAGGCCCCACCCCCCCCCCCCCCCCCCCTTAGCCCCACCGTTGGTCCGGGGCTAAGCAAAATTTTACAAGTGTAAAAAGCCCTAAGGAAAACATCTTTCAATCTAATATTTTCCGGTAAATTCAAAAGCGAAAGTGAAATGCGGTTTACGCGGTATATTGGCCAAAGGGGAAGTGTTGTGATAGTACAGAGGCGTTGAAGTTAACCACGATGATATCAGTAAGTGGATAATACAAACATACAACAGCCGGAGGCTGTATTTTATGCATGAATATAATGAGAATACATAAAATATAATCCGATTGTTTTTTCCCCTTGTTAATCATGTTTGACAGATTATGTTTTTTGCGGTCACTCTGGGACCTTTTGTGGTTGTTCAACGTTAAACTTTTTGAATATCTTAGTTGATTTTCTCAGCTTTCAACACCCAATATGCTCAGCCAAGGTAACTGCTACAATGCTCCCAGGTTATCCAAAGAATGCTGCCGCCTATGCCTCGTTAATGTGCACAACTATACTTTAAAAAAAAAACACAAAGAAATTTCAAAGATAGGATTGTAATCTTAACTCTTGCTGTATTGATTTAATATTAGAAGTCATCGCTTCAACACGCCAATTTATCATTATTATTATTTTTTTTTGGGGGGGGAGGGGGGCAAAAAAGAAGTCTACTGGAAAAACGAGTTAACTCCATTCGTGTAAATTTGAGATTAAAGTTGCTAAAAAACAGAAAACATTACAGAAATACGGGATGCTTTTTAATCATATCTTCCATAATATTCCTTGTTATGTAACGAGTGATATCACTGGAAAGGGTTTATTCTCCTCTATCTGATGATGAACTTTTGAATATTAAAAAACGGCAGTTAATCAATTTTGCGATCATGCAACACTATATATATATATATATATATATATATATATATATATATATAGAGAGAGAGAGAGAGAGAGAGAGAGAGAGAGAGAGTGAGAGATACAATCAGCATTTAGTTGACAACGGGAGAGTTGCCACAATAACTGTCACTGATCTTTTTTCCCCGTCTCGAATCCCCTCATTTAGCGAGCGTTTCCTGCAGAGTGCACTTGTGTTTGGGTGTATGTGTGTATGTGTGTATGTGTGTGTGTGTGTGTGTGTGTGTGTGTGTGTGTGTGTGTGTGTGTGTGTGTGTGTGTGTATGTCTTCTCCAAAGTAGCAGGCTGGTCCTTTGCAAACTGTGCTGATTATATATCCAAATCACAGTCAGGGCGGTGAGTTGGCTCAGTCGGTAGCGCGTCTGCCTCACGATCACGCGGCCCGGGTTCGAACCCGAGTCTGGACTGAGCAATGTTGTGTGTAAACATACCGTCCCCTCTAGCAAGAGGCAAAACACTCTGTCCCTCGGATAGGACATAATATGGAGGTCCCGTGTATGAGAGAGTTACCGCTCATGCACGTAAAAGATCCCGCTTCATTCATTCATCGCAAAGAGCAGGGTGTCTAACCCGGTGAAGTGGTCCCACCCCACAACCAACTGGACCCCGTGGAAGACCAGCTTAGTGTAGCTGAGTATGGGCTATCCAGCCATCTTCACAGATGGAAAATGAACAACAACAACAACAACAACAGACGAGACACAAAAACCAATTCTGATGTGACAAATCTTGCATCGTCTTTATTCACTGACACTGTATCTCACACAGACTAATCTCATCAATTGACACAGCTTGTTAGCATAATATAGGTATACTTTACACAAGGTACTACTGCAATACATCATGTTTCAATCTTAATTACTTGAGATATTTTGCTCATTTACAATGTACTTTGCCAGCGAGAATGCGAGAGGGGAAAGGAATAGTACAACATAAGGTTTCTCATCGCTGTATCGACCATTAAGTACAACAAAAAAAAAAAAATAGCTAAAAAAGTACTTTACAGCAGTGGTGATTTCCAAAACCTAAACACATCTGTTTCTATTATTTGTTGGTCACCCCCTTGCTCTCTCTGTATGTATGTCTATATACATGTATACAGTACATATGTATAATTATATTCTCTGATTCATCTATCTGGTCTAGGTAAATTTCTCTTCCTCTTTGTTCATTGGTATTCTTCTCTTTCCTCCCCTTGACTACACCATCCTCCTCACAGTATTCAGACACACACAGGTGGAACAAAATGAGTAGAGACCAACTGAAGGTTTATGCAGAGAATTCATCCTTTACATGGAATAGGACTAAGATGTTCAACCCTGGGAACAGTACCATACGCAGGTTGGCATGATGACACATCTTGGGGACTCGTTTGTGAGAGAGTACTCATTTTCAGCCAAGCCAAGGCAGGTTACCTCTGTGATTAAGGACATAAATCTAAGGGTTTAACTACACTGGTAGATGTGCCTCATGAGGGCTAGAAAGATGTAAATCACTTTGCCAACATAAAACAACATTTATTGTCCTTTGTTCGTGTTTGCTTATTTTACAATTATTATTATTATTCTTAGATATGGCAGAGGAGGAAAATAGATATAACTGAGTGTGAATAGTCCAATCATCAGTAAAAAAAAAAAAATAGAATAAAAAAAACCACAACGTTGTAAGAGAAAACTCCAAATTAGCACATACAGTACATTTCAACCACACAAAATCAAACGCTGCATAAGTCATCAGTCATTCTACTGGCTACTTCATTTCATTTTCATTTTCATTTCATTTCATGTCATTATTATTTCAAGATTAAGTAATCGCCTGAAAAGGTTCTACATCTCATCACACAAGCATCCTTGATAACTTTTAAAACTCCTTTCTAATTCATGTACAGTGTACTTGTATTATGAAACAGTGATCCAATACCAATAACATGCATTCATCGAGGAGATTATGCAGTGACAATTGGGATATGTAGAAAGTACAAGCTACTGGACCAATTCATGACTGTCAAACCTCTCTCTGTAAACCTTACATTCATGTATCGATTGAGAAGTAATTGAAATAAGCATTGCCCTCATCTATTGATATTGGTAAATGTATCTCATTTGTTTGGAAAAAGGGAGGAAAACGTCCAACAAAAGTTCAGTAACAATTCAAATTGCCTGTAAAAAGAAGCACTGTTTTGTCATTGAACAATTAATCCTAACTAGGCTGGGGGGCCTCTGAGGCCCCCCCTCGACGTTCTGCACGATGTATCGCCAACGCGAAAAGCTATCGCCGCGACGTTTCATGACTTTTTTTTTTTTAGTCTCCCGCATCTTTTGACACCAAATTTGCGATGCCCGGGTGCACGGTTCCGAAGTTGCGCATGAATATATACGTGCATGTCAGACCAAAAATTGCTCAAAAACGTGAATTTGTGTACAATTTCAATGCAAACTGTGCTTTCAGGCAAATTTCATAAAAGCATGATTATTTGGGGGTTTTATTGATTAAAATCAATTAATAGCATATTTTCTTGTTCGGAACAATGTCGCGGACAAGTTTCATCGAAAAAACAATGAAAAACATAAAGTCGAAAAAACAGAGAAATACATAAGAAATTAAAAAACAATAAAATACTTAAGAAATTTTTTCTGATGCCGCAATTTTTTTCTCTTATATTTGCTCAGGACACTAAAAAGAATATTTACACAGAAAATGTGCCCATTTTGAGCTTTATTTAGTGATTTATACCAAATTGTCTGATTTCATGCATCATTATGCATAAATTAGCATAAAGGATAATTTTTTCAAAATCTTATTTCGTGGTACCGTAGATTACGTCATAGGCAATGTGTGTACCAATTTTCATCGCAATCGCGCGGTCGATGGCCGAGATCTGGAGGGGGGCCTGGGAGGCCCCCCCCCCCCCCCGGCTCTCTGATCTACCTAAATAGCCCAGCCTAGTTAGGCTTAAGTCAAACACTGTAAACTGTCAAAAAATGTTAACTCTGAGCATGTCATTCATAGCTCTTCTTTTTTTATAAAAACATTAGCAGTATGAACCTGCTGTCTCGGAGGTGTGGTAATTCTTCATAGAGTTACTACCTGACAGACAGAGTTCGCTGCAATGGATATAGAAATGAAATAATTCTCTCATTTTTTTTTTTCAGGAAAGAAAAAGGGTATTGTTCGATGCATGTCCACTTCATTTAGAATAAAACAGCAGTGGGTTTTACTCTGTTAAGATCAATTCATTTGTCCTTCATTAAATGAAGAAAGAAGTGGAAGATTAGCAAGGCATGGGTTCAGTCTCGCACACTTAAACGTATCTTTGGTTGTCCATGACGAAAGAGTGTGTTTCTTTGAAGTTTTTATCTTGTCCAAGTTTTACATGGGTTCTCATGGCATAAATGAGGGCATCACATTTTATTGGCCTCCTTAGAAGGAAATAAAGATAAATAAATTGGTATAGCTCTGAACATATTTTGGAATGGCCCAAATGCACCAGTTTCCACATCACATCACTGTACAGAGCTACAAGAAAACGTGATGTAGGAAATTTACTGTGGGAGAGGCAGAACAAATTACAACATTTGGCAGCTAAAAATACCACTACTTTTCTTCATCAAACTCTAAAACTACAACTGCATTTTAAGTATACATCATGTTTGCAGCACATTGTTCATCATCTAAGGAATACACACATTGTAGCAGCTAAGAAAAAAGAGTAATTCAGTGTGAATGAAAGCCCTCACAATTATTTCAATTATTTCTGAATGGCTAGCATTACTGAATCATGAATTGAAATCATGACATGGTATTACACTCAATGACATCAATTGTTCAAAAAAAGGGAACATGCAACAAAGACTTGACAACATATTGCTACAAATACATCTCATAAGGCACAAGAAATCTTAACAGCAATCAAGTGTAAATATTCACCCAGATATCATAGGTTGTTTGGCTCAAACTGAAAATTGAACAAAATGTACAGAACATAAGCAAATTGAGGATATTCAGTTCTGACTCAGTCTTGATTACATTCAGTATGAGCTCAAAGTTATGTTTACCCAAGATGGCAATACTAATCCAAAGCTCAACATTATGCTTAATACCATAAAGGAATAGGAATATTATCCACAGCTTGATGTTATGCTTACCCAATAGGAATACTAATCCAAAGTGCCAAGCTATGTTAACTCAACACAGAAATACTAATATGAAGCTCAAAGTTATGTTAAGCCATTGAGGATGGGCTGATTTTGCTACAACATGCATTTCCCGTAGACACCTGCCCGAGTATACTTGGGACTCGTCCTCTCCCTCAGTGGGTTAACCCAACACAAGAATATTGATCCCAAGCTAAACATTATGCTTACCCAACATAGGAATATCAATCCAAAGCTCGAAGATATATTTATCCAACATAGGAATATAAAACTAATCATACTATGAAGTAGAAAATGTGCAAAACAGAGAAGCTTACAAACAGATCTATCAACACCACCATAAGATAAAGTGACACAATTCTAGATAAACACAAAAATGCCACAGGAAAATTTCCATATCAAAGCAGAAGCACAAGTATCAGTAATATGATTTTAATCTTCATTCAGTTTGTTTGAATGTACATTGGCTTTAAAAGGCAGTATGACAAGTATAAGCCAGTTGTATCTCTTCATGCTTGAGTGAGTTTTGCCAATACAGGTGCCTAAAATACCCTGGTATATTTCATAATGAGACATGGCATATCTTTGTAAACTCATTTACTTGTACACGCACATATACCTAACATCATATCCCATTCAATCTACAATCCTGAAGTCAAACAAGGTAATGATGACAACTGAAAACTCGTGACTCACATTCATAAGAATATGACAAGAACAGGTATGTAGACTTGATTAAATTGAAAACAAAACATGTATGCATGTGAAGTGATTGCAATTCACAAAGAGTAATCAAGCTTCTGCTACTTCTGTTGTGATCCTCAAACTTTACTGTAACAAAAACTATATTCAAAATAAAATGACATTAACACTGTAATACACAAACACACACAAAAACAACAACAACAACAACCTGTGTTCTAACTGTCCTATTTTCTCTACCATAGTTTCTACACTTGGGAAGAGAACTGTATGCACTTACAACTCAGTACCACTCTGGCTCAATGCAACTCTTCTTATTCTTTAACTTGTTCTTATTTTTCTTCTGTCCTGTATGTCCTTGCACATTTGTGTGTCCATAGCCATGTAATTTTCATATGTACATGTTGCTCCTTATTTTACAACATAGTATACATGCCGTTCCTAGCATATCATTTGGAACTGAAATTGAGAAATGTCCATATTAATGCAATTGCAGATGTATCAAAATTAACTAAACAGCTGGGGGAGTGATTACACTTTCAAGGACACATCCAAGTCTGTGCTGGAGGTTTTTAGGGTCCTATTGGTATCATAATATCCCCTTAACAGACTGGGGGTCAAAGCAATGTCCATTTGTTCTGGGTTGGTTTGGTGGTTTTTATTTTCTTTATTTTGTACTGGCCTACAATGCTCTTAAAGAATCAAACTAATGCTATGAATACACACATCACTTCTTGTAAACCTGTCTTCATTTTCAAGCTTCTATGTAAAACAGACAAATGATAAGAATCCATACCAGAGACTCACTGACTACCCTTGACCAATGATATGAATCCATACCACAGACTCACTGACTACCCTTGACCAATGATTAGAATAGATCCCACAGACTCACTGACTACCCTTGACCAATGATATGAATCCATACCACAGACTGACAGGCTACCCTAGATCAATGATTAGAATAGATCCCACAGACTCACTGACTACCCTTGACCAATGATTAGAATCATACCAGAGACTCAGTGCCTACCCTTGACCAATGATTAGAATCATACCACAGACTCACTGACTACCCTTGACCAATGATTAGAATCATACCAGAGACTCACTGACTACCCTTGACCAATGATAAGAATCCATACCAGAGACTCACTGACTACCCTTGACCAATGATATGAACCCATACCACAGACTGACAGGCTACACTAGATCAATGATTAGAATAGATCCCACAGACTCACTGACTACCCTTGACCAATGATTAGAATCATACCAGAGACTCACTGACTACCCTTGACCAATGATAAGAATCCATCCTAGAGACTCACTGACTACCCTTGACCAATGATTAAAATCATACCACAGTCTCACTGACTACCCTTGACCAGTGAAGAGAAGACACTGTCCTCTCTAGAGAGAAGATTGTCAGGTGAATCATACTCAATGACTTCTCCATCTGAGAGCACCAAGATGGAGTCTGAGTTCAGAATGGTAGCGATGCGATGCTGCAGGGGAGAAAACAAGATTATGATAAATATAAAATTAGATTTAAACATGCCTTTTTATTCCCTACCCTTCTTCTACTGTAAAGCCCTGGCCCAAATTAATGAAGAGATGACACAACACTAATAGTACCAAGATTAATGATTAAAATATGTGTGCATTAGAGGGACCAGAATGACTGCTGAAGAATGAGAAAAATCTGATGGAATTCTGAAAATGATCCACTGATAACAAAATGGAAGTGACACAAAGATTAAAGTGGCAATCATGACAGTCAAACAACAATAATCATTGGTACGTTTGAGTCCAATAAGTTCATCAAGTGTAGTTTATAGGAAACATTTTTCATGGTTTAAAGGAAAAATATTTCAAGGTTTATAGGAAACATGTTTCAAGGTTTATAGGAAAATTGCTTCAAGAAATAGCAATGAGCTCCTTAATGACTATCAAGGCATGTCCTTTGATTGTATACTAAGTTTGCACAAATTTCAAACTTTTTTGTCTTAAAAGTGTACCATGCTCACATTTCCCCCAGTATATGTGTAAAGTAAGCATCACATTCTATTGCAAGCTTCTTTTTTCATAATCATGTAAAGAAGTTGCCCTCCTTTAATTCACAAAATGAACTGAAACATGTAGACTGAACAGGACAGCTGCATGCTATCTTTAGAAGTTTATAATACAGTGTAGTCACATACATCAAAGGAATACACTGTACAATCAACAGAGGCTGAACTGACTCAGATTTTTTTCCATTTGACTAACTGTTACCAATACAAAATCATCCAGCTGTGATGCAATATGACTTCTCATTATCAACATTTATAAAATGGGTTCAAGAATGTAGCCAATAGGAAGCGCTGAAATGAGTCACTTGTGCTTTGGCTATTCTAGTCCCATTGCATGCACTGCGTGTTAAATCCTATTGCCGATCGTCTGTGCGCGCGGCGGCTCCTTAGAATTGCATGCATACGCACTGTCAATCCTGTAAACAACTTCTAGTTCGGGCTGCCGGCCGGCCGGCCTTTCTTCCCTTGTGCATCGCATGCATAACATGTGTGGCGTACGTATACTCGTACTCTTATACGTACACTTTGTACAGTACAGTAGACCAAGCGTTGTGGGACCGGACGCGTACATGGAGTCACTTTGAAGGGCAAATCCAACAATTTAGCAGGTTAATTCTCACGCCGTTTTTAGAGTATGTTGTCTAGTAGGCCTATATGAGGAGTCTATATCAAGTCGTTAAGGTAAAGGGTGCACATTCTATGTAAAATAAGTAAGTTTTCATGCGGGAACTTAAGTGTCCGGAAACCCAACCCCCCATCATACTTATACTGTATGTGCGGGATTTCCGAGTGCGACGTGCGTAAATGTTTGGGACAAACATCTTCGGACGTCTTGACCCACAAAGGTACGTGAAAAATGCTTAAGTGTATGCTGTTAGTTTTCGAATTTTCGACCCATTTTATAAAACAAATGATGCACAGGATTATTTCGTGGCGTTAGTGGAGCTATACGCCTTCACTAACGCACTCTATCCTGTGCATCATTTGTATAACGAAACTGACTAATGGATGAAGGGGTGAACTATCTACATCGATTTATAATGTATTTACATACAAACTTTTAAAGAAATAAAATATTACATTGAAAATAGGCTATTTTACCCAAACCACAGAGTCAACATTTTACTTACAGCAATTGTAAGAACAGTCTTCTGAGCAAAAGCAGTGGCCACGACATCCTGTAGAATTTGGTCCTGGCAAATGGATAGAAAACACACAGGGCACATATCAAATATGGGAATGTGAGACATATTTATAATAATAACAACAATAACAACAATAATAATAATAACAATAGTAAAAGTAGTAGTAGTAGTAGTGATGATGATGATGATGATTATAATGATAATAACAACAACAACAACAACAACAACAACAACAACAACAACAAGGTTAGGACCAGAGGGCCCTGTCATTATTATGACCCTAGCATTGCCTGGTACCCATTTATACACCTGGGTCAAGAGGGACATGTATGGGTAAAGCTCTGGCCTTGATTTGAACTCGGGTCCTCTGATTGGGAGTCAGGAATCTTTATCCACTATACCACAGTGTCTCCTACACATGTACAGGAGTCTTAAATGGGTATGGTATAGGCTGGTCACACTCACCGTTTGCATGTCAATGGATGCTGTGGCTTCGTCCATGATGAGGATTTGTGAGTTTCGCAAGAACGCCCTCGCGAGGCAGAACAACTGACGCTGTCCCACACTGTAATTCTCACCTCCTTCCGTGACCTTTGACTCTACAAAGTCAGCGACAGAAAAGACAGCATTAAGACAATGAGTTGAAATACCTGTACTTGGGATTGACCTGCCTGGGATATAAGACTTTTCTGAATATTTATTGGTAAACTCTATCCAAAAGGCATCACAGCAAAAGTCATGAAGAAAATGTACATCACCACCAGAAATCAAACTCACAGCTGTTGCTGGCTGTAGTTACAATGTATCTTTCATTCAAATTACCTCACAGACTTACTATGCTTTTTTCCTTATGGCCACAAAGAGCAGTGATCTACCTCTACATAACCACATTCAAGACTGAATTGGCCTGATCAGGGAACCAGAAAATACATCATTTTTATCAGCATATCAAGTGAGCGTAATATTGATTCCTATTTAATACTGATAACATATCTAGACTTGACCAAAGTAAAGGAGAGGGTAACTACTAAATAATTAAAAGATTCAATTCTATGGAGAGAGGTCTCACCTAATCCCTCTTCCAGCTGGCCAACCACTTCCTTGAGCTGAGCGATCTCCAGGGCTTCCCACAGCTCCTGGTCTGTGCGTCGACTCTCTGGGTCAAGGTTTCGTCTGTGACAAGATTATTTAGAGGTGACAGCTAGATATCAACATGCCTACATCTTTCACTCAATCTAAATATCTCAGACGCGTTCAGATCCATTTTAGGCATGACTTACACTGTATGTTTCTGCACATGCAGACAGATTGTGCTAGTGTGATCTATCATTGCTATAAACTTCAAGAGGACATCTGATAATAGCAAGTCTGCTGGTAAGTGATACAACCAACTTGGATGCGCCCCTTTTTATAATGGGAAAATTTTTGGGTATGTACATTGTTGTATGCTTCATTGCAAATCACATCAGCATTACTATGACGTATTGCCTTCATATTTGAGGCAGAAGTCATGTACTAGCTCTTGAAACTTTGAATAATGACAACAGGCTACTGTAATACAATCTTCTCCTCTGCATTATAATCATCAACTATATGTTCAAAATTCAGTTGATGAATCTTAATGACATCGGTTATCTACATCTGAGAAATGGCATCTAGATAGACTAGATCTACATAGATTTCTTTACACACACCAGCACTACTGCTTTTGTATGCCTACCCAGACTCTCTTATATATCAAACAAACAAAACAAACTCTGCAGTTGAAAAAAATAAAAATAAAGTCTTTATCAAAAGACAGTATCCTCTGAAAAACCATACTCATGGCAAAATAGCACAACATAAAGAAAAGGTGTGATTTTTAGCTTTAACATCGAAGTGCAACAAAAATTTCAAAGTTACAAGCATCAGAAGTTTTGCCACCACAATGGCAATACACATGGCCACTTGGCCTGCCAGTCGGCTGCAACTTCATGGCTATCACATTACGAAGCTTGGGGAGCTAAATATGTGTTTAGTGTGTAGCCACACAGAGAATTTCAAAACGGAATGGGAGTCATGTGACAATAGTCAAAATAATTTTTTTTTCTGCTGAGAGTGTTCTCATTACAAAATGTCACTGTAAACTTTATTCTTAATCATACTCAAGTCTGCCATGTTTTGGCTTGTGTTTGGGACTGTTGCCTAGCACCTTTCACCCTCATGTTACAAACTTTTTAGTGACAGTGTGCACTGTCTCTTTATGAATTTCACCTTCCTACCTAAATTCTGACATTTTACAGGAAATATCCAAAACTACTGTTTCATAATGCACCCAAAACATCAATGCAAGCAGAGAAACTTTGCATTGTCAGGAGCTTGTGATTAAATACCAAATTGTGTTTGCTAGTGATAGTACATAGCAGCCTGTGCTATTACGGCAAAACCATTGGGTTCCATTGTGAAAGCCTGACACTGACAGTACTGTGTTGTCGTGACTGACCTGATGGTTCCTGTGAAGAGGACTGGGTCTTGGGGAATGATGGACAAACGTTGGCGAAGAACAGTCAGGGGAACGGTTGCCACGTCAATGCCATCAATCAAGATGCGTCCTATTTGATGATAGGATAAGACAACAAATCAAAAACATGAATACATAGATCATATACCATTCACATTACACTGATAGCAATTCTCGGTATCGCCAATACCTAGGCATTATGCGCAGAGCAGCGTTTAAGATGCATTATGGGATAGCTCACGGGACAAACTTGCCCCAGTTTTGGCTGCGCATGCACTCAGATCACGCTCTGTCTTTATCCAGAGGTATTTTTTGTTGAAGATTGCTTCGCTTTCCATCGTGTGATCAGCACATCGAAGCCTTGCAGTTGTGAACCATGACTCTAGTGACTGCATATCAGTAAAACTTAGAAACTGTCAACTCTTCTAAGCCGAATTACTGTAAAACGAGGAATGTTCGCATGCATTTTAATTTCGCAAATTTCGCGAGCAGCAACATTCGCGAAATTAAAATGCATGCGAAAGTTCTTGCCTACACAATATGCATTGGATACCAGTGGCAAGTCGCGAAAATTTCAAGCTGCGAGAAAGGCTGTCGCCTCCAATTCGCAAAATTTTCGTGCCGAGAATATATCATGTTTTACAGTAGAGCCAAGAAAAAAGGGGGTAACAATGGAAAAGCAAACAAATAACTCCACTGAATCGTATTGGAACTGCAACTCGTGTGAGACAACCGGAAGCAACAAGGGCACCGAGGAATCCCATAGCGCATCTGTGACAGAGCTCTTCAGCATGTGCAGAAATTGGCGATACCGAGAATTGAATCTGGCAGGATAGCATCTTGCTCATGAATACTGTATACACCATATATTTAGCGAGTCTAAATTTTCGCGAATCGGGACTTCCCATCAATTTCACGAGTGGTTAAATTTGCGAAAGTGGAGTACCATCCTGAACCGAGAAATGTGTGCGTGGGCATCACACTCATATCGGGATCAGAGTCATTATTTTCGCATTTCTTTAATTTCGCGAACAGCACCTGACTCATGAAATTTGCAAAAAATAAAAACATCACAAAATATTTGCCGTACACAGTCCTCTACAATCTCCTGACACGAATGAGACGTAGAGGATACAACTAAAGTTTACACTTTTTTTATAATAACTGTGTAATAACATTTTGAGTGACTACTGCAGTCACCAAACTACGGAAAAATAAATCCATCCATAATCATAACTGAAGCAGTATGGTGGGAGAAGCTTGTGTTTACCTAAATAATCCAGTTATCCACAAATAAATAAAATGGTGATGAAACAAATCACTTCAAAGAAGGGTACAAGAGTAAACATTGACTTGATTTATCACCCTATTTACATCAAGAGTCCTAGCTTTACTGCAAGGTAGCTTCAAATAGTACTGTAAAACTAGAAATTTCTGCAAGCAGGGAACTTTTGTGAATTTAGCAAGGAGCAAAGATTTGTGAAAGCAAAATCCATACGAAAGGTTTTGTCTACATAATGCATTGAATGCCAGTGACAATTCACATAGTTTCATGCTTCAAAAAATTCATGAACGTTTCATGCTGTGAATGTTTGTGGTTTTACAGTATTCTCTCTATTCCATACCACTGGTATTTAATCCCTCCCCGACCCATCCCCCCCCCCCCCCCCAATCTCATCCACTGATTGAAAAAAATAAAAATAAGCAGTCTCAAAGAATGACAATGACTAGAGGGACTTCTTCGTCCTCTTACTCACCCTTGAAGATATCAATGATTCTGAAGAGGGCAAGGGTCAAGGAAGACTTGCCACTTCCTGTACGTCCACAGATGCCCACCTAGGGAAAACAAACCAGAAGTTCCAAATCATGAAATCATAGCACATACTATCTCTCACTCTCATGCTACTATTATTTTGTACTTCCTGGAATATGATGTAAACCTAAAGTTGTAAATAAAATATGTCTGTAAGAGAGTATTTCCTCTGCTGAATGATGGTTTACCCATTAGCAGGCAGCTGAACTAATATCAATGGTTTCAATGGTTAGAATCTTTCTCCACAGCATGCCCCAGTGACCCTAATTATTTAATCCCCTTTTCTTCTTTTTCTATGAATCTGCACCTAACACTTCCTTTTCTCAGTAACTCTTTGGATGGGTATGATGGTCCAATTTCACCAATTTATGAATTATCTAAAAGCTTAAAGCTTACTCTTTTAGACTATGTAGAAAAATGGAAATTCATTTTGGTCGACTATATGTGGGGTTTTGAAATGGTCACATCTATACCTGATTCTTAAAGGATTTTAATCCCTTTAATCTAAAATGTTTTCTTTGGGGGAAGATTTGCTAAAATAAATGTCACTCAAACTCTTGATTCCTGTTACAATGATTTCATGCAAGTCAATATAACACAAAATCTTATGATGACCCATCATACAGAAGTGTGCTCTGAGTAATAAAGCATACAATCTAACCTCCTTCATGACAAAAAGATCACTGGAGTCCTCATTGTAGACTCTGTCATACATGAAGGGGAATAAGATTAAAACCCAATTTTACAGATATCATGTTTATTTCACATCTATTGGATATCTCCTTCTGTCCAGAGAACTCCCCCATGTGAATCATCTTGTATCAAAATGTAAAATTACACACAGCAACTGGTAATATACATTTCTGAAACAGAAAAAAAAATTTACGAGACAGACCTTTTCGCCTGCCCTGATGTTGACTGAGACATCTCGTAGGACTGGGTCGAGATCGCTGGCATACCGGACACTGATACTATCCACAGAGATCTGACCACGATGAGGCCAGTTTGGTGGTGGTTCCAGACCTGACAGAGGAGCAAATGTTTGAATTCCAGTCGTAACACTGCCATGATAACTTCTTCAGTGGGAACTTTCCTTAGAAGATGATTACTGACACTTTGACAACCACATAACAATTTATGACATGTCATCTGCAGATGTTCCTTGGCTACAAGGACAGCACTGATGAAAGTTTAGACCAATCTCATCATTTCTTTAACCCGTTGAGGAATAACTGATTTTTGCTACAACACGCATTTCCCATAGACAATTGCCAGAGTATACTTGGGCCTCATCCTCAACAGGTTAAACTGCAAGGGCAGATATATATTCCTGGGTGGCAGTAAATATAAAATGCAGTTTTTCTTTTAATCTAATATGATAATTTCAGAATTAGATATTACACTTGAGCTTATACTATGACATGAATATCAGGTATTGTACAATACAATTCTCAACAGATTCTGCATTTCTTTTCAGTTCAGTTCAGTTCAGTTCAGTTCAGTTTATTCAAACCAAATCAAAGATGACAAAAATACAAGACATAACTGCAAAACTTTAGAATGATAGGTTTGGGACCCCAGTGAAGCACAGCTTGTGGTCGGGGCCCCTTTACACAATACACTGCAGTATATGTCAGGGTGTAACATGTTTACATGGAGTATAACATATGTACAAATTATACAACATAATAAATGCAGACAAGTACACGTATACCACCTCCCCCATACACAACACACACACACACACTCACACACACACACACATACACACATGCATGCACACTTCACACATGGCTACCTCATCTCATTTTCTACATTCATGTACCTAATTTCAATCTGTCGAAAAGGTGTCTTTTACACAAAATTTTGAATCGAGACAGTGTAGTGGAATTAATTATATTACGGGGCAACTTATTCCACTCTTTAACACAGACTATTCTGAATGAATTTAAGGTAGTTTGTGTTCTTGCATATGGCTGATGGATGACAGTGTTGAATGACTAGCAAAAAGGAGCTCCCAACACAAAGGACATCCAAACATCACTTCACCCCCCCCCCCCCAATAAAAAACAACAATAACCCAAACTATAACTACTTGTTAAAGAAAGAAAAGAAAAAACTACGAAGAGGAAGACATCATCTTACCTTCATACTTCTCTCTGCTGAGAGAACTGTAAAACTGGACTCGCTCCACTGCATTCATCTGCATCTCTGTGTCAGCAGCACTACGAACCACCCAGTTCAAATACCCTGATACCTAACATTTCACCAACACAAAACATGATTGAGCAATTGGCATCATACATTCGTGATCAATATTTTGACAAAACTTAATCTGCTTATTTCCTACGCAACAGAATTTCAGACTTCTTGACCTCTGACCTCATTCACATTCTGCCTTGAATTAGTGATGAGTTTCTTCGTGATCTAACTATCAACATCTTACTTAACTGTACTTAAAGGGATATTCCAGACGATTTTCATAATTTCACATCATGTAGTACATCAATCAACAACTCCATGTTTAGATTTGTGGAATTTATTGTGGTTCTTGAGCAGAGAAACTATACTTTGAAAATCCTTAAACAAATTACATTGAACAAGGATGATGACATAGGAGGTTCACATATTTCAGTAATGTAGCAGTGTAATTCCATTACAATACCGCTTGCTTGCGAGTTCACCTGTGAATAATTTATGCATGCCTTCTTCTTTTGTTCTGCTTCCTTGAGCCCCAACTCGTGCATTCTTATGGTGACTCTGCCATGTCATCATCCTTGTTCATTGCAATTTATTCTAAATTTTGAGAATATTCTTATTCTTCATCCCAATTATCACAAATTCTGAAACTCTGTCCTCCGTATAACTAATTTATAGTTTTTCAAATGTAAAAATCTGAAAATCATACGGAGGTCTCCTTTAATAACATCTGAGTAACTCTATATGTGAAGCTGCACCTCAAAACAAACAAAAAGTCGCCAGACATGAATTTTTAGTTAAGACCATATTCTGAAAGAGTAGACTTTAAGCTTTAAAATGATGTATAACTCAAATCAAATGGACTCTTCTAACCTATCTAAATATTGGAAAGAGAGCACAAACTCATGAAAAGTGTTAACTGAGAAAAGAGGCTCTGAAGTACAGTGTCTATTCAAGCGCTTAATCTTTACTAAACCGTGCTTGCTGTGCGATGAATGGGACAAAAAACAGGAAGTAAACCACCAGAGTAACAACAATGAAGGGATTATCAGATTAAACTGAAATTAGGCATGCCTCATTAACACATTCTGACCATAATTAATGCCAACTTTCAAAGCAGTAGCACTATCCTTTCAAAAGTTATAGAGTTGAAAGTGAAGAGTGTGGACAAGGTTTTTCAGAAATGAAAAAGGGGTTCTAAAGGCACACCTAATCACACTATTCTACCAAAAATGTTCGAGATAAACTGCTAAAAAAACACACTTTCCTGCCCGTTTTATGATACCAAATTTTAGCATAATGTAAAAGAAGACCCACTCTTTCAGAAAATATCAAAAAGTCAAGTTTGGCTAGGTTGACCCATTTCACCTATTTTCAGTCCTCACGCAAAATCAGTGTGTGCGACTTTATGTTCGTTTTGAGGTGCACGGTCACATATAAATTAAGTATGAGTGTCTAATCTTGACCTTGAGGCTTTGACCTACGATGTCCTGCCACATTCCAACCACTTCCTAGCGTTATTATAAAAGCGAGCACAGCATATTGAATGAATGTATTAAATATATCTGTAGAACAGACATCTAGGTGTATAGATTAATGAAGTGATGGCTAGATAAAGGTAATTTTTAATGCCTCTAGAATTTTATATGCTGATGCATAAGAATAGACTGAGCATTACTCCCCATCTCAATTCTGACAGACAGAAGTCAATTCCACCAAACTTTTAAAGCAGAATGTCAATGGAAGACACGTAATGGTTTCAAGATAAGACTGACACAGAACGTAACTGAGCAAACAGACATGAGAACATCATCTGAAGCTTCACAAATTAATTTGCCTGTGTACAATGTGATTTTGACTCTTTACAAAATGAATGGAAAGTGTTTTACCTGGAGGGCATAGCTGATTGCAAGACCAACTTCACTGGGAGGTGTGCCCTTAAGCACAGCAGAAATACTGGTAGTTAATCCTGCCAGTAGAACTATAATAGCTCCTATAAAATCCTGCACACAAATGAACAAATAAATACTCAGTGTCCTGGTATCATTTCTTCTACATGATGACTAGGTTGACAAAGATATTGATGACAATATTAATATCATCACCATCATCATTATTCCTGCATGCAATGTGAAAAGATTGGACTGAGATATTAAGACAAATGAATATCATTTACAGTATTTTGTAGCTAAAGATTGGGTCGAGACAAATAAATTCTCATTGGAACATATGCAAATGAGGATGTACATGAATATTAATGTATTTACATTTATAGTAACCTTGTGAAATATTCTAGATTAAGTAAAGGTTACATTAGGAAGATTGAAATGGAAAATATTACTCTATAATTTGTTATTTTCGCGTATAGATATTTTCACAAATGAGGTCACAGACATTTTCGCGAAATGTTGTTTTCACGCTTTTGACACCAACACTATCATTAGCACACTAATACCTGTCAGTTTGAGATATTTTGCGTGTTGTTAAATTCACCGTCCAAAAGTGATTTGCAAAATAGGCTAACATTAAACCCTTGCCAAAAAAAAAAGCTTATACAGTAAGTTGCTCCCTAAAATCTGTACTTTTGCCCTTCCCACATTTTCATCTTGCAAATATATATTTTGGACTCTCATTTTATTTGTCCAGTACTTCTGCAGTGCTTTTCAATACTGTCACTTAAGGAAAAGCCAAATCAGATACTGTAAAACACAATATTTTTGCAGCATAAAATTTTTTGCGAATTGGAGCCGACGGCCTTTTTCGCAGCATGAAATTTTTGAGAGTTGCCTCTAACATTCAACGATATAGTGTAGACAAGAACTTTCATGTGCATTTGAAATTCGCGAATCATGGCTCTCGCAAAATTTTGAGAAATTAAAATACACATGAACGTTCCTCGTTTTACAGTATAAGGATACACTTTGGGTCAAACCCAATGGTGGCTCACAACAAATTACAGAATGTAAGACACATGCAAACTATCATACATGCCAAAATATGGGATTGAGGTAATAGACAGTTAAAGAGGAGAAGCTGGTGTAGAAAAAAAAAAAAAAAGTCTTCACTTACTAGTCTCACTCCCAGCCACCTGTTTGCTGTCTGAAGGTAGAGATAGGCAGTGTTATTGACATTGATCCTTTCCATGATGGTGCGATAGAACCGTTTCTGTGTTCTGGTGTAGATTAGAATTAGACAAATGTTCCACATAAACACTTACAGAAGAACAGGCAACCATAGATTACCAAAGGCATTATGTCACCTAATAGTACATCCACCTGGAATAAATTTTGCAAGCAATCAGTTGTCAATG
Organism: Diadema antillarum; assembly: GCF_040938485.1. Classification (NCBI taxonomy): domain Eukaryota; kingdom Metazoa; phylum Echinodermata; class Echinoidea; order Diadematoida; family Diadematidae; genus Diadema; species Diadema antillarum. The sequence goes on from NW_027271624.1 coordinate 203,107, forward strand.
TCATCAAAAAAATTTGCTAAATGCAAGCAAAATAGATGCCAACTCACATCCATAATTAGGCTACTGTAAAAGTGGAAATTTTCGCGGTGTTGAAATTTTCGCGCATTTTGCGCAACCAGAAACTAGCGCGAAAATAAAAGCCCGCAAATATTTTTGCTTGCAATATGTTCCTGTGCGTGACGTCTAGATTCCGCGGAATTAAAAACACGCGAAACTCTTGTGACCCGGCCAAGCGCGAAAAATTAGTCGCGCGAAAATATCCACTTTTACAGTATCTTGTAAATGCTGTTACTTGTAGAGTGAAAAAAAAAGAGGAATTGTTACGGAAAAACTTTGAATTTTCTCCTTGGAAAGCAAAGAACAGAAAACACTAACTCATTCTGTAGACATGAAACAAAAATGTTAAGAATAGATTCCATGAGTACATGATATCATGCTACAGAAATACAATACAGGCAATTCCTGTTTGAGACCTCAATCTAGTTTTTTAAGAAAAGACTAGTATCTCCATAAGGTTGAAAGATATTAAACAGTTTTTCTTTTCTGTTTTTCCCCCTTGCATTTGGGGCATGTATCGTCATGGGCAGGAAAGTGTATGAATTATTAAACTTTATGCAATAATCAGAACTAATCACAAAACCATTCCCCCTGTTAAGAGTCAAGGCCGCAACCTTCAGAAGCAGAAGGAAATAAAGGCTAACTCATGAAAAACCAGTTGTGTTTCTAAGAATAACATATGTATACTACATTAGAGACAGGCAACTTTGTGTGTACACGTAAGAAGGGAAACGGCAGAGCCACCACCAAAATATAAACAAGTTAAACAGGAAAGTGGGTCATTTAAGGACAGGAAGAGATGCAGGAAATTCATACTTGTACGGCCTGACTGTGGCCAGATTGGTTAGAGTTTAAGAGAAATAAGTGAATTCTTACTTCTGCACCCTGATCGTTGTCAGACTGCGTAAAGAGTTTCAGAGAAATAGGAATATTCTTACTTGTATGCTCTGATGGTGGCCAGACCGGTGAGAGTTTCAGAAAAGTAGGCAAACACCGGAGATTTGGTCACACTGTCCAAACGCTGCAGCTCCCTGGTGTGAAAAAAAGATAAAAGAAATATCTTTCACTGGATCACTACACTAACTCTGTCTTGCTCAGTTATAACAAATGATAAACATGTGTAGGGGGAGGGTAATTGGGTGACTAGCATGTATTTTGATATAACGATGAATTCATGTACACAAATGTAAAAGTATTCAGCTTTTAAACAACGGTATGAAGTGTAATTATCACTGACACAATATTTGCTCCTGCGACAATTGCTCTGGTCTTATTTTCTCCACAGACTTAGGATTAGGGATAGGGTTGTGATATGGTTTTTAGGTTTAGTTTGATGTGACGATTAGGATGAGGGTTAAGGCTTTATGTTTGTGGGTAGATTTTATGTTTGACTGAGTGTGCAGAATTTTCATGGGAGCAACTGTCACAAGAGCAAATGTCACTGAATAGTAATTTCCGACTCTATTTTCCATTCCAATAACTTGAAAGTCTATTGTTTTGTTCCCTTTTGTAACACAGCAAAAGTGACAGAGTGTGTGCATATTGTCCCATACAACACAAAGCTAAATGCTATATGTGAGCTAATTCTTGAAGAGATTACATTTTGCAGTGTTAATGTTCTTTGGCAGATATGGATGGACTGTTCAATACAAGACATCCTAGTTTTTGCTTTTGTAAATTTAGCTGTGAATGATCAGTATAACTGTCTCATATGATGATTAGAACTTGCAGTTAAAAGAATATCCTTTACTGAGAACACATTAGTGAAGTTACAGTGCACTAGAACACTGACAATCATATTTGCCAACTGCACATAATCCATGAAAATAATCATGTCATGAGAATAATCATGTCATGAAAATAATCATGTGTAGAAATACAACAGACCTTGATGAGGTTATGAAGAAGTTCTGAAGGAAGACGTAGGCAATGCTGACAGGAGCCACGACCGCCAGGAAGATGGGAGTGACGATGGCATTGACTATGATGGCTGAGAGACAGTTCATGAGGCTTCCAATGAGACCATTCAGGGTATTGATCAATCTCTGTAGACAGAGGGGGTTAAAGGTCGGAGGAGGTCAAAGGTGAGAGAACATGGTTTCAGCTTAGTTGTATAATTCCTGTAACAAAGATTTTATTTTGAAAATACTAGCAGTCTTGGAACAAATTACACAAATACTGCAATGCTACTTCTAAACATATGAACTTTCCTGTGCCATGAGATTTCAATGCCCTTTTTCTTATGTATGTGCATTCTTTTTTCAAATAACCTCCATTATTACTTGCATGAAACCTTGTCACTTTATTGCCATCATATGAAATACAAAACATCTAATTATCTACAGGGAAAGACGTCACGTAAGACCTACTAAAGCGAGTCTCACTTTAAATAGAAAATACTAATATCTCTCACTACATTGTTTACCATATCAATCAGCTGTGTGTCATTGGAGAACCGATTCATGATGCGTCCAGTTGGGGTTGTGTCAAAGAACCTGTTTATAACAACAACAACAAAAAGAGAGGAATTTGCATTTTCTCAACTCTTCCAGGACATGCAGATTTTGGTGATACACTGAGACATATTAATACAGCCTAGTATTCATTATCACTCATAATCCACATTATCCAAGAGGCACATTTACTTATGAGATTCAAATGATATTCACTGACGTCAGATTTCAGAACACACAAGCAGCTGTAGGCCCTAACCAAGTTGGCCACACTTTACATAAGTAATGGCCAGCGCCATACTGGCTTTTGCTCGGTGACATGTATTGTGAATGAACATTTGGAACTATGACTGCCTTGGTACAGTTCCTTTGTGCTAGAGGAATCACTACAAATGGTTATTTGATAGAAAAACTTGTTAAATTTGCCAGAGTTGTGGTTGATACAGAGCTGCTGGTAAACCCTACTCTTTTCCAGGCCTTTTGTTGCATTCTCTAGTTGGCTATCTGTTGCTTGAGAGAACTCACTACGGCTGGTATAGGCTGTGAGTTGTTGAAAGTTAATAGTCTACATTGCCTTACATAACAAAACGGGAGTATTTCAGTTGGTAACTTAACTGTATTTTGATAGTTTTCTTAACAAAAAAAAAAGAAAGGTTTGTCTTCTACAACAGAAGGCATGCCTCAAAAGAAAATATCAAGTGTTTGCAAAAGCGTGAAGGTCTGCCAACATTCCCACATCCACATCAGGGAGATTCCACACAGCAATCAGGGAGATATCTGTGTGTTACATGCATTTCAATGGGCAAAAATAATTATTCCAAAATCAGGGAGATTTTGATAAATATTCTCTTATTCAGACATGAACAGATTTTAATATTTTCAGGGAGACTCCTGCCGAATCACGGAGACTTGGCAACTCTGAGTGTGTCACTGTGGAAAGGAGCAGCCTGCTGTAACATAGTACAGCACACTATAGGTCTAATTTGCTTTATTCCAAAGGTAAGAGAATCCAAGCCAGAAGCAAGTATTGACATAGTCCTACCTCATGGGCACCCTAATGATGGTATGGAGCATGGCCAGGTGTAGCCTGCGGGCAGCAATGAGGGAAGAGACTACTAGGAGAGTGGAGCTCAGCAGCTGGGTGATGATGGTTCCAAACGACAGGCCTGCGTAGCCACCAATCCAGAAACCTAGATCGTCCTCCGCTGTATCCTGTCATTCGTTTTCACAGATGAAAAAAGCATTGAAAGTTATTGCATCTGTTACACCTCTTTGACTGAAAAGAGAAATGCAAGGACTTAAGAAGACAAGTTTGAAGAGAGTATTGTAATAAGAGTTGACAAAGAGCAAGTCACTGTTCTCTTGTCATGGTACATCATAAGACTTTGTGTCAAAAGGTCAAAATGATGCCCACAACACCACAATTCAGACCATTGGATTAAACAGTTGCAGCACAAACTTGCTAGTCATTTGAAGTCGTTTTCAGAAAACTCTGCATCTGATGAATATATACCTACAATGATGATTAAGTTTGGTATAGACCAACCCTACTTCTGATGTTTGGAGTGGGTTTATCACAGCATGGTTCATTAGTCTAAATTGTGATTATTAAATCAAAATTTGCAATTTGTTATAGCAACTTTTATTACATAAAATCACATTTCAAGTTTGTTTCTACATTCCTCGGTAGTAACAAGGGAGTTTCATCTTCTATGATATTTGTGCATTCCAAATCTGGCAGATGCTCAGTGGAAACTAAAGGACAGGAGAAAAACAACAGAAACAAACTCACATTCCCAGTGATGTTGAGGTTGGACTCTGACCACGCCGACAGCCAGAAGTTGGTAACAATACGCAGACCAGACTGACTTAGAATGAAGAAGAGTACGATGAAGACGATAGGGTACGTGATGGCACTGAGGTAGTAGAGATAGACCTTGTAGGACACAGATCCTCTCTCCATTTCTTCTTTCTCTATCAGCTGTCCTTCCTCACTGCCTGTGGTTTACACACGGGGAAACACAAACATTTGTTTGGTACATTACGATTGGTTAAACCAAGTATAAACAGTGTATACACAATGTTTAACTCTTTATGTGCCACGTTCGCACGTCCGGCTCAGTCGACGGCGTGCCAACTTCGCATATTCTGCTCAACAAACAAAGCTGCCAAAACCGATCGATAAATCGCTAATCCCGCGGTACAATGAAAGCGTTTCTCGCGCTTTTGTTTCTCTCACACACGGCTTCCATTCTATGTGGTGAATGACTATCAAGCGGTGTTCCCAACTAGGTTTGTGTGTACATTCTAAGTTTCTGTGTCACGGTTTTATGTGCAAAAGTCATGCCTTTACAGTAATGTAGCACCTGGTCATTCAAAAGAAAAATTGAAAATAGATTTGTCATACAATTTTATGTTGAAGCAAACTTTGGCATTCCTCTTTAACTTTGCTCACTATTATGTCCAGCTTAACAGAAATTTGTAGAAGTTATACAAGTCGGAAAAACATAATTCTTTCTCAAAGTATGACTACCTCCGTGTCTCAGAATAACGTGGCACACAGGGGGTTTCCACCATGGCACATAAAGAGTTAATTTGTATGAACTGCAAAACTTTACTTTACAGTAAGTTGAAGTGTACGGAAGTACAGGCAAGTTTTGCGAAGGTCTGATTTTAAGAGCAAATAGTAAGAAAAAAGTGTATCAAATATATTACTATTTTCAGGAAGAGTTAACTTTAAATAAAGGAAAATGAACTCTCCACAATAGGTGTAGCACCACTAAGTCAGAAAGAATGGTAGCTGTTACTCAACATACTGGCAAAAATTTTGGCAAATCTTCAAAGTTTTCAAAAAGTCAATGTTGTGTCAGTTCTGCTATGCATTGTCATAGCTTTTTGTGAGCATATGTACTACTTAAAGCAGATTTCATATATTTACCACCTACAAATCTTGGTACATTTTATTCCTTTACAGGAGATAAGGTAAACAGTTTTCACTGGTGTGTTTCTTGCAAAAAAAAAGGTAAAAGCAAAAATGCTTTATGATTTCATGCACAAATTTGAACATATTTCATTGATTTTAACATGCATTAAAAGCAGCAAGCACAGAAACAACCCTGAATACAACAACATGCAACAATAAATAATACGAAATACAAGAAAAATAATAAAACCAATGACACATTAACTGAAAAAATTCATTAAAGTGGACCTCCAGGCTAAGGAACATCTATGTTTTTGCTTTAAAAACACATGCCAAGGAAACAATCTTCAAACAATGTCATTATTTCATAAATACATGTAGTTTATGACCTGCAAAAAACTACCATACACCACTTCGTTTATGCTCAACTTTCAAGAACATGAATTCTTGTATGAATAAAATCACATTAAATCAAACAGCATCATGAGTAACCAAACACGACAAAAGGTACGTTCCCACTTAGCCAAGTTCTCATCTAAAGTGATGGCGAGCTAGCGCAAGCCTTAACCCTATTCTGACTGGGGGGGGGGATCAAATTGACCCCCCCTCCACATTTCGTGCCACGATTCCGCAACGCGCATCGATTTTGCCGCGTCGTTTCATGACTATTTTCATTGAGGTCTCCCGCATATTTTGAGACCACATTTGCGACGTCTGGGTACACGGTTCTGAAGTAACGTAATACATTAATGTTTTGCATATGCATGTCGACCTGAAAACAGCTCAAATTCATGATATCATGTGCAAATCCAATGCAAATTGTGTTTTTTTTTTTGTTAAATTGACATAAATTAGATTATTTCAACTTTTAACCATTGAAATTAATCAATTATAATGTAGATAAGCTTGAAAAGGTGCCTGCAACAAATTTTGGCAAGAAAAACAATAGAAAACAAAAGGTTGAAAAACAATAAATACATAAGAAATTAACAAAACGATAAAAAACAAAAGAAACTGATTTTGATTGTGCTATTTTTTACAAGAAAATTGTTTGATGTGTCTAGAGGAATTCAGACACAAAAATTTAGCAATCTTTCAGTCTTTTTAATGGAGTTATAGGTGAAAATATGATTTCATGCATAAATTTGCATAATTAATTTACTAAAAATAGAAAGCCAACATTTTTCTATAGTATGAATATGTAATCTTGTAGTTTACATCCGGCTCTATCTTCAGGCAAAATTTTGCGGCGATCATTCGATCAGCGGCCGAGATCTGAAGGGGGGGTTAAAATAGGGTTAACTCACTTTAACTCATATGAAAAATTCCTTCCAAATTAACCTAATTGTAGTGGCGAGTCATGGCAAGTTATGGTGAGTTGCCTAAAGGAGGCATTCGTGAAAACTCAAGTAAAGCTCTACACGTAACTCATGATAACTTGCGCCAACTCGACACGGCCTGATGTAACTCAGCACAACTCTGCTTGAAGTCGCAAGCAAATCCTCAATTTTGGAGGATTTTTTTTTTTCTTCTTCTTCACGCATTTTCAAGCTTCAAGCAATTCATTACGACCTATATAGAGTTTATCTCGAGCTTGTTAAGAGTAATGCAATGTATTATGAATTTAGCATGATTTACAGTGAGATGCAATGAGTTTGTAAAATTTATGAACATGTTCAAAAAATTGAGGACTGGCTCACGACTTCAAGCAGAGTTGTGTCGAGGTACGCCAAGCCGTGTCGAGTTGTTGTGAATTATCTTAAGTTACATAAAGAGCTTTACTCACGTTGTCACAGGTGTCTCATTTAGCTAACTCACAATAACTCACCAGAACTCGCTGCTAAAACTCGGCTATGAGGGAACCCTGCTCAACTTTATAATATTCTAACAGACATTTTCATACTACAAGCTGTAGATTATGAGGAAGTAGGAAAGGCCTGCAATGTCGGCACCCTGCAAATCAATGCCACTGTTTTGGACACTTGCTAATGTCAGACACAGGCCATACTTCGCTACTTCATGCACCATGTAAGGCAAAAAAGTAAAATTGAGTACAACACACACATTTCTCAGAATTGGAATGCTAGCAAAGCTCAGAAAGTAGACAGCTTTTTACATAGAAACAAAAAGTTCAGACATGGCAGAGATCAGTGAGTACTTTCCTCATTTCCATCTCCAGCTATAAATTGCTCATCTACTAAGATTTTGTCCTCATATAATGTAAAAGCAGTTATTTTCATGAGGGTGAAATATTTGTGAATCACTATTGGGTCATGAACTTAAAACACAGGAAAATAGTTCCACCTGGGGCCTGTTTCCAAAAACTTGTCATCAGTGGCAAGCCACTGAAATCCTTGCATCTGATTGGCTGAGAGAAAATTTGTCATAGAAATGTGGCAGCTGTCACTAATAACAAGTTCTTTAAAACGGGCTGCTGATCTTGATCAAATTGAATTTGCGGCACGTAAATATCAGCGTGCTCATTTCGTGGCATTTGTTGCCTTCTGAGCTGTGGAGAAAACATGGCAGTGGCTGCTGATATGCGCACGCTAGTACAGTGTATGTCTAACATTATGTGCATCTCTTATCAACAAATCTCAAGCATGTAGATGAGAGAGTGCAACAATCTTGGTTGCTGGGTACATATGCCATATGAATAAATATGTGTGAGATAGACTCAGTGTCCAAAAACAAAGACAGCATTTCGCGAAAATGTATGCAACCTCCTCATTCGTAAAAATATCTCACAATCTCTATGCAAAAATAACAGCATTTACAGTCATTGTATTACAACAGACACAAATCCTCACTGGGATGAAAGACCTCGTATCTACAAAATGTCAAATGTTCAGGAGAGCAAAAAAACATGGCAGCCAAAGCACTTAACGAATGGGAGAGCCCTTCCTTTGACACGCCGTGGTGGCTTCATTTTTCGAGTGAGATAGGTAGGATTTGGACAGGACATCATTTACCTGATTATCTGACCATTTATCCAAAAAAATCATTTTCACCCATATTTCAGATCCAAGGTCTTGTCACCCCAGCGACAAAATATCAGGCTCCCAAACAACATATGCAAAAACATTCATTTCAAAAGCAGGGATAAGGGAATGGCAACTCAATATAAAAGAAAATATTGAACAATAAGCATGCAGGAGACATTTTCAACAGAAGTGGTCCATCCCAACGGAATACTCCACTGTGTAGTTGTATACATACTCTGCTTCTCGGAAGTACTGTCTGTCCGTGAGTACTGCGAGGCTGTCATGTCAGGTCAAAATTCAAACATTTCAGTTCACATATAAAACTGAGGTCATAATATTCTGACTACTTTGCGTAAGAACACAAGATGGATAAATATTCTGCACTGACTCCTGATGCAACAAAAGGCTTTCTGGCACTAAAAACATAAAAACCATTTCAGTTTTAATGTCCTCTCAAACCAGTCTCTGAAACCAAGCCTATCATTATTGCTTGAATGACTGATAAATCATACCATTAAAAAGAGAAAAGTTATATGTAACGATTCTTCATTCAAAACCACTGATGATACAGTTGAAGCATGCCCAAAAGGATTTCAAGGAATTCAAAACACATTTCAGGATCCATCCTCTTCAACTCAAATGGTAAGTATGGAAAGGTTCAATGAACTAGATTGGAATCTCATTGTCTGATAATACTAATTAAATGTTCTTTATTGTTGATGTCAACTTACCAATCTTCTTCTTCTCTTCTTCTTCCACAGTCAATTGTCTTGATATCTGTCTCTTCAAGACACGTCGCTCACTCTCAGATTCGGACTCTGTGGCTGATGGGTCTTCATTCTCTGCCTCTGAGAGGAGGTTGGCCGTGTCTCGCCAGTTCTTGTAAAGCTCTGGGTCGGCTGCAGCAATCTCATCCAGTGTGCCTTGGTGCTGGACGAAGCCATCTTGCATCACTATAATCTACATATGAAACAAAAAGTGGTTCCATCTCCTATAAGTGTGTTTGGCCTACCATAAACCCAGATCAGACTATGCAAAATTACAGGTAGTTTCACTAAGCAGTAAGTTGCCTTGTGTAAGCGTAGTTTGGGAAGTCTGCCCACAAACTTCTCGGGAATTTACAAGTGAAACTTCCTGCATGAACATTGAAAGTCTCTCACTTCTAGGGAAACTATAGCTGAATTGCTTTGTGCAGTTTGAAACTTAAAGGTGCATAGTCCCGGTAGTGTAGAGGGTGCTGTTGATGATACTGCCGATCACCGTTAGCATGGATACGAAGAATGCCGAAGTTGAGCTGTCATCAAGAGTAAAGCGCGTAGGTGTTGCTAAGTATCATTGCCTCCGTTGTCTTCTCTGCATATCGCGCAGTCTGTAGTAATGCCAGGGTGCGTGCATATGTGCTTCTTATTATGATATCACAAAAGAAGTTTGCTAAAGCTGTCATCCGCCTCAGCCGAATTATGAGCCGAACTGTGGTCGGATCACTGACTACAGTGGATCAGACTTCTTCGGACTCAGGGAAATGGGCCAAAGCAAAAGAGGAGTCGATAGCGTAGGTCTTTATAGGAAACTTGCGCCTGTGTGCCCGCGTACGCATTTGACCAAAGCACCTGGGACGATGTGCCTTTAAATTCGTCACATGATTAGATCCATTTTATGCTGTTTACACATACATGTATGCTGCCCACTGTTGTGCGTGTGCACTTTGATATTCCAGGAGGGCACACATATTTTGCCCCTGTGGAGCATACATGCTACAGACTGAAACTGCAGGTACTTTTTCACATCCCTATAAACTATGCATAGTTTTGATGGTAGTGTGATCACATGGTCACATGGGGCGGGGGGTGCCTCCCAGGCCCCCCTCCAGATCTCGGCCGTCGACTGCGCGATCGCGACGAAAATTGGTTTGAAAAAATTATCATTTATGCTAAATTATGCTAATTTATGCACAATGATGCATGAAATCAGACAAATAAAGCTCAAAATGGGCACATTTTTAGTGTGTATATTCTTTTTAGTGTCCTGAGCAAATATAAGAGAAAAAAATTACGGCATCAAAAATTTCAAAAGTATTTTATTGTTTTTTTAATTTCTTATGTTTTTCATTGTTTTTTCAATGAAACTTGTCCGCGACATTGTTCCGAACAAGAAAATATGCTTTTAATTGATTTTAATCAATAACACCCCCAAATAATCATGCTTTTATGAAATTTGCCTGAAAGCACAGTTTGCCTTGAAATTGTACACATATTCACGTTTTTGAGCTATTTTTGGTCTGACATGCACATACATATTTATGCGCAACTTCGGAACCGCGCGCCCGGGCATCGCAAATTTGGTGTCAAAAGATGCAGGAGACTCAAAAGAAAAAAGTCATAAAACGTCGCGGCGATAGCGTTTCGCGTTGGCGATACATCGCGCGGAACGTCGGGGGGGGGGGGGGGCCTTGGAGCCCCCCCAGCCTAGTTAGGGTTAAGTTTTGAGAGAGGCTTTGAAGTGATCTAGTTTGTCAATTTCACGGAGGAAAGATAGGAGGGAGTTCCACAGGCAAGGAGCAATAGAGGAAAATGCCTGGTCTCCATATGCCTTGAGATGTGTATTTGGCAACTTGGGAGTAAGGCCAGACGAACAAAGGCCAGGTTGAGGCTGACGCCACTTGATTAGGGAAGACAGGTATCCCGGGGCCTGATGATTAATAGCCTTAAACATAAATGTTACAGTGATGTAACAGTGATGTGCTCATATTAGGAATGTGCGCCACAAGTAGAAAGAATCAAAACCTATCCATTGAGTCGCATAATTAAATCGCATACTCCTTGTATGGTCTTTGAAATTAACCCTTACACATGGGAACCTCACTATTGCTGCACGATGTAAGGATTGTGCAAGTATACCATAAATCCAAAGGGTTATAGGGGAAATCCAGTCCAAATACAAATTAGTCTGATAAAAAAGAGAAAAATCTTACGAGTTCAATGGCAAAAATTTGACTGAAATAGGATAAAAATTACAGAAGGGGATGACAAGCTCACTTTGCATTTGCATATTCATATTGACTGTTCAAGAACTGTTTCCTGAAAAATAGCACAACTTCAAAATATCATAACTTCCTTATTTTTCATCCGATTTCAATCAAAATTATACCATTGAAATTGTGATATTTTACTCTTTCTTATCAGACTAACTTATATTTGGACTGAATTTCCTCTTTAATCCTGATTGACCTCACCATGTCTGCCTCCTGTAGATACTGAAGCTGGTGAGTCACAAGGACAACAGTCTTCTTGTTCTTGATGAGGAGATTCATGATACCTTCTTCAAACAGAGTCCTTCCAACATGAACATCCAAGGCTGACAATGGGTCATCCTGAAATTCAATGAGTCAGAAAATATTCCAAGTGAAAGATTATTCATGAAGTATTATACAAAACCTAATTAGAATGTAGCTATCTGATTGGTCGATTGCCCATCACGTGACATTTAGTTAAAAGTTCCATTGCATGCTGTAGCTGTCAGTCATGCAGTTTTGTTTGAGCAAAAATGGATAACGCATGGCTGACGTCACCCATTTCCAATGACTCCCATGTCAAACTCATGATTGACTCGAAGATTTTGTTCCATCGCATGGCTCTGATGTCACAATAAACAAATATTTGCCACAAGAACTCAGCAATTACAAGCACGCTTACAAGCGCATACTTTTGTCACTCATTTTTGTAAACAACTTTGAACAATCGGCTTCGCCTATGTACACAGTGACTGTGCAGCTCCTCATTGGTCTTTCAAGGAAAATGGTTGCCATTTCACTGTTAAATTCAAGAATCTGTGTGGACCCCATCCGTGGACGTTTGAGGTGTTGTATAAAAAAAAAAAAAAAACTCAGTGAAAGATGAGGCGCACTATTCAACTCGGCTTCACCTCATTGTATAGAGCGCCTCTAACTTTCACCTCGTGCCAAATCTTGTACCATTGCACTTGTGACCATTCATTCTTTGTATAATGCACCACTTCTTTTTGATAAAAATTACTTTTGACAAGAATATGAATGCAAGGCAAGCCTTGAAATACAAGTAATGTTGGTGCAAGGCAACTAAGTGCAAGGAATATTTGAAGTTTTCCATCCATTCTCTTCATGCACAGAAATTAATCCACCATGAATGCAGAATGCTAATATGGTACCATACTTCCACATATATGAAGATAAAGTTTCCCAAAATGATATTGCCACCCTAACACTATTCCAAAGAGCTACAAAGACATCCACAAGTTAATTCCTCTCTAAGTTGGTTTTGAAAAGTGCAGCAAAATCAAACCAACATAAAATTTCAACACTTCTATCAAAAAAAGTTGAGAAAGTCACATCTAAGGGAAAGTCACTAAATTTATACGTTGATGCCATTTATTCTAAAACCTCCCGCTGACATGCACCCTTTTTCATCACATTTTTTGCCCTTTGCCCTTTATATCAAATTTGTTGTGTTGCAATAGTAAAACAATGATCACTCTTTTTTTTTCAGGGGAATAGGTTGTAGTTGTTGAATTATCAACCCAATATATGATTTTCATCATTTGATGTCCAGTATGGATGGAACTTCTCTCCTTCTTCTTGTCTGACTCTCTTCCTTACAGGTGTATGTAAAAATGGAGTGACACTGCATTTTTAGCATCTATAAAAAAGCTCTCAAGCAAGCCAAAACTGGGCTGGCTGAGGTGAGTTTGTTGCCTGGTAACTCTTCACTCCAACAAACACTCACCAGGATGATGATGTCACGGGTGGAGTACATTGCCCTAGCAACGCTGACCCTCTGTTTCTGACCTCCACTCAAGTTGATACCCTTCTCACCAATCTCTGTCTGATCCCCACCAGGGAGGATCTCAATGTCTGGCTCCAAGGCGCAGGCCTTGAGGACTCGGCGATAGCGTCGGCTGTCTGTCTCCTCGCTGAAGATGATGTTGTCTTTGAGCGTTGCATTAAGGAGCCAGGCTTTCTGGGCAGCATACGCAATGCTGCTCCTATCACTGTATAGACATTGGTATAAAAAGAGTGTTTAGTTCACGATGTCAAGATAGTAAACCCATGGCTTGCTATGCACTGTTAGCCTAGACTCCTAATTATCACTTTTCCACATACCAAACAAAGCGCCAACTTTTGCGTGCCATTAAACTCTATAATATGTGACATAACAAAATAGTCTACCAGATGAATCTCACTGTCTTATAGCAGGTCGGAGTGAAAACAGAAACAAATCCCATCGAAGGACTATGTCAAGGCAGAATAAAAGATTAACCCTATTTTAACTGGGCTATTTGAGACCCAGTTTTTACTGGGGGGTGGGGGGGGTCAATTTGACCCCCCCTTCAGATCTCGGCCGCTGATCACGCGATCGCCGCAAAATTTTGCCTGAAGATAGAGCCAGATGTCAACTACAAGATTACATAGTCATACAATAGAAAAATGTTGATTTTATATTTTTTAATAAATTAATTATGCAAATTTACGCATGAAATCATATTTTCACCTATAACTCCATCAAAAAGAAATAAAGGATTGCTAAATTTTTGTGTCAAGAGTTCCTCAAGACACATCAAACAATCAATCAAACATCAATTAAGTAATCAAAATCAGTTTCTTATATGTTTTTTATTGCTTTGTTAATTTCTTCTGTATTTTATTGTTTTTTCAACCTTTTGTTTTCTATTGTTTTTTTGCCAAAATTTGTTGCAGGCACTTTTTCAAACTTATCTACATTAGAATTGATTAATTTCAATGTTCAAAAGTTGAAATAATCTAATTTACATCAATTAAACAAAAAAAAACACTATTTGCATTGGATTTGCACACGAAATCATGAATTTGAGCTCAGGTTGACATGCATATGCAAAACATCGCGTAACTTCAGAACGGTGTACCCACATGTCACAAATTTGGTCTCAAAATATGCGGGAGACTTCGATGAAAAAATTCATGAAACGACGCGGCAAAATCTTTGCGCGTTGCGGAATCGTGGCGCGAAACCCCCCAGGTTAAAGGACAAGTTCACCTTCATAGACATGTGGGTTGAGTGAATGCAGCAATATTAGTAGAACACAACAGTGCGAGTTTGAGCAAAATCGGACAATCCGTTAAAAAGTTATGAATTTTCGAAGTTTCTGCTCAGTCACGGCTGGATGAAAAGACTACTATAGCTTGTGATGTCACATGAGTACAACGATATAAAGAAAGAATAAAGAAAATTCAACGTATTTCCATTTTTCTCCCGTAACAAAAGTACACTCGACTTCTCTCTTTCAGAGGGCAGGGGGAATAATATTACCCTAACATATGTCAGTAGCAAGTCGAAGAACTGTGCACTTTATTCAAAAACTAAAGTTTTGTGAAATTCTCTTTTTATTTTCCTTAGATAGTTGTACGCATGTGACATATACTGTAGTAGTCTTTTCTTCCAGCAGTGACTGCACAGATACTTAAAATATTCGTAACTTTTGAATGGATTGTCCAATTTTCCTCAAACTTTCACTGATGTGTTCAACTAATATTGCTGCATTCTCTGAATCCTTATGTATATGAAGGTGGACTTGTCCTTTTAAATAGGGTTAAATGACACCTGACTCAAAAGCCAGTATGGTCATTTTTTGCTATCCTTTTATTCACCGTCAATGGAAGACCTGAAAGCACACAAAACTAAAACACTTTACATCTTGTTTGTCCATTTGTGCTAAAATTTGCATCTGGTATTAAAGTGAGTCGAAGTACTTAATGTCACTCTTGTCACCCACAACTTTGAATCATTGCATTTTGCAAATGCCAATTTATTCAAATGCTGCACCAATTTCTCTCAAGTCTAGACTGAAGCATTACTTACAACTTGGTACAAAGAAGATCATAAATGCTGGCCTTATAACAAGAAATATCCAGTCAGTAAAGCTTATAAGTCATTAAGGGGATATCTCACTGAGCGGCGAACGTTTGCGAACGCAGCAAATTTGGGATTTCGCCAGGGTTCGTAAAGGGTTGCAAAAGGTTTGTTAACTGTTGTATGAAAGTTCGCAAACGTTTGTTATTGTCTCAAACAGTCTTTATTGTCGCAAAGGAATTTTGAACATGTTCAAATTTTTTTTGCGAATTTGTATTTTTGCTAACAGTTGCAAACATTCGCAAAGAATTCGCAAAAGGTCATAATACGGTGTCGCTAACATTTTTATTTGATTCACCACTGCTAGCGAACAAGTAACCACATGGTTCCTATATATAAGCTTCTGAAACAGGCAAGGTTCCACTCTAAGAAAGTTCTTGAAGCTCTTGACATCTCCATCATGTAAATATTGCTGCAAAAGCTTTTCATATCGACTGAAGTCTGTCCTCTGCAACAACTACTCTCTGACCCAAACAGTCTTTCTTTTCTTCTTCCTTTCTTGTTTTTCTTCATCTTCTTTCTCTTAAGCTGCACGATAGCTGTAGCAGCAGCCAGGCAAAGCAGCTCTTCAAGGACAGCAGCACGTTTAGCCTCTTCTTGGTAGAAATTCATTTCAATATTCTGGAAATCCATCTTGAACAGTGGTCACAAGAGATCTGACTGCAGGGGAAGGTTGTATGTTCGTTTTATGGGTCTGACTATACATAATAGCCTGGTACTTTTCCAGGTCCCAAAACATTCACAAATTGTTGCACAGGATTTGCAAACAGTTGCTAATATTTGCAAAACTGTCGCTAGCATTTGCAAAACTGGCGCTAACATTTGCAAAACTGTCACGAACATTCGCTAACAGTTGCTAATAGTCGCCACCTGTGTTTCGCAAACACTTTTGCAAACATTGGCTCAAGTGTTGCTAATTGTTGCTAAACATTGCTAAAAGTCGCTAACTGTTGCTAATGGCACAAGCGAACCTTGATTTTTCGCAAACATTCGTTAGAAAAGTTGACGTCTCAAATTCGCTACGTTCGCAAACGTTTGCCACTCAGTGAGATACCAGCTTTACTTGAGACTTGAATCAGTAAGAGTCAATTATATCGGAAGATTGATATCCACTGTGACTCAAACATTAAACTGAGTGCTTTAAAAAAAAAAAAAAGTAATCAACTCCTTACTATAAATGTGTGGTAAAAAAAACAACTCATAACCCAAAATCTGAATACATGGCCTATGGATTGAAACCTCATTCTTTACACAGGGTAAGCAAAAGAATGTTAAAACTGTTTGCATTTTAGATTGCTGAGCATCTTTTTGCATTCATTCAACAAACTATTAGTTTTCAGAAGGAAAGGAACTTGTACTAAATTTCTTCACAATTTACTTGCTTCATCAAATCAATGCTGCACTCTCTTAACCAAAGGTCATGTATTGTTGAGAAAGGCCCTGAATTAGTTCCTGCTCATGATCAAGGTTCATTCCAATAGGATATCCTAGAGTGTAACATCTTTCCTGAGTCATGGCTTTATCCCACGATACCCCTCATAGAAATACCAACATGTCTTGCAATATTGCACAAACTGATAATGAAAGTAACAGAGCTAGCCCTGCTTGAGCAATAATCTAGAAATACACAATTTGTTCGGTATGTGGTGAAATCCTATCTCTTTTTACAATTGTAATGGTGTATTTTCATTTAAATGTCCTATATCATAAGATAATTTGGATCTATTAAAATGTACTTGAACTATTTACCAATGTAAAGTGCATAAAGAATGCATACCGATAAATACTATGCGCTGTCAGTTAAGTTATCATTATCATTTTTGCATGGTTAAAAACTGACTCTAAAGAAATGTCAACACAATATCATCATACCAGTGGAGTACTACTGTAAATTGCTGGAGGAGCAATATGAGCAAAGTAAAAGATCAATATTTCAATGAAAATTAAAGCATGTCAAATTAGCCAGACAGAGCCATGTTGCCCTAAAAGCAATAAATTTTCTGTTGAAATCACAGCGTAACTAGTAAAACCTTGACTTGTTTTATCTTTTCATTAAAATTGAAAAAACAAGTATCAGATTTGACGCTTGCAACAACTAAATTAACAACACAAAAGAAAATATCCAAACTAGAAATGTCGCTATGGCGACTGATGCCTCCGCCATAATGCATGATTCTCCCAATAAGCGTATAGTACAATGTCTTCACAATGTGAGATCCATGACAGTTTCACATAACTGGCAAAATATTGAAATGGCAGGTTTGTCAGAAATGTCTTGAACTGGGTTTGCTATATTTTTCTAGGAGTGTAGGTACACATATTTGGGGAATTGAGAATTTTTACTTGCATTCTGACGGACCTTTTTGTAAGTTTATGCAATGAGTAATTTCCAAGGTATGAAGAAAGAGTGTAATGACGGTACAAAACATTTTTTTTTTCCTTTTTGGGGGGGGGGGGGGGGGGGGGGGAGGCATTGAAACCTAGCCTTTGACCCTTAACCTTTGACCTTTGACCTTCTGGCTGGAAATTTCCCAGAGAATCTCCATCAGGTAATGCATGTATTAAGTTTTGAAAGTAATGATGCAAACATTGCATATACTAGTATATGAGGGAAATAGTAAAATTTTGAGGAGTTGACCTTGACCTTTGACCCCCTGACTATTGACTCATGACCCCTAAATTCCCTAGATAATCCCTGCCCGTCAGTACATGCGTATGTACCAAGTTCCACAAAGATACATTGAACCATTTGCGAGAAAAGTGATAATGTAACATTTTCACCTAACCTTAGACCTTTGACCTTTTGACCTTTGACCTTATGACGTGAAACCCTCTGTGGAGAATCTCTACGCAGTAGTACATGTCCACACCAAGTTTCAAGAAAATACCTTTGGGAATTGCATAGATATGGGGAAAATTGTAACATTTATAGCATTTGACCTTGACCTTTTGACCTTTGACCTCTTGCCAATGTAACTAAAGTCTACTCAACTTATTGTCACATCATACATCATCCTTGGACCAAGTTTGGTGAAAGCTGCTTCATCCAGTTTCAAGTTATCACATAAACAGATGAATTTTAGGATTTGACCTTGATCTTTGACCTTTGACCTCTGTCCGATTTCACTGAAAAACTAATCAAGTAATTGTCCTATCATACATTATCCTCCAACAAAGTTTGGTGAAATTTGCTCGATCCAGTCTTGAGTTATCGCGTAAACAGATACAATTTCATGATTTGACCTTGACCTTTGACCTTTGACCTTCAGCCGATTTCACCCAAAATCTAATCAAATAATTGCCCCATCATACTTCATACTTGGACCAAGTTTGGTAAAATTCCAGTCAATATTACTCAAGTTATCGCGTAAACGAAAGCGGACGGACGTACGGACGGACATACGGACGGACGGACAACCCGAAAACATAATGCCTCCGGCACCACTTCGTGGCGGAGGCATAAAAATAGCATTTTACAAATATATCTGCATGCAAAAATGTCAGCTGGTACAGTGTCTTAAGATAGATGTTCCTTCCAAGGCCAAATGACTGACCTGTTGAAGAGGACACTCCCAGACATGGTGGTCATCTCACCAAGAATGGCCGAGCAGAAGGAGGACTTGCCACTGCCCACTTGACCGACAACCATGGTCAGTTTACCTGTACACCATCAGAACAGAACACGACTTCAACATAGGCCTCCAGTCTTAAAGCTAACAAAGTATGCTTTCTCACAGAACATCGCAAAGTACAGGTTACTACACCATGTAAGTGTCATTGTTTGCAGTAAACACACTCACGAACATTACACTAAACAGAATGTATTATGAATGTATGAAAACTCCTTCTTTAAACTGTTACTTACGAATGTGGTAGCCATTTCAATTCTCTTATACTCAATAGAGTGGATTCCCCATGACTTGAGAGAGCAGTACTCTGCTTGGCCTATCTAAATTTTCTCCTGTGATGATTGGTGTCTTAACAATACTCTCATCCATGTTCACTGCATTGGAATGTGGTTATTTTTCAAACTACACAAAATACATGACAAAATGCTATAAGTGTAGAAATATCATACATTTTTAAAGGGAAGCCTTTCCCTGTTTAATTATACTAGCCATCTTTAAAAAATGTCTTACCCAGTACTCTAAAATGTGCACAAAGATAGAGCAATGCAATAATTTAACAAACCATGGAATTCCCTTTGCATATATTGAATGTATTCATCCCTAATTTCAGCAAGAGACACAAATATTCTGACCCATTGTGAGTCTTGATCTAAGAAAAGAGAGCCAAAGAAGAAAGCATTCCATAGCATAATGGAGTCTAGAGTTCTGATGTAAGAAACAAGAAACTCTTCCCATAGTGCAATAGTTTCTTTGCATTCTTAATGAATAGTGAATGGAAGTGGGCATTACATTATGTTCTGGCATTTTCTCATTACTTGTCTTGTCACATTGAACCAAATTTCTCTGACAGGATAGAGAGGATCATTACTGTATACACTGAGTATTTTGCCAGGTTTTTATTCCCGCAAATTTCACAAGTCGGGTGCTATTCGTGAATCTAAAAACACGCAAGGATGTTAATTCTGATCCCGACATGGATGTGATATGCATGCATACACCTTTATGTTCTGTACTGTATTTCACAATTGCGAATTTAACCACTTTACCTAGCGAAATTGTCAGGAAGTCCTGAGTCATGAAAACTAAGATTCGCTAAATATACGATGTAGACAGTAGCCATCTTTGTTTTTATACAAGCTACAAACCTGCAGGAATCTCCACATTGACCTTGGAAATGACTGGAAGGTTGCTATTTTCATCCCATGTAAAGTTTCCATTGACAATCTGGCAGACAGTAAAGAAAGGAATGTCACTATACAAACAAAAAACAAACAAGTCTACAGATGAATCTTCATCACATCTTGATACCTTCATTCATAATACAAAACTAGTTCATAATACTGGACTTAAAAAACGATCTTAAATGAATAGGTGAATTAAATTATTCCCTTATCCAAATTCATTCCAAGAGTAATTCTTGCTATCACATTTCACTCTGTCTCAAGTCCAAGGACGTTTGCTGTCGTTGTGTTATTTGTATTATTGAATCATAAGTCATTCATTAACTTTGTACTCAAACAAATATCAGGTACGTGGCAACATTTACACTCTGTAAAATGACAATGAAACCTTTAAGAAATGATTATAAAATCATGATAGGTACAGTCATACCCTGTTTCTTCATTTTCTAGTTCCAAGAACGCTATAATCTTTGCAAAAATCAAGTTAACACATGTCATAAAGATTGTGCTGATATTAAAATCATCATGAATACAAAAACAAAAGTAGAGAAAATGATAGTCTTTAGGTTTTACATGAGAGTAACATTCCGTGGAAACAATGTTACATTCCGTGGAAACAATGTTACATTCCAAAGAAACAATGTTACATTCCAAAGAAACAATGTTACATTCCAAAGAAACAATGTTACATTCCAAAGAAACAATGTTACATTCCAAAGAAACAATGTTACATTCCAAAGAAACAATGTTACACTCCAAAGAAACAATGTTACATTCCAAAGAAACAATGTTACATTCATGCTCCCTCTCACCTTCACTGCCACATCATCTGGTACTGGACTTGGTGCACTTTCAGTCTTAGAGCGGCGGTCCAGCGAGCCATAGCCGTTGCTATGGTGATTGGACTTGTCCTCATTTTGTAAAAGGGATGCCTTCTCACTGGATGATGGCTGACGGAAATCTACAGCTGGCAGCTAAAAAGCCATCACATTTTGGGGTGAAAAAGGTGGGAATTAGTTGATACTAAATCATGCCAAAAAGAGCATTGTTCATGTTACATGGAGAACTATGACTAGGACTACTGTAAAAGGGGATATTTTCGCGGGACTAATTTTTCGCCCTCGGCCCGGTAAGAAGAGTTTCGCATGTTTTTAATTCCACGGAATCAAGACAGTAAGTCCTGGAACATATGGCATGCAAAAATATTTGTGTGCTTTTATTTTCGCGCTACTTTCTGGTTGTGCGAAATGTGCGAAATTTCAACACCGCCAAAATTTCCACTTTTACAGTATGTGGTTATCTTTGCTCTGTTCTCCCATTCACTAGTGAGTGACTCTGGCGGTTGGATTTATCAATTTTCTTTGAAGGAAAAAAAAAGTGTGTCATTTGAAAATCAGGTAGCCTTCTCAAATGAGTTGGAGAGTACTCTTCACTATTTAAAATCTACCAAGTCTCCCTTTCTTTGGAAGCAAACAATAAATAACTCCACTGGTGCCTGACTTACACAGAAGCTCCAAACTCACCTGTCCGTTGTCATGGTCATAGCCGTCGGTCTCCTCACGAAGGTTTTCGGCAAACTCTGCCGTCTCTACCTCAGGCGCCATGAAGAAATTGAGTAGACGGTTGGAGCTGACCACAGCATTGACCATAGTGGCCAAAGTCATGGGCAGCAGGAAGAGTGGAATGGTCAGTTGGTTGAAGAAAGAGAGTGAGGAAAAGGCAACATCAGGGGTCAGGGGTTTCCCTGTCAGAAAGGTGTAAGTCCCAAACGACTGTGAGATGGGGAGAGATACAAAGAGAAAGATATTAGATTTCTTGCCAGGCTGCATGTCAACATACTTCAGAAGAATTTAAATTCCCTTCACATCTACTCCACTATGAACCAAACAAATAAACAATCTGCAAAATTTATTACTAACATTATGTGACCAAGTTATGCATAAGTACATAGGATCAAAATTCGAGTAGAATTTGAATCAACACTATGCATGGTAAAATGGCCACAACAGATATTCATCATGATAACATAAGAAAATTTGATACAGTAACTTGTAAAAATGATTTTTGTCTGCAGATCAAAACTGTAGTGACATCTTGGATTAGTAGCAACATACAATGGCCTCATTTATGTTGTTTCTTCATCTGTTTCAAAGTTTCTGGTTATTGACATTTTTCCAAATTCATCATGGCCTGTGCATTTCGGTACTTGCCTGATTCACTTTCTCTCACCATAACATGTTTCTATGTGGCATAAACTATGAAAATATTTGAAAGCTTCTGAAAATGGAAGATGGAAACATAATTGCTAACATTTAAAAAACTAATCACTCAGGACATAGCAAGCTTTTGAGGCAGTTTATATTCATTCAAGATGATATTTTTGCTGAATTGTAAACTTACCACCAATGTGACTAATATTGGGCCAGCTGATGTAATGAGCACTGGAGAAAAGACAAGGTCAAAGAAAGACAATAATAAGACATTAAAATGCACAACAGGTGACTTGGAATCATTGCATCTAATACTGTATATGAGGTTACTTTGATCTATCCCTTTACTTTACAATGGGGAATTCCAGATCTCTTGCTGTATATCTCTCCCACGATACCCACTCTATCAAAACACAAAATCCTACAAGCAGTGCTTCTCAAGTGGCAGCTCCTTCCTCCACAGCAGTAGAAGAAAACCAAGAATGTCTCATCTTATCTACATGAGAAGAAATGACACCGGCCTGAAGAAGATCTATTCCTTCTTTCTGTCTGGATACACACTGAACATTACATCATTTTAATAACCCGTTGAAGACAGCCTGATTTTGCTACAACATGCCTTTTCCATAGACACCTGCCTGAGTATACTTGGGACTCGTCCTCAGCTGGTTAAGGCAATACGACATTTGCTCCTGTGACAATTGCTCCAGTCTTATTTTCTGCAAGGACTTGGGGTGAAGGTATGGGCTGCGATAGGGTTTTAGGTAAAGTCTGATGTGAGGATTAGGGTTAGGGTTATGTTTGTGGGTAGAATTCATATTTGGCTTAATAGTGTACAGATAGTTCATGAGAGCATTTGTCAGAGGAACAAATGTCATGGAACCATCATTTACATCTAGCTACACTCTGCAAAATTCAAATCTATCATCAAAAAAACAAAATCGCATAGAGAAAGATTGTCTAAACCTGTCCATTCTTACTAGTAGCCACAATATTGCCATTGATCTTGAACATGGCCCAGAGTTCGTTAACACGAACAGCTTCAATAGCCTTGCAGTAGAGTTCTTCCCATCCATAGAGTTTGAGGAGTTTGATTCCCTGAAGCAGCTCATTGGAAAGCTTCAACCGCTGGTCTGACAGAAGCTGGGGCAAGAGACAAGCATTGTGGACCATTATAGGAAACAATACAACACTTTGAATTTCAAGGATATACTGCATACGCTGTTATTTTCGCGCACAGATATTTTCGCAAATGGGATAAGGAGGTCATCCAGACATTTTCGCGAGACACTGTTTTCGCAAATTGATGGTGCCGCTAATTTAAATGCACTATCATCCAAGCACATCAAAACATTTTTGTGCGTTGGTAAATCTGCAATCCAACTGTGATTCGTGAAATTTGCGAAAATTATATCCTTGTGAAGATAACTGCTAATACAGTACACGTATGACTATAAAACATAATATGTGACTCTGCACCACAAAACAAACAAAAAGTCGCCAGACATGAATTTTTAGTTAAGCCCATATTCTGAAGAGCAGACTTTAAGCTTTAAAATGATGTATAACTCAAATAAAATGGACTCACCTAACCTATCTAAATATTGGAAAGAAAGCACAAACTCAGGAAAAGTGTGAACTGAGAAAAGAGGCTCTGAAATACAGTGTCTATTCAAGCGTGTAATCTTTACCAAACCGTGCTGGCTGTGCGATGAATGGGACAAAAAACAGGAAGTAAACCACCCGAGTAACAAAAATGAAGGGATTATCAAATTCAACTGAAATTAAGCATGCCTCATTAAGACATTCTGTCCATAAGTAATGCTAACTTTCAAAGCAGTAGCACTATCCTTTCAAAATTTATTAGAGTTGAAAGTGAAGAGTGTGTACAAGGTTTTTCAGAAATGAAATAGGGACTCTAAAGACACACCTACAATGTGTAAATACACTATTCTACCAAAAATATTCGAGATAAACTGCTAAAAAAACACACTTTCCCGCCCATTTTATGATCCCACATTTTAGCATAATGTAAAAGAAGGCTTGCTCTTTCAGAAAATATGAAAAAGTCAATATCAGCTAAGTTGACCCATTTCACTTATTTTCAGTCCTCATGCAAAATCAGTGTGTGCGACTTTTTGTTCGTTTTGTGATGCACAGTCACATATATCAAGAGAGAGATACAGGCAACTCTCGTTAAAATGAAGTCCTCAAGGGGGTGTTTCATAAAGCTGTTCTTAAAGTAACGAAACGACTTAAAAACGAATGTCACACGTTCTGATGTGCTATACTAATCAGAATTTCAATAATTCAGCACAAGAAATGACCAACAGTCCTTCTAAAGTCGTTCGTAACTTTAAGAACAACTTTCTGAAATACCCCCCAGGACTGGCAGTTTTCTTTCGTTATATCGAAATTGCATTATATCCACACCAAAAAAAAAGTGTATTCAGATATCTAGAGATGATAACTTCAAGGCTTGAACTTAACTTTGTTGTTTCCAAAATTTTGTTATACCAATGTTGCCCATAACAGGAGTGCACTGTAAACACATGGACAATAGTGACACATTATTGAAATATCGTGATTAGATGTCCTAGGTGTATATTTACTTTCAGATTGATGACATGGGGTGTATATGGAAACTTATGGAAATTTAACACTCAACTTTGAACATTAATTTCAGCTTCTATGGGCTTATATTTGCTTTTCCGTGTTGAAGGCTCGAAATTTGATTAAACTGTAGTTAATGATTCATCATGGTGAAATCAGTTTCAATATCTGCCTAGTTTCTGGGCAAACATATGACAATATGAGTTATATGGACATATGTCTAAATCACAGGAACGGAGAATTCTTACCAAGGTCTCTTTCTGAAGTTTGGACATCATGCCGGCAATCTTCATTTGGAAGGGGAGGAGGACGACAAACACTGCCGCCCCAATTAAGGCTGACCAACCCAGCTGTTGATACAGTAGAACCAAGGTGATGACAATCTGTTGGTAAGAGGAGAGAGAGCATTACATCATGAAGGCATACTCAATGTATGTCTGGGTTGATATAACCACATACGATGGCTATTAAGGGTTAAGGATTGAGGAATGTTTGGATATATAATCCATGATACACGAATTAACAGGAATTTGCACTTCATGATCACACTGTTCATTAGTTCACCATTACTCTACGCTGCAGAAAACACAAAATACGACATCCCCTTGAGTTTGTAAAGTGGACTCCCACTATAACATAGTCCCCGTGGCCAGAAGTTTTCTTTTGTCATATTGAAATTTTGATACATTTGAACAAATAAACACAGAAAAACATAGAGAAAATAATGTTGCGTCGTGAATGTTTACTTTATTATATCCAGAATTTCATTATAACCATGTTTGTTCTAACGATAGTGTACTGGATGTCTTTCCCTGACCTGGAGTGGGATGGACCAACAGTAGTGCATCATCTGGAAACAGAAGAGCAGGGACATGGCGTCGGTAGACATGTGGTTGGTGATCTGTCCCATGGTCATCATACCTCCTGTTGTGGCGTACGTTGACAGGCGCAGCGACTTCTCGTACACCATGGTCTTTGCAAAATGAACGTTTGATTTTCAACAACAAAAAACATTTCAGATTAGCTAAGACTGAAAGAAATACGGAAAACAGACATACAAGCAGCTGCAAGGAAGAATGAAAAAAGGAATTAACATTCAAAGGGCCCATGACAAGTACTGTAAAACGAGAAATGTTCGCGTGTATTTTAATTTCGCGAATTTCGCGAGCACGAAGATTCACGAAATTAAAATGCACGCGAAAGTTTTTTTCTACACTATATGCATTGAATGGCAGTGGCAGTTCGCGAAAATTTCATGCCGCAAAAAAGGCCGTCGGCTTCAATTCGCGAAAAATTCATGCCGCGAATATATCATGTTTTACAGTAATTCCAGTTCTGTGTCTATAATGACTTCTGCAGAATTGAGAAGTCTGCATATTCTGGAATTGCTTACATCAAATGTTTTAAGTAATTAGATTTTCTTCATTTTTTAAATTTTCTTCACTTACTCAACCCAAGCCCTCAAAAATCTTACACTGTATTTGTTATTCATGACAGATGTCATCCACAGTAAATTCAGCTGAAGCAAGATTAACAATCATCATACACATTATCATACAACCAGGAGCATCAGCTCACTTTATAGCAAGATATGTTTCATAATTCCACACTTTTTCTTCACATACTCTCAATCATAGAACATTTACAAATGGCAATCATATTATCAGTCATGTAGTCCCTGAGACATGTCTTGAAGAAGTCTTTGAAATATGTCAACTAGGTTTAAAAGAATGTGATTCACAGAATTCCTATGCTTCCTTCATTACATTTTAAGGAAATTTATTGTTATTTTATTATTATTATTGTTATTATCATTATTATCATTATTGTTATTATTATTATCATTATTATCATTATTGTTATTATCATTATTATTATCATTATTATTATTATTATTATTATTATTATTATTATTATTATTATTATTATTATTATTATTATTATTATTATTATCATTATTATAATTATCATTATCATTATTACTACTACTACTATCCACAATAAATCTACTGCCAACCCTGTGTACTTCTAACAATTAATATACAGGGATGTTGAATTCGTTCACTGCCTACTGGCGCCCTCTCATGCTGGTCCTCACCTGTAGGGCTGTTCTGACGTGTAAACTTTCCAGGATGACCATGTGGTAATGAGTCTGAAGACTGACACATTTGATTGTGGCTGCCAGGAACATGACTCCAACCAGGACAAAGCCGTTGGCAAAGAAATGGCTGAAGGATATAAACCCTGCAGGCTGATAAAGACATTTAACCATGATGTCATAATAGCAATTTCCTGTTTGGTAAAACAATCATACTACAAGTCTCTTTCACAGCATTTACCTTCCTGCAATACACACGTGTAGTATAAATGCAATACACCGGTTTACTAATGATATGCATAATGACGTCACACCCACGCGATCCTAGTGATTGTAACTAAGTCGGGCAAGCGAAATAAGCGCGGACGCGCACGCCACACTGTTTTTGCATTCACGCGTGTATTGTTTACGATCGTTACTCGCTGCGGATAATTGACAACTTTTGTTTGCTATAATCTTGCTTTGTGATGGCATCAGCTTCAAGTTCTAGCCAAAGTTCGAGCAAGCCATGGAAGGATTGGACAGTTAAGGCATTAACTGAGTATTTGAGGGATAGAGGTGTGAGCACAAGCGGCTACAACAAGGAGAAACTCATCAAACTAGTGCAACTGCCGTAGCCGATTTGGGTTTGCCCATCGATCCCGACCTCTCCCGAGCGGACACCGGCCGGTCACTGCAGGAGAAGCTCGCTCGGGTAGGCTGCTCGTTCTCCGATCCTACCAAGCTCGCTGGGTTTACATCCAACTCTGAGAGTATTCCAGATTTTGGACTCTTTGACGTGTTCAACTACCTGATCATCAATCGGACGGACTATGACCGGAAAAGCTAAAGGGACACAAGTCATTTGAGGACTACCGTCTTTTCGCGGATGGGAATGTTTCTAGCCTGAAGTTCAATGAGGTTTCGGACACGAGCCCTGTTTGTGTTTTCCTTGGTGAGGTTAGGCCGACGCAAAAGGACCGGACATACCTCAAAAAAACCAACGTACCAGACCTGGGTCGTGATGAATAAGTCAACGGGGGAAATAGATGTTGCCTACTGCGAATGTAAGGGAGGGTAGGTCCATCATTGTTTTTGTTTTTAATGTTAGGTCTACGTCTAGATCTACTCTAGATCTAGTCTATCTAAGGCTAGGCCCCTAACTGTTATTGTTAATAGAAAAATAGGTCAAAATCGTCATTCTATTTCATGAAGTCTAATCAGTCTGAGTCTAACTTTAAAAAATCCTTTGAAACATATCGATTATGAGAGATCGTTACCCAGTTTAGATTTTACAATCAATCATAATGCTTAAAATCATTGAAGTATGAAGTGAGGCGGTCATACTGTTGCATGTTCCGTAGCAGCAGTGTTTTCCACCCATTTTGAGAACTACTGAAGACAAAATCGAAACTATAGTCCAAATTGCGTTTGATCACAGCAGAATTCTCCCTCATCTAAGGTTGGGAATTGATTTAGAGCCACAAGAAATGCCAGGAGGTAAAGTCGAAGTTGATGCATCGCACACATGTACACAACATACACGTAAGTCTACATGAGGGGACGTGCCGGGGACAGCTGCAGCAGTCGACGTTGCAAGCTCGTATCCTTTGTTTGCCCGAGGTTGCGGCCATGTGCAAAATTAAAGATCTGTGCGTATATTAGTAAACCGGCCTATTTGGGAAAAACAGTATTCTCCATGAAACCTGAGCCCTGCATTTTTTCTTTTTTTTTGTGGGGGGGGGGGGACTGAAAAAAGACCAAAATACTGATTATTTAGTCACACTCAGAATATAATTTTACGTACATTTTTGTATCAGTATTGACCTAAAAGCAATGGACATTTTGAAGAAAGATATAAACTACTATATAAATATGGAACATTTGTTTTTAAAGCATCAAAGAGGTTATGGTGAGCCATGCAGTATTTTCTGTCACATAAGGCATGACACCATGTAAAAACATCTAAAACTGCAATATTGAAAACTGTCCTTTCCCGAAGGTTTTTGAATCCTAATAAAGCACCTGTACGGAGTATATTCTACTGGTGCCAATGCACCTAATAATTTCATACCTTTATAAAGAAAGCATGCAGACAGGCAGGTAAACATATGTTTGGGATTAAACATGCACTTATTGCTGATAGGACTGAGAATACTGAAGTGGTTTTGGTTACACATTAAACTTGACATGCACCAAGAATATTGGAAGATGATGATGAGTCAGAGTAAACGGAATGTATTCAGCATATTGCTCAGGACTGATGGTTTTTGGTAAAGTGAGTCAACAGTTTTACAGTGTGACAGGGCACTGAAGCAGTCCTCTAGAATCTAACACAATATCTTAGCAGACCTTCATTGATAGAGATCTAGCTGTCTTACTGAACAAATGATTCAGCATGAAGTATGATATAATTGATGCTAAAATCTTACTCTTTTGTTTCCATTTCTATCTTTATCATCTGAAGGACTATACTGTAGTACACTGTACAGGAACAGAAATCACTTTGCATGGACATACAATATATTCTGAGATGATGCAGAAAACCACTGTCACATGACACGAAGAAAAAGACAAAATGGTCATAGTGTGCCTGAACTATATCATGCTACAATGTATGTTTCCCAGCAATTACAGGACAAAGGGATTTGCATTTTCTGAGGATTCTCATGCTCTCATGAACCCATGCACTATTGAAAGCACTCTATGCACAAAATAAGAAAGGTATGCATGTAGCTTGATTGTTTTCTACGATCCTTTCACACAGGGCAGTGCTGAAGGCTGTAATGGGAGACTTGTGAGCCAATAGCATCAAGTTATCCTATCTAATTTGCATACATGTGATGATTTGCATACGTAATTTGCATACAGTGTACATGTGACCATGACTCATCTTCTTACTTCTTGAAAACAAATGGAGCTATAAAATCTTCTTAACTCACCATCCAGTCCCAGTAAAACTTGTATTGTTTGGTTTGTTTGATCACTTCCTGTAATAAAGTCAACTGGACCCTGGAGAGAAATAGAAGAAGTTCAGACTCACCTCTACATCCCCTGAGGGATACTGTAGTTCAGTGACGTAGAGAGTGATGGCTCCAACACACAGGGGTCCGATGTACCCCATGGCATCTCCTACCAGCTTCACCAGGCCAGCCCATATGTTTATCCTGCCGTACACACTCAAGTAGACTCTAAACATACTGGGCTTCTTGCCCTCCTTGGCCTTGCTTTCCTGTCATTTTTAATAGAGAAGAATGGACACGGTGATTGGAGTAAGGCAATTATACACAGTGTTTTCTGTATAAAGAGGGCGCTGTCATCACTGCGACCAAACATCATGCGTTTGTTTCTCTCATCAAATTTCTTATTTTTTGCCAGTACTGACCCATTATATGTGTGCAATTTCTCTTCTGTTGATGCCTTACCTTTGTTGTTATTATTGGTGTTTGTGTTACCAATTTTTATGATAATGTGAATATAGTTTGTTATTTTTTTTTTCGGGGGGGGGGGGGGGGGTGTCAATATGAATCAGTTGTTGTGTAAAGTGTCAGTTTGTTTTATTTCTTTTCTTTATGTCTCCCTGTAAAGTTGTAAAGCTGTAACGTTTGATGTAAACCAAATATGGTTAGTCTTCGGACTTTTATTTGGTGTTTTTTTAATTAAACCGAAATTGAATTGAAAAAAAAAAGAAAAAAGTGACCACGATCAAGAAAAGGATCTCACATATGACAGATAACTTGTGTTTTTTAAAAACAGTCCGCAATAATTGGCCGAAAATCAAAAACCCAGTCTGGTTAACAGTGACAGTTGGAGGTGAAAAATGATCATCAGCTATTTTGTAACTTGTACATGTATGCACTATCCGGTATCTAACTGCAAGGGTCATAATGCTAAGGGCACACAAATTTGACCTATCAACTTCTCATGTATCTTTGATAGTTTCATCAATGATCCAAAATAAATTACTAATACTGTAACATTTCCCTTGGTACAATTTGATATGGATAGCAACAATGCAAGTGATTGTGTCTCACATAGTGAACTCATTTCCTGGGCTTGAATTGTTAAAAGACCACTATGGCCATACATGTAGCTCTGGAATTTCATCTCAGATATCACTTTTTGTCCCTGAGGTATCCTTGGTGCTTTTTCTTCCAGAACTTCTTTTCAAATGCTGTAGATGTAAACACAAGTGGCCAATAGAAAAAAAAAAAAGCCTGGCCAATAGAAAAAAAAAAAGCCTTGCCAAGAATAATTCTTGATTTAACCCTTGAATAACTTTTGTACAAACTTCAATACGGTGACAAATGGTGATGCATTCAAGCAACTAATATGCATATTTGTAAACCTATTTGCCCATTACCACGCATCCATTTTCACTACAAATTGGCATTACATCTTAACCAAAGGTCTTTTGTCTCCTCGAAAGCCTGGTGTACATTGTACAGACAGCATCCTGTGGACTTTCAATGGCTATATGCATACAATTCGTCCTTGTGTTAATAATACACTGTACTTTGGGCAACCACATTCCAGCATATTCACACAATCTTTGAAAAGGAAATTTGTTGTTCCTCCTCTACTTTTTTGATCTTTTCTTTTTTGTTTTCACACTGTGTATACACTATGTACGCCTTTAAATGGAAAAGATCTAACCTCCTTAACCCGTTGAAGACGAGTCCAGAGTACACTCTGGCAAGTGCCTATGGGAAATGCATGCTGTAGCAAAATCAGTCCATCCTCCTCATTAGGCGTGTCTTCATCAGCCCGAAGTTTCAAAATAGCGCGCTATCTTGCGGTTACCAAACTAGTCCGATGTCAAAATAGCGCGCTATCTGTGTAGTGAAGACGCAGATAGCGCGTTATTTGATCGGGAAAATTTCCCCCAAAATCTTGGTCTAGTTCGTCAACTAGAGCGCTAATTCGTGAAGTAGCGCGCTATCTTGGGGTGCGTCTCCATCAGCCCGAAATTTTCTTGATCCCTCCACGCTTCTGGTTAGCCAGCTGGCAATGGAAAGCGCATGTACAAGCAGCTAGTGATTGTGTATAGTACATTACACGCTCGGTGTATTCCAGGATCACATGTGTGTACTAATAGGCCTACTGTTGTTGTCATCTTTAAAACCAGGGAGGTGATTTCTCTCACCTCCCTATTAAAACTCAGTGACGTGCATGCTAGCTATTTTTTTGTAAACTTCTTCTTCTGGTCCACTCTACCTTAGCTGAAGATTCTTGCAGATTGTGTGCATTTTGGATTTGTTTAAACATTGCAATTCGTTAATTTCATATACGATGCCTCACTGGACAGAAGAAAGAGTAGCGTTATTAATATCCCTTTGGAGAGAATTTGCTGTACTGCTCACCTCCCTGGTCGTAGAATCGTACATACGGTGATATAGGAGATTTTGAGCGGGGAAATCCACTTTCGAACCGCGAGCCAGGCAGAGTAATATTGCAAAGTGCGCATGCGTCAATTTTCGGACTAATTTCCCGAAGCAGGCTGTTCGAGCTGATGAAGACGCACATTCGCTGTATCGGGCTATTTTCTAAGACCGCAAAATGTCCCGCTAGTTTGAACTTCGGGCTGATGAAGACACGCCTAATGGGTTAAGCAGTGTTTGCTACACAAAGTACAATTCTTGGCATACGTTTTTTTCTTGTTAAAGACAAGCCTCATAAGGTATCCACTGTTGCTTCTTCTCCTTAAGTTCATAACCTGAGTCTAACATCATTATTTTGCTTAAGTTGTATGCAATTCTGAAAAAAAAAGAGTCTGTTAATCACATTATAATTGAGACTTAGCTAACAGTATCATGATCTGACACATCACTAATGACTCTTCAAACAATCCATATTGGACTCTTACACTGAGAATGGACTTTTCTACAGACAGGGAAATGTCAATGACTAGATGTAAAAGCGAGTGAATATTTACATACTGTGAATGAGTGAGGAAAACATGCAGCAACTCACTGCCTCTGAGGGCTGGCCAAACCACAGTGCACCATAAGAATGGTTTGTGTGTTTAGAAAAATCCATAGCTAGGGCAATGTTGGTTTTTTTTTTTTTAATTTGTGTGAGTATGTGTGTGTGTGTGTGTGTGTGTATGTATGTGTATGTGTGTGTGTGGGGGGTTTATCTCTCTCTCTCTCTCCCCATTTCACTGCTTGGATTTAGCAAATATGCTGCTGCCCTGTTCTCTCCATTTTTTGGTATCAATTATTTATTAATTGGTACAAAAATGTAGCTGTTAAAGTATTTCATACAGTACATGGACTTTGCATTGGGTATAAATCATCACAAATGACTTGATGTGAATACCTGATCTGAGACTAAACTTGATTGTTGGTATACACATGAAAATTACACGTACAAGAGAGTTATTTGAATACAAAGAGTCAAATATTGACAAGTCCGTTTCCTCCAAAGTTTGCATTGTTTTATTTGCTACGTAGCTCCTAACACTGGTAAATTTGTACATTCATTTGTGTAAGTGGAGAAGGATTCAGACTGGTTGGTTGTTTCAGAGATCACAAGATAAACCTTTGACTATTTGTTGTGTTTTTTAATCTGTAAAGCATGGTACAGTACTCACACGGGCAAATCTGCACTGTAATAGGATTGCAAACAAACGCATGTTTTTCTTTGGGTGCAGCATTGATTTTTATATTCACTCCTAGCAGGGAGGTGCTCCTAGAGAATGCAGCACACAACCATGGATGTACAATTGTACTCATTTAATAAAGTACCATGGATGTACAGTAGCTTGTATGCATGCACAGAATAAAAATAAGACATTTCACAGCTTATAGAAACTATTTTTCAATTTAATGTGTGTGTGTGTGTGTGTGTGTGTGTGTGTGTGTGTGTGTGTGTATGTGTGTGTGTGTATGTATGAAAGTGCATTTGCATTACAGGTGATCCTGCTAGTGCTTTAATCTGGTATTGTAAAGAAAATTATATCTGAACAATGATAGCCCCCAAATTTATCTTCCATTTGTTTCTCAGAGAACTATATCTTTTGCTATCACTTTGATATATACAATGAAAAAGTTTGATCTAATCATGGTAAGATAATTTGATCAGGGATTTTGTATTGCACACTCAGAGTTTTGGTGCTGCCATCGCTGGATGAGAAGACTACTATGAGGTACTAAAGCTTGTGACATCACATACAAACTAATGTAAAATGATGAAAAGAAAATATCATGAAAATTCTAGCATAATGATAAAGCACTTGACTTAGTGATCTCTATCAGAAAGCAGGCAGAATTATTACCCTTGACATACTGTACATGTGTATTCTAGTAACAAGTTGAGGAAATAAAGAATGTCCAAACTGTTGTGGAATTCCTCTTTCATTTCCTTTATTATATTGCTGTACACACTGTAATGCTACATTTTGTATGTGATGCCAATAACTATTATGGTTTGACAGCATCACATAAGTCTTCCCATCAAGCGATGGCTCCACCAAAATGTTGCTTTAAGAATTCATAACTTTTAAATGAATGGTCTATTTTCCCTCAAACTTTGATGGTGTGTTCTGCTCACATTAAGCATTCTCTCAACCCATATGTATCAGTTTATTTTGGTTTAATGTAATAGAAACAAAGGCATCATGAACATACTGTGTATAGTAAGAATTAGTCAGTGGCAGATCCAGAGGGGAACGCACCGCGCACACGCCCCCTCTTTATTTGTTGTTAAAACGATAAAACAAAAAGAAAAAATGAGATGAAACTCAGAAGTAGCACTAGAAATATTGTTTGCTCCCCCCCCCCCCCCCCCCCCCCCCCCTCTTTACGGAATTCCTTGATCCGCCCCTGGTAGTTTACATTCATTTTGTCAACACTATGATAAGAATTTAGCAATCTTTATGATGCACTCATTCTGAACTTTCTAATGAAGCAACTGAAAGAGAAACTTATGCTGAAAAGCCTTTGACAGTATTAAGAAAAAAATCCCCCCAACCAATATTGTGGATGTTATTCAACAACCACTGCACAACACATTCACAATAGACAGTATAGACTTGAAATCTGTGGCACTTATTGCTATTAGTATAGTGACTGCTCCATATCCTACATGGCTAACCACTCATGGTCAATTTTGATTGAGTTTGTTAATTGTACCACATTGTGGCCTTGCTTTCTGCCCTACTTCTTTGTCACGGTTGAAGAGTACCAACACTAGCACGTTTCACTTGAATACTCACAACAGGGAGGTGTGAGAGAGATTGCCACAGGGAGGTGTGTCTCTCTCACGCCTCCCTGCTCACAACAAGGCAGGCACAGCATACACAGTACCGGGGTCACATAATGACCAAATATCAGGAAGTTACATACCAAGTATTACAGACTTTAACCAGGCTGATTCAAATCATTTGAGAAGAAAGAGTGTTGTGCCACTGCCAAAGCACCGAACTACCAATCATTTTGCCTACAAACTGTAAAATTTGTACAAATCACTGAGAAATGTTAACTCACTTTATATCAGTTTGTGGTAACAATCCCCAATGAAAATCTACGTGCACTTTAACAATTTTGTTCCTGACATCTTTCAGCTTGGGTTATAAATTGGAACTGTTGTCATTTCACTGTCAATGCAATATTGCAATGATGCCAAAGCACAAGTCTATGACACTGATTACATGTTACAGTTCAGGGCTGCCAACTGTCACGCATTGAGCGTGAGACTCACGCATTTTGGTCCTTTCTCACTCTAAAACTTTATTTCATTTGCATGCATTTCTATTGATCTCACTCATTTTGACTCCTAAATTATAGCATTGGCTTATGGGAATCTCACTCTCAACTTGTTTCCAGTGTTGGCAGCCCTGCAGCTATACATGTAATACACCATTATGTGGGAGGAAAAATAGAAGAAGATCTGATTTAGTATCATTTTAAAGTTGACAAATCATGCCATTGCAGACAATGTACTACAGATTGTAACGTAGGATCCAAACAGTGTCGTCAGTAATGTCAGGTCACTGATGTTTTCAAGTGTAATGGATTACTGGCAATGGCTTATGGTGTGTGTGTGTGTGTGGGGGGGGGGGGGGGGGGGGTCTTTCCAATGTATACTAAAAAGTCAAATAAAAACATAGCCCTCCCCCCCCCAAAAAAAAAAAAAAAAAAAAAAAGGACAAAAATGTTACCAGCAAGTTGTAGGTCTTATTGAAACAATTTCCTGAAACAAATACACATGTGTACCAGCTAAAATATTTAAATGTAGTCTCTTGAAATACAGAGTATATGCCTACTTAGTTATATAAAGTTTTATTTTCAATTGCATGACCTCCAAATATAGTTTTTCCTTCATCTGATTAAGAGTGTTAAAGAGATCTGAATCTACTTCTGTAAGTGTAAAACAGACTGGTCATATAGAACTCATCAGAGGACCTTCCCACAGAGTATCAAGGAAAAAGTTATTGCCTTAAGGTACAGAATACTGACACAACTGAATCTAATGATAATAATAATCATAAGGAGATGAGGCCCACTCTGCCATAAATCATTTATTTCTTGAACGATAATGACAGCAACTATCATTACAGTATGAATGAATTTCAATCATTTGTTCAGCATTTTTTCCATGATTACAATCTTTAAAGCAATCCTTGTCACTCCCACTGCTACCATTCACACAAAGCTGCCAAGATTCACACAATGCATACGCCATGCTCTGTAAAATGAATGTTTTCATTCATTTTAATTTCGTGAATTCGCGAGAGCCGAGTTTCGCGAAATTAACGCATGCTAAAGATCTTGTCGACACTATATGCATTGAATGTCAAGGCAACTTGCGAAAATTTCATGCTGCGAATATAAGGCGGTTGGCTCCCATTCGCAAAACTTTCATGCCACAAAAATATACATTTATACATACCTCTAGCTCTCAATTCAATTTGTACAATTCATTTCAATTCATTTATTACATTCTCACTTTTCTTCCAACAAAATATACCACAAAGTAAATCAGGAATTCTACCATAAGCATACACATGCTGATCCCCAATACCTGCAGATCCCCAAGCATATGCTGATCCCCAAGAAGATATGCTTGGGAGAAACAAAATACCTATACATGTAATACCAGGGAAGTGTTTTATGAAGGATTTAGACCGAACTTGAAGTCATGCATACATGTAGGCCTAAGTCCCCAAATCATGCGTAACTCCAACAGTCACGTGTAACTTTTTGCATAGCTGTAAATCCTGTTTCACAAGGCTCTAAGCCATGCGGAACTTTACGCGTGATCTAAAACCATGCAAAAGTTTAAGTACGTTAGACTTGGGCTATTTCTGAAGAGTGTATTTCACTGTGAAGACTAAAATTCAACAGCCAAGATCAAATCATCCTGTTATTTTCAACTTTTCACCAAAGTGAGGCTATTTATGCTACCACAAACAATTTGAATAACAATTACTGGAATTTCATGAATATGAACCTTAAATGTGGAAAATTAAATAAATCTACACTTCACAAACTACTCAAAAAATCATCGGTAGACAACCCCAAACTCATAAGCTACCCAGTACTGTACACACTGTAGACACCTATAGCGAGGATGCTTTTCTTCTTTTTTTTTAAACCCACTGTACCAACTACAGATCACAAATACGTACAATGTATTATAAAAGAGTATGAAGATGTAGAGTATTTGCAGTACAGTAACTACATACATTTGTACATGTTGTAATGTAGCTTTCCAAGACCGTACAAAATAAATCTGAAACGATAGACTTTCACAGACACACAGCAATACTGTAAAACGAGGAATTTTCGCGTGCATTTTAATTTCGTGAATTTCGCGAGCGCCAAAATTCGCGAAATTAAAATGCACGCGAAAGCTTTTGTCTACACTACATACATTGAATGCCAGAAGCAATTCGCGAAAATTTCATACCATGAAAAAGGCTGTCGGCTCCAATTCGCGAAAATTTCATGCCGCGAATATATCATGTTTTACAGTATGTGACTGCAAGGATGCTATTTTTCACTGGGTCACTTCCATAGCAAGTCTCATCATCCAGTGTTATATGCAGTGAAAATACAAATTCTGTTAGTTCATTTTTTATTTTTTTTTCGCTCCTAGTGTAAATCATACCAGATTTGAGTAATCATGCATTTGGCAGAAAATGTACACATACACTGTACAAAATGTTTGGTTTCATAGTATTTACTGAACTGATATTTCTACATGTACACAACACCTTTCTATACCCATTGTGTATACGGACTACTGCAGTACACTGCAAAATTGTTCTCGGCTAAATGGACAATGTTGATGTGTTGCAGTATCATGCACAGCCTGGATCTTCACAAGATTTTCTTTTCTTTTCTGTAGACTAATGTAAGTTTTTAGTCCAGAACTAATGAATCAATTAAGTGTGTGTGTTTGGGTTTTTTTTTC
The DNA here is from genome assembly GCF_040938485.1 of Diadema antillarum. Lineage (NCBI taxonomy): Eukaryota > Metazoa > Echinodermata > Echinoidea > Diadematoida > Diadematidae > Diadema > Diadema antillarum. The sequence continues at coordinate 241,572 of NW_027271624.1, forward strand.
CCCTTTGAGACTGCTTCTGTCCCAGGAGATGGAAAGTGATTTAATTTCCCTGACCATATCACACAGGGTGTTTAAAAAGATGATACTTATGACTTTTGTGCAAGAAAAACTTAAAGGGGGAAAATGAGCAGACTCTGTGAATGACCATCCCATTCCATGAACAGTATCATACTGTATGCTGGCCACTGTATGGTATGATGGCTTCATTGAATACCCCTACCCTGGTGTTTCAAAAAGGACTATGATTTATAAGCAGCTTCTGGACTATAAGCACAGGGTTTGCATACAGACTGTAATGCACCTATAGTATGCCTGGACTCTTTACAGCAAACACTGAGCCTACTTTGTCTAAGGATTCCTTTTGTTACTGTGCATACAATGGTTGTGGCTCGCGTGTGGACTTTGCATAATTACTAAGCACTGGCGAATAGTCAACATAGACCGAATATTTTGCTGGACTTTGCCATTACAGGATGTGCATAAATCAAACACATAAACATGTAGAAAAGAAAATCACTGTTAGAATACATTTTCATGTGACAGCTTTATACCAACCCTGAAAAGTAAAGTAGATGTTCAAAGCCAAAAAACTACTAGCTCTGACTGTAGATATCTAGGCAACACAGAGCATGAGTCAGCATTATTCAGTATGATCATGACTACAATACTGAGGTTCAACCGATCACAACAGTCGTGAACTCATGTTCAAGGCCTTTTGAACTTGAATATTCGTTGCCAGTACATCAACATGATAAATGTTAACAGCTAACATAGCTCATAAATGGCATATCAATGAAGATAAACTGTATATTCTTGTTCAACAACAAAAAAAAAAAGACATACCTTTTCCTTTTCAAATGCATCTCTGAATTTGTTGTGGTTGTAGTTTGCTTCATGGGTGAGCGGCAAAGCTCCCAAGTCACTCATTTCCAGGGGGCGTTTGTAACCAAGTCTCAACAGCCAGTTCAACCACCAGTAAGTTACCTGGATTTATGTGAAAAAGAAAATATTTTGATACAATGGCAAAATCTTTCTCTCAGTTGCATACATGCAATCATAAAGAATGATAGCATATAGGCTGAGAGCACAAATTATTACTTTTATATTCTCAAATTGACATTAAATGTTTCAATGTTTCAGGTACATAACATCAATGAATTTCATATCAACTCCTTAAAGGACAAGTCCACCTTCATATACATAACGATTGAGAGAATGCAGCAATATTAGTAGAACACATCAGTGAAAGTTTGAGGAGAACTGGACAATCCGTTCAAAAGTTACGAATATTTTAACTATCTGCGCAGTTACTACTGGAAGATAAGACTACTACAGTGTATGATGTCACATGCGTACAACTATATAAGGAAAATAAAAAGAGAATTTCACAAAACTTTACTTATTGAATAAAGTGCATATTTCTTCGACTTGCTACTGACGTATGTTAAGGGTAATATTATTCCCCCTGCCTTCTGAAAGAGAGAAGTCGAGTGTTCTTTTGTTATGCGAGAAAAATGGGAATATGTCGAATTTTCTTCATTCTTTCTTTATATCGTTGTACTCATGTGACATCACAAGCTATAGTAGTCTATTCATCCAGCCGTGACTGAGCAGAAACTTCAAAAATTCATAACTTTTGAACGGATTGTCCGATTTTGCTCAAACTCTCACTGATGTGTTCTACTAATATTGCTGCATTCACTCAACCCACATGTCTATGAAGGTGAACTTGTCCTTTAAAGACTAGTTCTGAGTATACTTGGGCAGTGTCTATAGGAAATGTGTGTTAAAGAAAAACCAGCTTGTCTGCAATGGGTTGAATTTTTGAGGGAAAAAAAATATTATTTTGAAATTGAAATGCATTAGGGCCCCATTTCAGTACAAACAAATGTAAAGGATATAGCAACTCTTGCTGGAATAGTAACTTCCAATAGCAACAGCCAATCAGGAAGCTGGATTCTTGTCATTACTATGACAATTGCCATTCCAGGTAAAGTTGCTATCATATCAACTTATGAAATGGGGCCCTGGTGTGCATGCTGTATAGAAATGAAAGAACATTTTTGATATTGGACTCTGTCACATGATATCCTTATTTACTGACACTGATGATTAAAATAAAATTAAATAAAATCATAACTAGTGTTCGGAAGCTTCTTTGGAAGGATTGTACTGCCAATTAATCAAAGTGATTCTCACCTGAGAGAGCAGGTTTACATTCCAGTCCATGTAGTACATGTCCATTCCCTTCAGGTCTCTAGGAAGACCTTTTTCCCTGCCTCCATCACAGCATCCACACATCTGAACATGGCGGGAAAAGAATATCGCTATGCTAGAAGCTTGTTACTAAAATCACAACACAATAATACCTTCTTCATAATGTGAATTAATAACTCTGATTTTGATAAACATAATGTCAAAAATTGGCATACTATAAAGGCCTCATAGAGACTGTCCACAGCTGAAAAAGCAATCTAAACAATCAAATCTATAAATAAACAAAGTAATTACAAAGATTGAATGATAAATACATATATGCATTGTTTGGGGGGGATAAAAATTATAGCATATCATTTCTGGACACTTTCACCATTACTGAAATTTTGAGGGGAAAAAAATTTGAGTTGTAGGCATTTGCAATATAAACTTTTAGGATAAAAAAAAACAAAACAACAACAATCTTTAATTTCAAAGCAGGCTGAACAGGTCTTTCAGACTTTGTACCATACTACAAAATACTTAAAAAGTCACATGTTATATATCATTATATATTCTCAACACAGGACTTACATTGACCCTGACAATGTTGAGCTCCAAAATGAGGATGAGGCCATAGATAACGAGAGTGAGGACGGTCAGGTCAAATCGCATGACATCATATCCTGTTTGGCCCATACTGATGAGATTAAAGAGAACAGCCACCTCTCCCAGAATGGCCACAACCCAGTAGAAGATGAGGACAAGAGACATACTAGCACACTGCCATAATTCCATGTTGTGGTAAAACACCAGTGAAACAAAGGCTGTGACAAAGGCCAGTATGGATGGCGTGTAGAAATGTGGCTGCGTTGGCTGACCAACAAAGAGCTCATCGGTCAAGATGCCCTCTGCAATGGAGGTCAGGTGCGTGATCAGAAGCAGGAACATGAGAATCCACTTGAAGGTGTGGCCGTCATATCTCAGGAGGTATCTGGTGTTGATGTTGCGGAACCCTGTGCAGCAGCCCATGATGAGCAGCAACAGGGAGAAGATGAGGAGAAAGGCGGCATGGGGCGTGGCATCCAGGGCGTCTGTGAAGCAGGTGTTGTTGGCGATGTGGTCTTCATTCCAGGCAAAGCCATGGAAGAAAGCCAGATCAGAGCTGTTGACCCCACAGAACCACTCCCATTCATCTGCTCCCATGGTTACCACCCAGTGTAGAAACTGATGGAAATACCTGACAGGATACACATGAAATGATCAGGCCCTGTATGCCCTCAAACGCCTCATACAGGTTAGAATTCATTTTACTTTAGATTGACTGAATTTAAGAGACGACTTGACATCAGTCTTTGTGGTACAATGTAGTTTGAAATTCAATAATTTTTTGAGATGGTGTACTAAAAGCTGCAAACTGAACTGAAGCAATGTGAACAGCGGGGATTGACCCCAAATTCCATCATGTTACAGCTAATACCTGGTACACAAAAAGTATGTAATATACGTTCAGTCTGTACTGTACAGTCTACCTCACATAAAATGAGCTAAAACTAGTAAAAGGCTAACTCAGTTCGGGAAACCCACTCACAAGGGGGGCCCCTCCTTAGAAGTAACCCGTCCCCCTTATAAGTAACCCCGTCCCCCTTATAAGTAACCCCCGGGGCACCCCTTATAAGGAGTCTCCACGCTTTTTTGCAATGCAACGCGAAAATGAAAGGACTGCGGCAATTCGCTTGATTATGTCCATAAAGCTTCACAAGTTTCCTAGTTACTCACGAAATTTGAGCAAAATCGGTTTGAGGCATCATATCTAAAATCATGGATTTAAATGCGATGTCAAACGACCCATGCGAATGCTGAAATGCGAGCGATTACTGGCGTGAGTGTCGCCAGGCGCGGCGGCGCGGCAATGCTTGAGTGCAGACGTGGCGACTGAGTACAGTCGCCACGTCTGCACTCAAGCATTGCCGCGCCGCCGCGCCTGGCGACACTCACGCCAGTAATCGCTCGCATTTCAGCATTCGCATGGGTCGTTTGACATCGCATTTAAATCCATGATTTTAGATATGATGCCTCAAACCGATTTTGCTCAAATTTCGTGAGTAACTAGGAAACTTGTGAAGCTTTATGGACATAATCAAGCGAATTGCCGCAGTCCTTTCATTTTCGCGTTGCATTGCAAAAAAGCGTGGAGACTCCTTATAAGGGGTGCCCCGGGGGTTACTTATAAGGGGGACGGGGTTACTTATAAGGGGGACGGGTTACTTATAAGGAGGGGCCCCCCTTGTGAGTGGGTTTCCCGAACTGAACTATACACAGCCCAGGCTGTATTCGCACAGCGTAATTACAGCGTCTGGTCGGGCTAACACTAAAAGGCATACTTCTCAGCTCAGGCAACTGTGCACTTTACGGCCCTATATCATCTGCCATTTCTAATATTACTATGGAGCGGGAAAAAAAAAAGAGATATACTTCCTTAACACAAATAACCTGTTAGCTGAAACTTGAAAGAGCTCATGCTTTAAAGTTTTGTGATTCGTTTCCTTGACGATAATCATGTCCTTGCCAGAGAAACTGTCCTTGCTTTAGCTTTATAGTAGCATTACTAACAACCAATTGAATTCAAGAGTATATTATTATTGCAGAAGAAAGCGACCAGAATGCCGTCTGTGCCAGCTTAGTCATACTCATAAACGACGTACCTGTACGTAGGCTACAGTCTAGCCTAGCACCTAGCAGCAGCCAAGTCGTTAATCGTTCAGCTCCAGCTAGCTAGTCACCAAGATACAGGAGAGGGTTAAAAGGCGCAGGCCACGGTGCAACAAGCAGCACAACGGAGGCTGCCCCGTACCTATGACGTCGGACTGTGGTTAGGATCAGAGGAACGCTGCTATCTGGCAGTGATTTGGTAAACAGCCAGCAGAACAGCAAGGCAACTCCCGATCTAATGGGTGAAAACCACGCTCAGAAGACAAAGTGCAGTGGCATGGGGAAGTCGAAGCTCGTACACGTACCACTACTCACTGAATTATCAACATTTTACAGCTCTTCTTCATATGTGTATCCACTGTAGCTGGAAGTATCGAATGCAATACACCCTTTTGCCGCCGGCGCGCTGTTTATCCCCGTTCTAGTACCACAAGCATTATTATATACTGTGCATGCTGCTTACCGGATCGCAGAGACACAAATTGCGCAACACAGAGCGTCAAGTTGGTCTGCATGCTAGGCTTCGAGCGTACAAGGACACTCGAGAGTGTACTCTACAGAGATGAACGTGACTCAGCAAATCGTTTGAATAGGATATAATTATGTTTAGAATATTTCCAAACATGTTTCTCAGTTTAGGCCTGCAGAAAGAGAACAAGCAACAAGTATATCGATACAAGGCAGTGGCGGCGGATCCTGAAATTTATGGTTAAAACAAAAGAAAGAAAAAGAAAAAAAAATGGGGAGGAAGGTGGCGTGCGCCTCCCTTTCAAGAAATATTCCTGGCACCGCCCCTGCAAGGGGCAGTTGCCCCCGTAGTGATGAAAATGACGGGGGGAGGGGGTGGGGCGGGGTCAAACAAAAATTTTGTTATCCCCATAATTATTAGGTCTATTTTTTTTTTCTAAATTCCTCATGTTGGACCCTAGGATAAGCTTATTATTCCCTTCCAACCAACCCCGGCCCCTTCCCTTTCATAGAATGTAGTGGGGGAAGTACAGTACATTGTAGGATATATCCTACAATAAGATAGTAAGATACAATTCATACATCCTCCATATCTTTCCTCTGTTTGGTCTCCCTCCACGGACTTCTCTGATTGGCAAATTTCCTCAGATGCAGTCCACTAAAATTGTGCGCCAGATCGTTGAATGTAAATACTGGAACTGTCAACGATCCCTCACATGGGAGGGAACCGCCCACCCCTGCTCAGTCGACCCCCTCCATCCGGTGATAGGTTACACGACTAGGTAACATTTTCAAGTTTAATCAAATTCAAATTTAAAGGAATTTTCTTTCTCTTGGAGTGAAATAAATCGTACCTTGTTTTCATAACATTCACAAATAACTTATTACATTAATACATTCAACATTTTAATTCATCGTTCAAAATAGATAGGACCTAGGGCCTACATATTGTGTTTACATTTCCTTAGAATATAGGCCAAAATTTACAGGGTCATCAGCAAAAAGGGAAAATTTCAACATTTTGGAACAATTCACTATGTCATTTACATAAAACAACAGTGGCCCCAGTACAGAGACTTGAGTTACATCGAGGTTTACCACTCCTTATACGTGTATTCGACACCATCGCGCCGACCACCACATTCAAGTTGTTTTCTATTCAACGAGTAGGCCCTAATTAAAAAAAAAAACGACAACACTGTAGAGGTAAACTTGTTATTCCATATAAACATATTTTTGTGAAAGGATCTGGTGGTCGTCGATAATGAATAGGCCTACTCTTCAGCAATTACCTTTATCATAATCAGTAAAACATATTAAATTCAACACGGGAATTTTTTTTCTTCCGAAAACCAAAGTGTTCAGGAATTAGAATATTCTTCTTGGTAAGATGATATACTGTTGTATAAAGCCTGATGTCATACATAAATTTGTCACGCAGTTTAGCAATAAAATAGAAAGGAGAGTTACACGTCTGTAATTGTCAATATTAAGTTGATTATCTTTTTAAAAACAAATGAACTATTTAAACAAGTTTGTTCATTTGACACAACGCCAGCTGCATTTTACAGATATGTACACAATGGATCAACAATGTATTGAATGCAATCTTTGATGGCATGAGGAGATATATCATCTGGCCCATTGGCTTGATATTTTTATAATTTCACGAGAAGATGGTGGCTTTACATAAAAAGATTTAACATTTTGACATGTCACAAACTCTTGAAATGAATAAGATGGGGCAGATATTGACTTTGACAGTTTTTTCACCAATATGAAAAAAAAAATGAATTGAGTTGATTCGAAATGTCCTGTTTTTAACAATAAATTTTCAAAACACATATCATTTGGCATAACATTGTGTTTTTTCTTCCCTACGATATTATGAATGATATTTTTTTGCCTCCAAGTTTGTTTGCTTTTTAAGATCACCCTGTGTTGAAGAAAACATTTCACTGTAATACTTTTTTTAAACTACTTAAGTCTATTTTTGTACTTCTTATATCTATATAGACATAGGTTTAACATCAGGATATTTAAAACTTGCCTATAAAATTTATTCTTACAATATATAGATTTGAGTATGCTTTGAGTAATCCAAGGTTTCCTTCATTTATTTTTATAATTACGAATAATCTTAACAGGAAAACTGATGGTGACGTTCGCAATATAACAAATTTATTTTTTCAATAAGCTTACTATAACTGTCATTTACATCTGAACATTCTTTAACAAAAAAAAAATCAACAGTTTTCAATCTATTTTCAAACAACAGCAAATTTTCTTTCGTTCAAATTCTGCAAATAACCTTGAATTTGAAATGAAAATAACACTCATAATCATTTTGGTTTATATCTCAGAAGAGGAAAAGTTTAAAACGGAAAGGAAAATCTAATCCATTACTCTAGTTAACGTAAAGGTAAGTCAGAAAATTCTGGTCATAAAAGAAACAAAAATCTTTCTCACAATAGCAAATAAGATACGTCGCAACTTGCGTGTTCATTGTATAATATTTTTTTTTCTGTTACTGACCAGTTATGGTTCAGAGGAAGGCGACTTTTAGTGAGAGGGCGCTCTTTGATTTGGGATAAGACAGTGACTGCATGGTCATAACGGTATAATATCCTGATTTATCAAAATCAATGCCTATTGCTCATAAAGTTGGATTAATGGCCTAGCTCCAATTTCAATCCCCGAGTCCGCCAAGGCCGGGGGTCGCGCAAATTAGAAAACAACACGCATGATTATGAATAGCAGAAGAGCATAACAATGTGAATTCCAAAGAAAACTTTGGTATCATTACAATAAAAGTGTCTTGGAAAACATTATTGCTCCCTTTTTTCCTCTAAGGGTAAACCTAAAGCAGTTCGTATTGCACTGGTAGTGATTATGTTGCTCATTCAGCCTCTTTATATAAAAAGTAGAATATTTTGAATGATCTGTTTTATATTATACAGCAATAACTGGATTTCTGCATTTTCAGAATCTGTTACCTCCCTCCAAATATTTCTCAAATGTTTTGCGTAAATAACCGCATCGATCATTATGATACTCTTAACGGTAATTTATAAGGATGTTTAAAATTTTGTTTAAAAAACCTATCCCTTGTAATCTCCCCGTTGTATTCTTTGTCAAATGATATACGCTGTCAAAAATATCTAAAGATGTTTAAAAAAATCTTTTAAAAAGTACTTTTTTGACAATACTGAAATATATATTATTTTTTCCCATTTTTCATAATAACATATGATTTTTACATCTAGATGTTTTTGTTTTTGTTGTTTGTCTTGTCTCGAAATTGTAAAACACTCAGTGTGCCTCCATATTCCAGTACTCTCACCTGAGAGAACTTATTTCATACAAGGCCTCAAGGCTTTGCTCTAGTTCTCTTTTTCATGTCCATGAACTGTCTGATATGACAATCTATTATGTTAACTCTAATTTTGTCTTTATGAATTATGTCATTTATCTAATTTTGATTGATCATTGTTTTGTGTGTTTTGTAACCACTGATATTGGAATGAATAAACGAAATGAAATCAAAAACCTGTATATTGCATAACGTCGCCTGTATTGGAAAATGAATTGGTCTTATGGGAGAACCCGTGAAAACAGAGTTTTGATCTCGGTGATAGATATGGAATAGAGTTGCAGTAAACAATAGAAAAATATAAGAGCCAAATTTCTATTAAATCTCATGTCCTGTAAAACCTATTGGTCGGCAATGTGATCCTTCGTAGGGCTATACAAAAACTGAAACACGATAGCCTAGCTAATTATATAGCTTTATCGTTTAGGTTTTTCCCGAAAAAGATTTTAATAAACTCCCTCCCATCTTGCGGATCATGAATCCAACACATGTAACATCTGAGATAGTTTTATAAGGGTGATGGTGTATGAAACAGCTAAAGTGGTGCAAGTACATCATCTTGCGGGATGGTGAATAAAGGCAGCGTGCGTGATAACGACATAATGATCGGATGCCTTTTATCCAAAAGACAATTTGAATCATCAGACATTGATCGGTTGACATGCACGGAACAATGTAGAAGATATCAAAAAGAATCATAGCAATCTTCCTGATGGCCAGAAATCTTCTTTAAAAAAAGTAAATAATTATATTTCACCCTTTGTGTCCTGTGAGTGCCTGTATTGGCAAATAAAATCATGTAGGGTTATCATTTTATTCACATCGTGCAAAGTATAGTCCCTGGCAAAGAAAGGGTTTATGCCAGCATGCAGCTATCGTCATGATGCCAGATTATTGGGCATGCAATGTGGCATTTTAGGGCCTGCATGGGCAGGACTCCTACATGACTTTCAGTCAGAGGTCTCTGTCGAGTTCGAATCCTGCCGCTGACTTGCATCCGTCCTTTGGACGAGATATTTTTACCCATGCACTAGAATGATAATTGATTATTCATCTCGATCAGGTGCAGTTTCAACCACTCAACGCTCGCGGGGAATAAGGACTGAGATAATGATAATAATATATCAATTTATAAAGTGCAAAACCTATGACATGAACTGATGATAGTGTTGATGATAATGCAATTATGATTTTTTTTTCATGCCGACAATAAAAGTTATAATTATTACAAAGTCCCCTTATTTCAATTGTTATAATTATTGTTATTAAAGAGATGGCAGAGTTTCAGTTGAGAGGATGCCAGGTTTTCAACGTTTTTTTTTTTGATGGATTGTATTCTTTTTTTAGATAATGAGAAACCTTCTATGAAATATGTAAGAGAATATCTCTCTAAGAGGAATTCAAAGTTTATTAACTTTTGATGATAAATAGGTTTTGAAATAGCTGAGATATAAAAAACAAAGCAATCCTGATAAAAAGCGGAACCCACCTTTTATTACAAACACAGTGTTATACTTTGTTTTTGGATATTTCGGCCATTTCAAAACTGATTCTCATCAAATAAACTTTAAATGTCTCTTTTAGAATTTCATGCTCTTTATAGAGTGGTGTCTATAAGTATCTTTATACAAAGACATCCCTTTAAAGGACAAGTTCACCTTCATAAACATAAGGATTGAGAGAATGTGGCAATATTAGTAGGACACATCATTGAAAGTTTGAGGAAAATCAGACAATCCGTTCAAAAGTTATGAATTTTTGAAGTTTTTGTGCAGTACCCGCTGGATGAGAAGACTACTGGAGTGTATGAATAACTTAGATGTCACATGCGTACAACAATATAAGGAAAATATAAAGAGAATTTCACAAAATTCCATCTTTTGAAAAAAAGTACACATTCCCCTGACTCGTTACCAATAAATGTTATGGGTAATATTATTCCCCCTGCCTTTAGAAAGAGGCAAGTCAATTGCTCTCTTATTATGCGAAAAAAGTGAAAATATGTTGAATTTTCTTTTATATTTTCTTTATACTGTTGTACGCATATGACTCACAAGCTGTAGTAGTCTCCTCATCCAGCGGTTCCAACACAAAAATTTAAAAAATTCATAACTTTTGCATCGATTGTCCAATTTTCCTCAAACTTTCACTGATGTGTTCTACTAATATTGTTGCATTTTCTCAATCCTTATGTTTATGAAGGTGAACTTGTCCTTTAAGTTAGGCCCTGTGGCTGTACTGATTAATCCTAAAGAAGAGCACAGTTTGCCCTAGGAATTTGCCGCGGCTATCGATGTATTTTGCTATAATTTTGTGCAAATTGATCCTGACTTTAGAATATATATATACAATACTATTCCTGAGACTTTGCCAATGATTATCACTCTGAGTGGTGTTATGCATGGAAGTTACAAAAGAGTCTGGTAGCAAGTCTAGGATTTAGTACACCTGCTGAACCCTTGACATAGTGTACAAAACTAGACGTTGTTGATTGGTTGCTTGGAGTCGTACGACGTCTTCCCCATTCATAAACTCACGTTGCTGTCTGCTTCCCACAGCGCAAGCGGTTTCTGAAGCCTGGTATGGGCCAGGCGCAGTGGCGGCATCCGCAGTGCATGCATGCAGATTAGACTACCTTGCTCAACCGGTAACCTTGCTGGCCCTCCCCTCAACAAGTTCTGGCTACCAGTAGCGTACCGGCGTATTCGAGCTTCTCAAGAACAAGGTAACTTGCAATGGTTTTACGGCCTTGTTTGCTGTCCTCCACTTCTTATAATGCATACAAGACATAATTATAAGTGTTACAAGTGTATTATTGGCTCATCTGTGTGAATCGTATGTCCAGATAAGAGAATGTTGCATTTATACCAAGCACGTGCCCCCGAGACCGAGCAAGAAACGGCACATATCCATACACCATAGTCCCAGGTGCACAGCTAGGTGTTTGTTTTTACAAGCTGTGTTGATGAAGTTCAGCTTCATTCATTCAGTAGAGCTAGACTCTGTTTTAATCTACCAGTGCAGTGACGTGCATTGCAGTGCAGTGCCAAGAGCAGTAAAGTGGTATTGTTCTAGACCTAGTCTTGTAGTTTTGTTCACTACCACTACCAGCGAAGGTTATTTAGTTTACATCACAAATGTAAAGCTTGATAATCCTGCTGGAATGGAGAGCAATCTAACGTTAAATTAAAGCTGAAGCCAGTAGAAGCCTAGAAGGCATGCAATAGATTCTATTGCGATCGAACAGTATTCGTATGGTTCGATGCGTCAGACTTATACGCAGCTAGACAATGTTTTACTTTTAGATTGTAAGGGTAGTGACTGGGGCAGGCTTTTAGTGACCTTGTCACTTGTCAAACAGTGTTCCAAAAACTTTACAGCTAGAGAAGCTTGCCAGCTGCTCAGTGCACGGTGGTTCAACGTGTTCATGCCTCATGGGATATTATAACTATACACAGCCCTGTCGCTGTACACAAGTGTATTAATAGTCGCGACAGGGCTGTACCGTGTGGACACTACGTAATCTTAGAATTCCGGGGCGCCGACTCTATTTTGAATTTACTGCACCATAGATCTATTTGTTACTCGCTAAGACTAAATTTTACATAAGATGAAAACTTTATTTATTTAGCTACCATTTTCAGCTATTGATATTGACATACATATTTCACAACTTACCAAAAATGACACCTTTTTTAATCCTGTACATCGCAGAAATCGTAGAAAGTGCAGAAATGATTCGAAATGTCGGCGCAGCACTGGGCAAAGGAGGCGCTGTCGACCCCACGGACGTACAAACTCTAGCAGCGCAATTTGCATCGTTCAAAGCTGGGAAAGATTTATTTTGAATCGCCCAGCGATGATCACAGCATTCCGGGTTAAGATTGGACTTTTTGCTCAGTGTATGTTGCGTGAGGGCTCACTATGGACTGAAATACAATGCTCATAGTCCAAGCATCTCACTTCACGTGAGGGATTCTTAAAAATTTGTGATAAGAATGTCGAAATTTTCAACAGTTTTGTTGTTGTGTGGCCGTGTTCGAGGGGTTTAGTAGATATATGTATTACACACCGTCAGATGCCGTGCTACCGCACGGCGTCTGGTCGGGCTAGGGATATTACAATTACCTTGCTTGCCTTGGCTTACGGAGAATGAGGTTCCTAGCTACTATTACTAAGTTCTATAATAGGGCCGTAAAGTGCACAATTGCCCCAGCGAAGATCCTACAATGGTACCAGGCATACACTGTATCAAAATAAATTGTAGTTTAAAATTGTCGATTATACTGTACGACCACAGGTATGGGGACAAAGTAAAACTGTAAGACTAAGGAGTGACTAGGATGTGGCAGGCGGGATGATCTGACTGCCTTTTGTGGCTTCACTTCAGTTCTGCAGTCACGGGTCAGCTTCAAATTCTGTCGTATGTCAGCACGTGTAGCTCAGGCAGCTACTGTACAGGTGTAGATATCAGGACACTCGCACATGAGCTCATTTCTAGAATCTAGATCTTTGTCTACTCTAGATTTTTCATACTGATTGCTCTTCAATAAAAGGCTGTAGTAAAGCTAGTTTCTAGAGTAAAGTAGGTAGAAGAGGCAAAACTGTCTAATTCATGAATCACTAAGTTCAGGTAAATGTTTAGAGTTTGTACACCTGACCTACAGCTGTAACTTAAAGGACAAGTTCACCTTCATAAACATAAGGATTGAGAGAATGCAACAATATTAGTAGAACACATCAGTGAAAGTTTGAGGAAAATTGGACAATCGATGGAAAAGTTATGAATTTTTAAAATTTTTGCGTTGGAACCGCTGGATGAGGAGACTACTACAGCTTGTGAGTCATATGCGTACAACAGTATAAAGAAAATGTAAAAGAAAATTCAACATATTTTCACTTTTTTCGCATAATAAAAGAGCTCTTGACTTGCCTCTTTCTAAAGGCAGGGGGGATAATATTACCCGTAACATTTGTCGGTAACGAGTCAGGGGAATGTGTACTTTTTTCAAAAGATGGCATTTTGTGAAATTCTCTTTATATTTTCCTTATATTGTTGTACGCATGTGACATCTAAGTTATTCATACACTGGAGTAGTCTTCTCATCCAGCGGTTACTGCACAAAAACTTCAAAAATTCATAACTTTTGAACGGATTGTCTGATTTTCCTCAAACTTTCAATGATGTGTTCTACTAATATTGCTACATTCTCTCAATCCTTATGTTTATGAAGGTGAACTTGTCCTTTAATTTGTACCTCTTAATTAATGTAGATCTTTGTATAACTAATTAAACCTAGGGCGTAGTGTCTGGTAAAAGAATGTTTTTCATCTGGATTTGGGGGGAGGGTGTCAAAAGTAGCAAATATCATGAAAGTTGATGTGGCAACTCAGAAGGATGTGGACTGGGACATGGAACAGAAATTTCAGATACTTTCATTGGCATTTTGAAAAATAATAGAGTAAAGAAGTTCATGCGGCACCAAAATCTGATCTTGCACAGGGATGAGAAACTACTGTTATTTTTTTTACTTGGCCTTAAAGGGAAGATAAACCCTAAGAGCAATGTGGATTGAATGAAAGCAGCAACATTAGTAGAACGCATCAGTGAAAGTTTGAAGAAAATCGGACAATCGATGCAAAAGTTATGAATTTTTAAAGTTTTGGTGTTGGAACCGCTGGTTGAGGAGACTACTAGAAGTTATGACGTATGAGTGGACAACAATACAAAGAAAATATAAAGAAAATGCTACAAAAATCAATTTTTCATGAAAATTACAAATTCCGTCAACTTGATACTGACATATGTTATGGGTAGCAATTATTCCCCCTGCTTTCTGAAAGCGGTTAGTCAAGTGCTCTTTCATAATGCTAGAAAAATGAAATTTTGTTGAATTTCCTTTATATTTTCTTTGTATTGTTGTCGTCTCATATGTCATAACCTCTAGTAGTCTCCTCATCCAGCGGTTCCAACACCAAAACTTTAAAAATTCATAACTTTTGCAACGATTGTCAGATTTTCCTCAAACTTTCACTGATGTGTTCTACTACTGTTGCTGCTTTCACTCAATCCACATTGCTCTTTGGGTTTACTTTCCCTTTAAATATGTACGACTTGGAAAGACTTCCTTATGTCACCCCCACTAATTTTGCATTATACCACTCTACACTACCCTACCATTAAGCTTACACACAGATGCAGGCACTCACACATTTGGCAAGTGGGGGGTTATGTGGAGGATGGGGGAGGGGAAAACATGAAATCTTGCCTATGCCATGGCTGTCCTTTGTTGCCAAAGATGATTGTCCAGTATGTTTGAGGATTCGCTGGCTTTTAGTCAAAAGTGAAAACAGATTTTCATTGTCACTTCTTTACAGCATGCATGAATGACCCAAATCTTTAAATCCTCTTTTCTCCCTTTTCTGTGAAACCTCGCCTAATTTTTTTTTTTTTTTTAAATTTCACTCACTTTTTGAATGGGTTAGGATGGTTCATTTTCAACAAGTTACAATGTGTTTTAAAGCATAAAGCTTGTCTGTAAAACCTATGTAGAAAAGTAGAAATGCATTCTAGCCTACTTTATTGTAGGTTTTTAGCAGGGCAGTCGTATATGCTTTAGATTGTAGTAGTAGAGACTTTGCACACTAGCTCCGATACATTTTCACTGTACAGCTCTTTGCAAAAGCATTATTTGTATTTTGTATGTCATTATTGTTCACTTTGATATGTGTCCACGTATGATTCAGAAACCCCATTCAACAATGGAACAATTGGATTGCATTCTGTGTGAGAAGATTTTCCCCGTTCAGATTTTATCTTATTTAAAGGTGCATAGTCCTGGTAGTGTAGAGGGCGCTGTTGATGATACTGCCGATCACCGTTAGCATTGATACGAAGATTAGCGGAGTTGAGCTGTCATCAAGAGTAAAGTGCGTAGGTGTTACTATCCAAGTAACGGGTGCGTGCATATGTGCTTGCATTTTATGTGCTTCTTATTATGACATCACAAAAGAAGTTTGCTAAAGCTGTCATCCCCCTCAGCCGAATCATGAGCCGAACTGTGATCGGACCACTGGCTACAGTGAATCAGAGCGCCAAAGAGGAGTCGATAGCATAGGTCTCTATAGGAAACTTCTACCGTGCGCCCGTGTACGCATATTGGTTTAAACACGGGGACCATGCACCTTTAACTCACTTGGTACACATCTGTAGTTATAGCAAGCTTATGTAGAAACACAAAACAAAGTTTCATTAATATAAGAGGACCTAAAAAGTAACACAGTGATGATTTCGCACATTTGCTTTCTTGTTCATTTATTATGAAACTAGCAGCACCCGTGGAAATCCACGGGTCTGAGGGGTTTAATTTTTTTTTCTCATAATACGATTTTGCACATTTTTATTGAAGAAATAAAAAGAAAAGTCTTCTCATTCTTTCGTTAATTGTGCTGTCTTCTAAATGACCACCCTTCCCAGAAATTTTATAATACATTTTTGTAGTATATGCCAGGCGATCCGGTCCATTGGTAGGGATCATTCCCGCCACTACTTGCTTTTATCATAGAACTTGAGTTTCGAGGGGTTATTTGCACCCGTTGAAGTCCAACAGTTGTCTTGTTGCCCCTCACCCCTCCCCCCCCCCCCCCCCACGCACACACACATTTCCACCTCCGCAGGGCAAAAAACAAAAACATTCAGGGAATGAGATTCCCCGAAAGTTCTGCCCACAGGTTGTTCCCGTCGAAACGGGAAGATATTAACACTATGACTTTGATTACCCTCTGCTCTTGTATCCACGCGGGCACCCGCGGGAATCCACGGCTGGTCTCAAGGCCTCGGTTTGTTTTGTGGTGTTTTTTTTCATGTTTCTTTTCCCCACGTTATGAGAGAAAAATAAGATATTTTCGTCTTCATAATTTTGCTCCCTCCTTTTTGTTTTTAATCACCAAAACTTGGCTTGATATATCATATTAATATAGAACTACATCTGCTTCAGATTGTACATTATCATAATTAATATTAGGCCTACAATTATTGCTCCTATTATTGTTATTATTATATCATTATTATCATTATCCTTATCATTATTATTATTAGCATTATTATTATTATCATCATCATTGTTATTATTTGGGGAGGGGGAGATCATAGTCATCAGGTTTAATAGGCACCCGTGTGAGTAGGTTCTCACGACCTCGTATTTTTTTTCTTTAATATTTTTCCCATGTTACGGAAGAAAGAAGAATATATACATCACTGCATTCGTCTTTACATTTGCTCCCTCTTTTTTTGTCACCAAAATAGAACCACACATTCTATTTCCACTTGCAATTTTAAAAATGGGCGGTCGGCAAAGCGAGGTTTTCCTCTACGTCCGCTCATCTTATGAATATGTATGATACAGCAGCTCTGCAGTAAACGAATGGACACAGCTGCGCGTGTAATCTGATATGTAAGGGTACGATCGGCAAATATATTTAGCCGCGTCCTAAACAGTCTGCGTACAATGACACCGGACTTGAGAGCAAACGGCGAGCAAACTAAATGACGTACCTGAGCTGCATATAGTATTCTGCAGTTGTGCAAAATACAATTACATAACCAACGTTCGTTGTTTTCATTTGGGGACGCCAATAATGGCGAACTGTACGTAAATGCCCTTGTAGTCCATATCACGCACACACAGATTCGTGTAACCATCGTCAATACATTCAGTACACGTAACAGGCGGAGGCAAAGGTACATCACAGAACTATATACACACAGTGTAGAGTGTGTATAGAGTTCTGCGAGGTACATTGTGTGTGTGCGTGCACGTCTGTCCGCCGGAAGATGTCAGAGATTTCGCTGCACCATCATCTTTAGTATCCCCCAGTGTCTCTGCAAGCTAAAAGATGGAAGATCGAGAAAGCAGGAGGCCAGGGCAGGTTCTGTGAATATTGAAACGCTCGGCTCTTTCGTCACGCACAAAAATGCATTATGCATATAGCTAATTAATTTTTCTTTTTCGTCCTCGACGTCGACACGGAGGCGGAGAGGGGACGAAACCCGCGCCATTCGATGTAGGATACTCTCCTGCGGCCGACGGCACCGGTCGCAACTGCCCGGAGCCGACGGCTCGGGAGGAGATAGAGAAACCAGCAACGCCGAAATAAAACAGGAAATACATAAGGCCGCGACAACAACAACAACTTCGAGTATTATAGTATAGGATAAATGGGCAAGGGGTTCACTATGTCTACTTCATATAAAGTATACAATTTTGCAGTGTGTGGTTTGTTTGTTTGTTTTTTTTTTGTTTTGTTTTTTTGTGCAAAATAAAAGTAGCGCAAAAATAAAAACACTCAGATATTTTGTTTGTTACATGAATACATACAGGTTGAGGTAGATTTGATACTATTTTATACTTAAATTTCATGAATTTCAAACACACAAAATTCATCGTACCATGCAGAGTGTAAAGAAGTACTCAACACTGTATGCAGAAATTTCAACTTGTGCAGTAGCAGATTTGCAGTAAGGCTCTCATCTTTTACACGTTGCATAGACATAATATTTGACACATATCACGTGCATATTGTACACAAGAACTACAAAGGACTGGTTCTGCTGGTAACACTAGCTGATCAATGTACTGTACAGTGTATGAGGGCTCAAAATTATGTGTGTTGAAGATAACCTTACAAGATACAACACATTTTGGTACAAGCATTATCTATTACCCACATCTCATTTTCTTGTGCACAGCTTGGATATTTATCTCCTTTCTTCCGTTTCAAACTTACATTGTATCTAGTTTGTGTACAATGTATAAAGATACCGCCATGGGGGTGTTTCATAAAGCTGTTCTTAAAGTTATGAACAACTTTACCTAATAAGAAAAACTTGTGATCAGTTCTTGTGCTGAATTATTGAAATTCTGATAAGTATAGCACATCAGAACTGATCACCAGTCTTTCTCTAGTCATTTGTAACTTTAAGAACAGCTTTATGAAACACCCCTCAGATATGTGTATACACTCATGCAGAGCAGTCTGTCTTGGGCAAGTGTAAACATGGCACATTCTTCAAGTGGCCAATGACAGGAGAAAATGTATTATCAACCCATTTGTCAGGCCGACCAGTTTTTATGCCTCCGCCACGAAGTGGGGCCGGAGGCATTATGTTTTCGGGTTGTCTGTCCGTCCGTCCTTCCGTCCGTCCGTAATGAATTTTGTGGACAGCATAACTAAAAATCCTTTTGAGGTATCGTAATGAAACTTGGCATGTATGTGTATTAGGAGGTGAAGTTGTGCCTATCCACTATTGGGTGCACATGCTCAAGGTCAAAGGTCAAAATGTCAAGGTCAAATGCTTCAAATTTCACTATTTCCCCCATATCCATGCAATGCCTGAAGATATTTTCCTAAAACCTAGTGTATACGGGTATTACCCATTTAAGATTCTCTGATGAAAGTTTGGGGTCATTAGGTCAAAGGTCAAAGGTCAAAAGCTCAAGTAAAAATGTTTAAATTTCACTTTTTTCTCCGTATCTTGGAAATTGTTCAAGGTATCTTCATGGAACATAGTATATAATATGCTTGTACTGACTGGCAGTGATAATCTAGGGAATTTGGGGTTCATGGGTTCAAAGGTCAAGGGCAACAATTCAAAATTTTACTATTTCCCTCATATTTAAAAAGTATGCCATGCCAGCAGGATTATTATTTTTTTTTCTACTTGGTGTATGCGTGTATAACCCAATAGAGATTCTCTTGGAAGTTTTCTTTTTTCCTCAAAGGTCAAAAGGTCAAAGATCAAATGAAAGTGCTAAACTTACTTCTTCCTCCATATCTCGGAAGTGACTCAAGTGATCTTGAAACTTAGTACATACAGTTGTATTTATGCATAGTTCTGCCTGACAGTGATTCTGAATTTTAGGGTCAAAGGCCAGATGAAAATGGTAACAATTTACTATTCAATACAGAAATTGCACTTTTTCTCCATACCTTGAAAATTTCTCAATGCATAAACTTACGAAAGGGTCAAAGTCAAGTTATAGTCCTTAAATCCCTAAATACATGCTCTCCTATTCATCTAATTAAACCTAGGTCAAGGAAGGTGAACATTCAACACATTTGTGACAAACATGCAGTAATATTTTGCCAATTTTGTGAAAATGTAATCACGCATTGTCCACATGTACTATAGACCTATCAGGAGAATCATGCATTATGGTGGAGGCATACCAGTTGCCAAAGCGACATTTCTAGTTGCTTTTGTTGCGGGATTTGTTTGGAATAAGTATGCTAGCCTTAACAGAAAAAGAAAAATCCAACTGATGCACCTTTCTCATGACATGGTGCGTTCTTCACACTCGATGAATGCACAAATTAAGCTATAGGTGTGTTTGTGTTCCTTTAAAGGTTGTGTTTGCATTCTGATCTTATATCATAGTTTACTCAAAGTCCATTTAGTGGATGCTGTACTAACTGTAATAACATGTTTGTTTAGCAAGTTACAGGAGTGATTAACAATCTTATCTATTCACAAGTCAGTTCAAAACAATTATATTATATTGCTCCAAAGCTGCATTTGGCTGGCCAGTTGAAAAGGTCAGTGAATAAGACATACATCAGTAGTGGCAGAGAGTATTGAGAATTGTGGTGACTGTATCACATAAGTGCTGCTGTATAGTCCCCTAGCATTCCAAAGGGGCTGTTAACACACTGCAAATTTTGTTGAAGGTTGGTGAACTGTACACTGTTGTAGTGAACTGTGTTTGTGGAATTGAATCACACTACATAATAGGCACCACTCATCTCTTTTGTCCACTCTCATTGGCTGGTAAAACTTTTTGATCTGTTTGAAGTGATGCTGTGTTGTGTGATATTTTGCTGTCAATGACACAACCATATACAGCACTTTATCTACATTGTAAATGAATCAAGTTATTTTGCACCTGTATTGAATTTCATTATTGTTCCTTCTTTACATTTCTTTGCATTGTAGTGGTCATTTTTACAGTGTATATCAACAAAGAGATCAAGAAGCCACCCATTCACCATGGCAACTAACCAAAGCCACCCGTTCAACCCATCAACAATGGTCGTCAAGGACTATGTCCCCAACTCATTGTCAACTTTAGCCATCCTTGGCGTTGCTCTTCCAGTCTTTGCTGTCATCTTCCTAGTTGTGTGGTTCATCAGTGCCAAGGATGTACGAGGGCGCCCCATACCAACAGGGCAGCGACTGATGCTTGCCTGGTTTGGGCTGTGTGGCATGATACACTGCTTTCTTGAGGGGTACTTTAGCATCTTCTACCAAAGCATTCCCAGCAAAACTGACTTCCTTGGTCAAGTATGTGAGTGTCAACCATGTCAATAAGATTGAGCACTTTGAAAAGTTACAGGAGATGATCACATTGAAAAATAATGATCATCAAAATCTTTCTGCTATTGTCTCCACTGATGAGTGAAGGTCCAAAGCCAGTTTGTAGACCTTTACACTTAATTGTAAGCTTCCGTATAACCTGATGACATCCAGTCGTTATTTATTGAACTAAAAATTAAATGGATACAAAACATACTATACAAGAACAAGAGATCTAGAAAGGGATAAATAGACAAGATTTCAAACAGCATGTAGACCAAGGCTGACAGGAATAAAGTTATTGACTGTTGCCTATTGGCATGTAAACCAAGTAGTAAAATCCTCAAATAATTCTATGTGCTTTTTTTGTAGATTTAATTCAAGTTACATGATTACTCTGTTTGCTTGATTTATATATACTTGATAAGAGATTGAAATGACACTTGAAATAGTATGTTAATAATATCAAATAAAATTGGCTTCCAGAAATTCTACATTATCTCTAAAGCACGATTCATTCATAGCATTAGAGGATATCTATGTTGAGAATGAGAAATTATTTTATTAGTTGGAAAAAACAGACCTGTATCACTTGTCAATTTCTGTCATTTTCATTTTGGCAGGGAAGGAGTATGGAAAAGGAGACAGCCGCTATGTCATGTGAGTATGTAGCAAAATTCTTCAGATCCCCGTTATAATGCATAAACATGTCCATTGTTCAAATCTGGATCTTCAAAATAAAATTCATTGATGTGGAGAAAATCGCCCATTTGTAACTCTTGAAGTATGTATGCCAACTTGGTGTATTAAAGGAGACCCAAACCCAAAGAGAAATATGGATTGAGGGGAAAGCAGTAACATTTAATAGTAGAACACATCAGTGAAAGTTTGAGGAAAATTGGACAATTGATGCAAAAGTTATGAATTTTTTAAGTTTTGGTGTTGGAACTGCTGGATGAGGAGACAGGTGCTCTTTCATTTTGCCAGAAGAGTGAATTTTTGTTGAATTTTCTTTATATTTTCTTTATATAGTGTTCTCCACACATACGTCATAACCTCTTGTGTGTTTGATAGGTGTTACATGGACGTACAAGCCTTACTATCTGATGGGGCATACCTCCTATAGACCCCTAGTATGCCAAAGTGTGTGATAGGTGTTACATGGACTGTACAAGCCTCGCTATCAGTTAATGAGCACATGCCATGTGTAGAACAGTAGCAGATCAAAGTGTTTGATAGGTGCTATATGGACATTACAAGCCTTACCATCAGTATGAATAGCGCATGCCTCTTATGGAGCACTGCTAATAGGCCAAAGTGTATGATAGGTGTTCCATGGACTGTTCTACAGACAGTGGCCTCTCTCTGCTTGACCTTTACTCTCCCATTATATAGTCATCAATTGATAAATCAGTCTATGCCCAGTTGGTTTCTCACTTTATTACAGCATACATGAAGAGATTTTTCATCATGTGAGGGGCAGGCTATCACTGTGAGGTCACTCAGCTGTTCAACACATATTTTCATTGCTAGTAATGTGGCTGTATTACACAGATATGTGATACAAAAACAAGGGACATACAGTAAGAGAAGCACTTGTAGAGTGCAGATCTCCAAGCAGCTCTTTTCAACCCATTATACATGTGTGCTGAAATCACCCAATTTCCTAATACATGTATTAGCCTTTTGTTATGTCATCAGCTTCAAGCTATGCGGTGCCTCACCACAGCAGAGCATGAGCAAGGGCATTAGAGCACATGCTGTATAAGCTGTATACCATACCATTTTAAGAGGAATTAAAAGTTTATTTGATGGAAATGGGGTTTGGAATGACTGAAATATCCAAAATCGGAGTAAAACAAAGCGATCATAATAAAATGTGTGTCCTACACTTTATTAGAATCGCTCTGTTTTGAATATCTCAGCCATTTCAAAACCAATTTTCATCAAATAGATGTTGAATTCCTCGTGGAATTACATGCTCTTTCATGTTTCATAAGAGGGTTCTCATTATCTCACCAAACATGTTAGAAACCTGAAATTAGGTCTTAACCAAAACTATACGATGCAATAGCTAAGTTTGCTGCCATCTATTGTTTGATCTCAGAAAGGTTCTGGACCACTGATAATGACAATGATGTTTTTATGTATACCTCTATAAACTTTGCATAATATCTTATAGTGGTGACAACTGCACAGTTTGTGTGGAGACAGTGACAGCGTGGCTGGAGGGACCTGTTTGTTTCTTCATTATCTATGCCTACATCAACCGCTTCCCCAGCCGCTACTTGCTGCAGCTCCTGGTCTCCACTGGGCAGCTCTATGGTCAGTACTCCCCTTTCCCTTCAACCATCTTCCTTTTCTCTCTCCTGGGCATCTAAGATTGACACAATGATACATTTTCATATACTTCAGGGGGGTGCTTCATCAATATAGTCAGTGCTGACAAGTGCGCTGACTGTTTCAGTAAAATCTGTGGTTTTGATTGGTTGAGACGCTCTTGTCACTGACTGTTACATGGTAATTGTCAGTGACTGACAACTTGTCAGCGCTCATAGCTTTCGTGAAACAGTGCCCTGGTGTAGTTTTAACACTCCTAACATAGTTGTAGGACAATGGGTGATTTCAAGTTTGGTGCTAGTGCTAGTCCCCAAATAACAGCCTTAAATCAAGCTTGGGCCATTTGTGACTGTGCATCACAAAACAAAACAAAGCAAAAAAATAGAAAGCACAGAATTCTTTATATTGTTATAACCCTCCTCGCAGACTTCGATCATCTACTTCCTTTTCATTTCAGATACCTAAGGTTAAGCATTCATGGGGAACTCGTTCTCTCTCCTACATTGGACCAAAAGTTTGGAAAGATATCCCTGTCACTGTTCGCCAGTCATCCTCTGTGGAATCATTTAAAACGTCCCTAAAAACATATCTGTTTAATATGTTGTAGGAAACAAAAAAAAAGTGAAGATGTCACATAATTATTTTTTTTCTTCTTCTTCTTCTTCTCCTTCTTCTTCTTTCTTCTTTCTTCTCCTAACCTTAAGACTAAAAGCGCCATGAGCATCTTTTGATGGACTGTTGCGCTATAAAAGTATACACTATTATTATTATTATTATTTTGTGGGAGGACTTAAAATAGGTGAAATGTGTCAAGCTAACCAATCTAGACTTTTTCATATTTTCTGAAAGAGCAAGTCTTCTTCTTCATTATGCTAAAATTTGGGATCATAAAACGAACAGGAAAGTGTGTCCATAGCAGTTTATCTCGAACACTTTTTTTCTATTAGAATAGTGTGATTAGATGTGTCTTTGGAGTCCCCTTTTAAGGTTCTTAAAAACCTTGTACACACTATTCACTTTGAACTCTAATAACTTTAGAAAGGATGATGCTACTGCTCTGAAAGTTGGTATTAATCATGGACAGAATGAGCTGATAGAACATGCTCAATTTCAATTAATCTGATAATCCCTTCATTGTTCTTTCAGAATATATGAAAAAGTGAAGATTGGTTAGGTTGACCCATTTCACCTATTTTCAGTCCTCCCACAAAATCAGTGCTTGCGACTTTTTGTTCGTTTTGTGATGCACATTTTGAATGCCCCAACTATGTATTTTTTTTTTTTTTAACCAGACACATCAGACCAGGAAAATTGGCAATTCCTGTAAAGTTGCTGGCCGTACAGTGATTTTTTTACCAGTCTGGGACCATCAGACTTGCCCCAGTGTTACAGGTTTATTTGAAAACTTTGCAAAAATAACAGCACTTTACTCCAGCAGGACTTCTTGGCTCACAAACTGCTAGCTAACTAGGTAACAGCTACAACTGCTTCTCTGGCGATTAACTTAACAGTGGATTCATTCATGTGAGTAGTGCAATCTTCCAAGGTACGTTGTGAGAGTCACGACTCTTATGCTGATTGCTTGGAAACAGGTACACGTACATGGCTCTCCACTATAAAACAATATGAAACATTGCCCCCCATTTAGGGTAATTAAACATGCTCTTGGAATGTAAAGGGTAAACACATCCATAACATAATGGTGTGTTACAAATTCTTGGTATCGCCAATACCTAGGTGCCGTGTGCAGAGCAGTGTTTTAGATGCATAATGGGAAAGCTCAGGGGACAAACTTGCCCCAGTTTTGGCTGCACTTGCACTCAGATCACACTCTGTCTTTTTCCAGGGTTTTTTTTATGCCTCCGCCACGAAGTGGTGCCGGAGGCATTATGTTTTGGGGTTGTCTGTCCGTCCGTCCGTACGTCCGTCCGCATTCGTTTACGCGATAACTTGAGTAATATTGACTGGAATTTTACCAAACTTGGTCCAAGTATAAAGTATGATAGGGCAATTACTTGATTAGATTTTGGGTGAAATCGGCTAAAGGCCAAAGGTCAAAGGTCAAGGTCAAATGATGAAATTGTATCTGTTTACGTGATAACTGAAGACTGGATCGAGCAAATTTCACCAAACTTGGTCCGAGGATGATGAATGATGGGATAATTACTTGATTAGTTTTTGAGTGAAATCGGACAGAGGTCAAAGGTCAAAGATCAAGGTCAAATCTTAAGATTTGTCTGTTTAGGCGATAACTCGAAACTGAATGAAGCAACTTTCACCAAACTTGGTCCAAGGATGATATATGATGGGGCAATTAATTGAGTAGTTTTTTAGTGAAATTAGACAGAGGTCAAAGGTCAAAGATCAAGGTCAAATCCTGAAATTTATCAGTTTACGTGATAACTCAAAACTGGATGAAGCAGCTTTCACCAAACGTGGTCCAAGGATGATGTATGATGGGGCAATTAGTTGAGTAGATTTTAGTGACATTGGCAAGAGGTCAAAGGTCAAGAGGTCCTGGTCAAATGCTTAAAATGTTGTTATTTCCCCCATATCCATGCAATACCCGAAGGTATTTTCTTGAAACTTAGGGTAGACATGTACTACTGCATAAAGATTCTCCAGAGAGAGTTTCATGTCATAAGGTCAAAGGTCAAAGGGTCAAAGGTTAGGTGAAAATGTTACAATTTCACTTTTCTTGCAAATTGTTCAATGTATCTTCATGGAACTTGGTACATACACATGTACTTTAATACTGGCAGGGGTTATATAGGGAATTTAGGGGTCATGGGTCAATAGTCAGGGTCAAATGTCAAGGTCAACTCTTCAAAATTTTACAATTTCCCTCATTTACTAGTTTATGCAATGCTTGCATTGTTATTTTTAAAACTTTATATACATGTATTACCTAATGGAGATTCTCTTGGAAATTTCCTGCCAGAAGGTCAAAGGTTAAGGGTCAGGGCCAGGTTTAAATGCAAAAAAAAAAGAATCTATTTTATACTGTAATTACACTCTTTCTTCATACCTTGAAAATTACTCAATGCATAAACTTATAAAAGGGTCAGTCAGAAGTCAAGTAAAAATCACCAATTCCCCAAATACATATATATAACTGCACTCTTTAATAGACAATTATAGCAAATCTAGTTCAAGGAAAGTGAACATTCAAGATATTTCTGACAAACCTGTCATTTCAATGTTTTGCCAGTTATATGAAACTGTCATCACACATTGTGAAGACATTGCACTATACACCTATTGGGAGAATCATGCATTATGGCGGAGGCATCAGTCGCCATTGCGACATTTCTAGGTTTTTTTTTTTGAAGATTTCTTCACTTTCCATCATGTGACCAGTACATTGAAGCCATGCAGTAGTGAACCATGACTCTAGTGAACGCAAATCAGTAAAATTCTGAAACTTTTAACTCTTTTAAGCTGAATTTAAGCCAAGAAAAAAAAGGGGTAACAACGGAGAAGCAGACAAATAACTCCATTGAAATTGTATGGGAACTGTGACTCGCACAAGACAATTGGAAATGAACCATGGCACCGAGGAATCCAACAATGCATCTGTGACAAGGCTCTTCATCATGCGCAGAAGTTTAATGTTCATTGGCGATACCAAGAATTCCCTGTATCATAGCAAAATAAACCTGTCATAGTTCCCCATGTCAATCTACAATTGACGTGTTGCTTTTACGATGATGTAATAATTTTCAGATGAAAACTCCTAACCAAATACACTACCATTTTATTTCCTGGATGGCTGTCTCTTTTCAGGAACCATCATTTTCTTCATGACGGAGTTCCGCGACGAACTCATTCACTGCAAGTATGGCGACCCACTCTACTTCTGGTTCTACTTCATGACCATGAACATTCCTTGGATCATCGTCCCCATCCTCAACGTCATCTACTGCTTTGGCCATCTGAGTGCAGCGCAGGCCAGTCTGGATGCAGCGGCATCGCAGCAAGCCCCCAAGAAGGCTGCAGGCAGCAAGAAGAAGAAGTACTAGGTGCCGTCGACAGCTACTCAGTACAGCAAATGCATTGTTGTCGTGGCTACGGAATTGGGTCATCGTGTCACAGGGTGGGAAGGATATTGCAGATTTAAGTGAAGTGAGAAATCTTGAAGCGGGTGTACGAGCAAATCGATTGGAGTGAAAATTAGTGTTTGGTATAAAGCAAAAATGGAGTCCATTTCAAGCACTGCAGCCTAGAGGTCTAACCAAGGGGACAATCAGTTGAGGGAAGACAAAAGATCTAGAAACAAAGTCAGGGCAGAGGTAGATAGACAAGAGATAGAAAGGAAAAGGAAGATTTTATGTGATCTGAGGAAGTAGATGTTATAAGTCGTATCCATTTAAAGGTTCAAGGTTAAGCAAATGGTGATGTATTTCACCATGAGTGGAAGTATTTTACTGCAACTGTATTTGTAGGCAATGCAGAAAAATAGGAACAACAAGTTTCTTTCTCAATATGTTGCAAGGTCTCAGGTACAACAGTGAAATAACTTTTTTAACTGATTACTTTTCTCAATTAATTTCTGTTGCTCCGTATTAATTTGTGAAATAAATCTACATCCATTGTAGTTAGTGAAGGTCAAGATTT
This sequence comes from Diadema antillarum, assembly GCF_040938485.1. Lineage (NCBI taxonomy): Eukaryota > Metazoa > Echinodermata > Echinoidea > Diadematoida > Diadematidae > Diadema > Diadema antillarum. The sequence continues at coordinate 269,630 of NW_027271624.1, forward strand.
AGCTTTATCAGCAAGAAGACAGTTTTGTGTTATAGTTACGTTAGATGGAAAGGAGCTTTAATTTCTTCTATAGCATCCTCACAATAACTTTTGTGGACAAAATCTGTTGATTTGTGATTGAAGAATTACAATAGTTTAAATCAGTGTAAACAAAAACAGACCTAATTAATGACTGATGCTGGTAAGCTATGCAAGAATGTCTCTTCTTTACATGGGGAAGTGCTTATCCCTAATAGTGCAAGTTTGACAAGATATGAATGTATTCCCGCAATCTGGTGTCCTGGATATTTCTCAAAGAAATCATTTGAAAATGTCATGTCATGTTATGTGAAAATCTCATGCCAGACACCGGCCTATGGTACATGATACTGCTCGTTTTCTGTGGTACACATAAAATATGAGGTGTTCTTTATCGCTCTTTTTTGTAACTATATGTTTGATTTTCTAAGCAAAAAGAAGAGCACATTTAAGAACAGATGATAATGCAATTGCAGACAAAGAAATGGCTTATATTTGGATAATTAGCTGTTAATGCAGTTTTGTTTTTTTGTTCAGACAATAATCTGTTGTTTTCCTGATTAAATTTTCTTTTGTAAATTGTCACATCTACATTTGATTCCAGATTGTCTTTTAGTTTGGATGTGGCTTTTTTTTTTTTTTGTGGGTGTGGTATACCATAACTAATGACAAACAAGTTGATATGATTATATGAGTTGAGTGGATTTTGTAGCTTTTAGCAAGTACTACACAACTAGGTTTTACTCCTTTAGTGTGTGATAATCTAAAACAACTTGATAGTCTCACACATGGTTGTATGAACTGCACCACATGTACATATTTGTACATTGTAACTAATAATATGTTGCATACTGTATGAAACTGTGCACATGTGCTTGCCACTTTCAGGCAAATGATATGCCAAGCTACATGCTGCTGGTTGGCTTGAAACGAAGCTGTCCAGTGCTGTGTTGTGCTGTAAAATCTGTGATACCACGTTTTGGGAAGAGATTAACAGCTTTGGTGTGCTAAGATTGACCTCAACTTTTACCAGCACTCATAATCAGAGTAGAAATCAGGAATGGTGGTTGATTTCTCACCTTTCATGCTGGTATCAGATTATACTGCAGTTGAAATTAGAGATGCTAATGAAAGAAAAAGAAGAAATATGGACTGAAGAGCATTTGAAGAGAATTTCTTTTCCCAAGCCCTCTCAGCATTGAGGTCATGTAGGATGAAGTGGTTTTATCCTACAAGACATATAATGGCAGATCATGTTGTGTTTCACCAGAGTGCAATTGTGTAGTCTGAAATGTGTAAAACTAAGCTGATGTGGTCACTTCAAAATTTGTCTGTGCCTGTGTTGCATACCCTTTGTTAATTTGAATTTTTAGCCACCAATATCCACAGAACCAAGCATTTGCCGGCATTGTTAATTCTTTCGCAAGTGTTGGTGAAATCTTTGTAATTACCGACAGGATGTAAAATGAGAAGTTCATCCTATATTGTCTAGCATTCAACCTTTAGTGTTCACTTATGGCAGTCTTACCAGTTATCACTCAGGCACTGTATTCCTAGCCTATTTTGAAAACACTTTATATTGTGCTGTGAATATCATTTGGCTTGTTCATGCAGTGTTAAATATTGACGGTTACGCACCAAGACGCAATGTTTTTAGGATTGTGTGTGTGATGTATATTTGTGTAATGTTTGGTGGTTGATTTTAATGTCAGATAAAGCACTGCACACATTCTGTGTTGGGATTTTCTGCACTTTACTGGAATGTCATAGTCATTACTATGCATCTATGGAAATGAGTGGGCAAAGAGGTGAAAGGTTCTCTAACAAGAAGTTTAATTCATTATTATCTCAAAGTGACTAGGGGAAGTTCTAAGTCATCTATGCACATCAAAGGAGGTCAAATAATGTATTTGTAAATTCTGATCATTAGAAGTGTTGATATTTATATGTATTATTCATTGTGTACTTTTCACGGGGGCAGCATAGACATACATTGTATGTGTACTTAAATACTATTAAATATTTGATCTGAATTAAGCTGCAGCTTCACAATGCTGTGTCTTTCAAGATACATTTCAATGGACAACTTCCAGCTGGTGTATGTAGGTACATTATGAAACAAACTCTCCTCGGCCTAATGGGGATGGCACCGCAGATGCGCTCTCTATTTACATTGTTACTCTATAAACAAAGCATGGCAAGAAAAAAAAGGGGGGGAGGCAGAGGGGTAAATGGTCATGTGAAACTGGAATTCCCAAATCTTAGACCTGCCTAAATATAGCAACAACTACATATGATATTTTTTTAATTATTATTATGATAATGATGGTAGGTAAAGGTTTGCAGTGAACAAGAATATTTGGTCTGACTGAAGATGATAATGAAAAGTCAATATTGACCTGAAAAGTCTCTCCATGTTACTATCATAGAGATGAAGGTCATCAGGAAGGTGGACCACCTTCCTGAGGTCATGAAGGTGAGAAGCAAATCAGATAACTTTTATCTTCATCATAAATATGAAAGGGAGGTTTCTTGAAAGACATGACAAACTTGGTAGTTATGTTATGTGAAGTGCTACCTCCTGTCCAAGATACAGGGTTAAAGCCTAGCAGTGCTGGAAAATGGGAAACTGTTCAGTCTATATGAGGTATGATGTCATGGGGATTTTCCCACTGTGTTTGATGCCTAAACTCCTACACACATTATGATATCAATCCATGTTCTCAGAACTCTGGTTGTATTTTTGTCTGTATTTGTGGTTGTCTACTAAAAGATTGTATTTTCTAGTAGATTTTTGTAGACAGGTGGGATAGAGGATGTATTATGACAACAGTCAGAGGAGTATCAAAATACTGCATCGATTTTACATTTCAATGTTCTGTGACTTATATTAGGCCATCATGGTGACAACATATTAATACAACTGAGAATGGGATTGAACACCGGGAGTAATTTTCCTGGTATCGCATCACAATTAGCTATGCATTCTTATTCTCATGGTCGGACATCCGGGTATTTTGCGTGTCACGGGGTCATGGATAGCGGTGGAGTGAAAACAAACAGTCGCGTGAGCCTGGAGGGGTAACGCTGTACGTGTTTTCTGCCGGGGCGCCCCGCGAGCATAGCGCTATCGCAAGCTGTACTACTGTAGCTGTGCGGGCGGCAGGATTAGGCCCTAGGCCTACCCTAAATTAGGCCCTACCCTAAGCCTACTACAGTACTAACGTTAGGCCTATAGACCTACCTGAAGTTTCTATGAGGTACTAAGTAAGCGTAGATATCGGGGTAGGGCCTACTCAAAGAGGTTCTACTGCACATCTGGCCATTTTGTCGGGTCGTTGATCCAGAGTCCTGCCGCGATTTCATACGGGCACAGGTCCAGTCCGACTGCCTTCAACTTGGCAAAATACCGGGACCGATCAATCGAAAGGATCCAGATTTTTAGAATATTGCTGGCAAGACATGATGCATGCATATCTCATGAATGATGGCACAAATGACAAAATGAATAATGAAAAACAGTCCCCATGTCTGCGTAGAGTTGCACATAAAACAACGCGTCGCACATGCAGGGCATGCAGTATGCGCATAGCATTATGCAAGCTTAGCGCGTGCAAGCTGTTTGTTTTCACTCCAGTCAACCGGAAGTGACGTGTAGCCGACCGCAAGAATACCACTGCTACACAAACTAACTTTTGTGTACAGTGTAGCAGTTTTCTTCCATAGAAGTGTACAGGATACCATTTTGAAGTATTGTTCATCGGTCAAAATTGTTAATCAAATTTGATTTGGAAAATTATTCCCTGGAACATCATAGTAACAATGTACACCCCCACACACATGCTCCCATGTGAAGCCACATTACATAAACACACACAATTTGGACAAGACATTGTTCGTCTTGTTATTCTACAAGAAGAGTCTTCTGTTCACAAGGAAATCAAATAATTTCAGTGCCCAGAGGTCTGACTGTGCTTGTGTGTCTCTGGCAAATTAATACAAGTGACATTATTCAGCACTGTGTCTTGCCACTCTGTCTTAGGGTACCTGCATTACAATTATAAAACCAGATCTCCTGGTGATAACAAGTGCACAATAGACTATACAGACTCAAGATGACTCTTTTTATGCAATGAATGATTACATGTGTGCAGCGATGTCAAATAAGTTTATAACTTCCTCGCTGTGCACCGATCTTCTTTGTAAACAGTGCAGTGGTACCATTGATTATCATGTAGAGCGAGGATGCTATTTGAAATAACATGTGATTTGTAAATTATACAATGGCAATATATTTCATTGGACAGATCTCTACGAGTGGTGCCTCATTTCTTCATCAATTTTGTACTGTGTACTGTTTTTTTTTAAGTGTGTGAGAGTTGGTCAAGACTGCAAACAAAGTGAGAGAATTGTATGAGGTATGGTCTTCACATTGGTATGTATCACATCATTATCATGCACTCCAGGAGGCCTGTATGAACCATTCAAAGGGTTCATTGCTATAAGGGGTTATTAGTCTTCATCTGATGCAGTATACACCTATTTCAATATCCGTCCACTGAATCATGTCCCGTCAAAAGTAGGAAAGAAGTGAGAATGTGTCTTTTGTGTGTATATGTGTGTGAGCTTGTTTGTGTGTGTGTGTATGTGTGTGAATATGGAGGAGTATAATGAAGTGTGATAAGATCTATAATACACCATTACTAAGTGTCGGAATAAAAATGTTGCTTTGCCTTTTCCAACCAACTGAAGTAATCAGCAGCTTGCAAACAGTAATCACTGGTAATGATAATTCATTATCAAATAGCATGGGATATCCACAAATACACTGTATAAGTAATGTGCTGGGTAGGGCCCCACATGTGTAAATAACTTAAGGACGATATTAAGTGAATGATACACTACTTATTTCAAGTTTTCTTGACGTTGGTGACAATGGCTAAGTGTCCATTAAATGAATAGGTCCATAATGCAGTTGCAGCTTTAATGCACGTTGTTGATTGTCAGTTTTGCTTTGTATCTCTCTTGATTTTTTTAATCTGATTATGGAAATACAAGAAACACAATAAAAAAAAAATCTGTCATTGTTTCAGCTGGCCGTGATTCTCGTATGATCACTTCCATTGTCATGTTGAGTCTATATTTCAGTTTTATTGTGGTCCAATTTTGATTGTTTTATGAGATAAGATACCTATGCAATAAAATCATATTTCGCTCGTTAATCTCAACAATATAATTCGAAAAAAGCGATTCCGTCATTTTCAGACACACTGGCTCCCTTTGCATTGGATAGAAAAGTAACTAAATTCTTAATGTACAGCCTTTTCACTTGTTTTCCCCATTATATTTCATCGCATTTCATGTATTTTTTTGTGACTAGGGAGATATCTTCGTGAAATAAAACATAAAAAGCAGTGATAAGATTGAGACGTACGTGTAAAAAAAAAAAATGTCTAAGGAGGGAAGAGAGAGGGAGGGTTAGTGAGGGAGAGATGGATAGAGAAATAGGAAGAGGGGAGAGAAAACGTGCGGGAGAAAGGAACTCACTAACCTATGCTTGCTTCCCACAGTGGCGATGACGAGCGTGCCGTGGATGAACTGTCGTGTCAGCTGTCGTCACAGCAGCACCCAGGCGGTTGCCTAATCGACAATCAAATCGACATCCAAGGAGAAATCGAGGATGCAGTGAATGTTATCGTTTAATCTGAGACGTCCCGCCTTGACAGTTCAGACAGGACTTCCCGTTCTGAGAAAGATAAAACATTTCCATCAAAAGACCGTCCCATCATGTCATGTTTACCTGTACGAGTTGTCGAAAGAGAATGTGAGTGTAGGGCCAGAAATATTATACAATACACATTTTTAATCTTCCTACAACATCATTTGAAACGTGGCATTTTATATGCTGGGCTTCAACCGCGTCAGCATCGTGGATATGAGCACACAATTCAATGCAAGGAAATCATTAATGCATGCAATTTAACTATTACAGGCGAGACAGAGAACAAGTCCCATTGCATGAATACAACATAGATGGTTGTATAATTTCTTTCAATGCAAGGGGAGATAAACGAGGTTAAACAATGCTCTTACTGATGTGCGGCGTAAAACAGCAGCAGAATAGTTTAAGAGAGTGTCTCCTTTCTCATTATAATTGATTCTCTATGAAAGAAATATGGATCTCAAACACACAGAACACTCCATAAGCATTTGATAAGGACACGTGCAGCAGCTTCAACGACTTCTCACTAAACATCGAAATGTGTTCAGGTAACAAAGCAGTTTCTCTGCCAAGAAAATTTGTAATCTGTACTCATTTCTGCTGCTATATCAACTGCATATTTTATACACTTTAACGTTACTATAATAAGTGTAACGGATTTTATACATTTAAACATGAGCTACTTTCCCAGAACTCTGGCAACTACATAAATCAGCAAATAACTCAAATTTAGTAGTGATGATTACTGCTCGGCATGGTTGTTGAAGAAAGGTTTTCAAAGTTTTATGAGAGTTAAACACGAATCGATGCCTGTATCATATCAATAATTCAGTCATTTGAGAATAAGATATTCGAGATTCTCTGTGGAACGGTGTGCGCCGTATAAATCGGCAAGTTTCTTAATATTCTTCATTAGGTAACGATTATGCTATCTGTGTTTTTGTATCATGTACGTATGGGTGTAGATGTGTCTGGACTTGTGTAATACAGATTATGTGTAAGTATACCTATTAGCAGGAAGGGGTACCGCATTGACCAAGCTGCCTGGAGTCGGATTTCTAGATCAATCAAATTGAGAAGTTCTCGTGGAAAATAAACATCTTTGTAAACCCATCGGCCACTGATAGCAGTCATTTGATGGTACGGTATTACAACAAAAGCTTGAGACCAATCTACGCAAATAGACGATTGCTTTCTTGGAAATACAACATATCACCACTCATTGAGCTTTTAAATACACCTTATCTCTAACACATACGGAATCTTGATAATGATCCGTATAATGATGTCACAAAATAATGGTCATATACTTATTCAGACACTATTTAATCGCAGCGTTCAAAACAGAAAACTTCTCAAGTGTTTTGTTTAGTTTTGTTTTGTTTGTGTAAATGCAACTAAATATCTTCTTAGTATAAACCAGGTAGATCTTTAAAAAAAACAGTGCCAGTGTTAAAAAAGAAATGTTTGTAGAATAGCAGTAAAATATGAAATCTTTGTTAGCTTCTAGCGCACTAACCACCTGTAAAATATTTCATTAACCCCAAAGCGTGTTGTATGTGCGTGTGTGTGTGTGTGTGTGTGTGCGTGCGTGTGTGTGTATGACAAGGAATTTAGAAGGAATATATGAAAATAAATGAAACCGAACTGAACTGTTTGTTGTGTGTGTGTGTGTGTGTGTGCGCGCGCGCGCGCGCGCATGGGACGAAGAATTTAGAAGCAATCAATTTTAATGATGATCATAGATTGTAAAGATCAAGAAAAGGAATTAGCGATTAAAACTGGTAAGATAGGGCTACGTAAATGGGAAGAGTTAAGCATTTAGGAAATTTAAGTGTCTGGACTTGTTTTTATGAACTTTTCTTTATCATTTTGTCTGGCAGACTGTAGGATGTAATTGTTTGAGGTTTTGGTGTTGTTTGTATGTTTTTCTATTTTCTTGCACACCAATGATTAATACTTTCCTGGCAGTATCAGCATTACAATTTTTTGAATTTAAACATTTGAGTAAGTGAGATTGTGAGCGGGGTCACCGGATGTGGGGTTGGGTTGGGGTGTTCCCTTCTGTTTGATGTGATTTTTTACATACAATTTTTTTTTCAGTCGTAATATTGACAATGTGGAATTTTGTGTTGTTGTAATGAAATTTATGTTATTTTGTCATGAATTGATTTGTATATTGTTTATTGGAAAAAGAAAGGAAAATAAAAGATTGAAAAAAAATCGAGGAACAGTTCAGTTTTTAGGAAAATATCAGAAGGTAGACCTTGAGATAGGGGAGAAAAAGGAAACGACGTGACTAGTAGAAAAAAAAGGAAAAAGTAAAGTGGTAAAGCACCAGGAGATTGCAGAGACGGAGAGAGAATAAGGAGGCAGACACGAGGAAGAAGAAGGAGATATTGGACTAATCTTTTTCTATACGCGTGTATCAAAGAAGAAATAAAAACATTATATTTTGGAGGGAAACATCTTATAGCGATACAACTCACACACACACGCCACCACACCGTCGCTTGCACGCACACACCCGCACACTCCTGTCCTGACACGCAGATGTACAGGCACACACACACAAGACACTCACACACACACACACACACACACACACACACAGAGAACAGCCAGAAAACAGAGATGTGCATAAGAATGAGGACAGTGAATTTACTTTGGCCACCCAAGATTCACACCCGGGTTGTCTTGTCTACAAATGGAGAGGGAGACAGAAAAACGGGCCATGTTTTCTTTATTTGATTGTGGCTTACAATATGCAAATACTGATGGATTATTCGCATTAGCCAATGTGAAAACTCTGAGTGAAAGCGTCTGGAAGCCCAATCTTGAAGCATGGCAGGCGAAGTGTTCGTGTAAAGGAAAACAACGCCGACGCAGGGAAAAACTTAAAGAGCCGTGACTTTGAACTTTGGCTTTTACTGGGCCTGCACAAATAACGAGATTTTAAGTCCTCACAACCATACCTATCTGATCTGAAGCTTTTCTGCCTCTGCTTCTTGCGATAAAAATGATAATAATGGTAAATCTGCTTATGCTGGTGTTGATGAAAGTAATAATCATGCTTCTTCTTCTTCTTCTTCTTCTTCTTCTTCTTCTTCTTCTTCTTCTTCTTCTTCTTCATCATCATCTTCTTCCTGTTACCATTGTCACGATTATTGTTATTACTAGCATGATGATCACTATTATGCCATTATTATCATTATTACGATCATCCTTATGATAGTATGACTATCATTATAATCATCATTAGCATCATCATTATTGTTCTTATTATATAAATCTATAACTATACCACTTAAACATGGGGAGCATTTTAGAAAGTGACTACAAGAATCTGACGAACTATACCATCATAGAATCATACCAGCATCAAGCGCAGGAACAAACCATCGCTTATCGGTAATCGCTTTTTGAAACAAAGTCTCAAATGGATTTACAGTTCTTAATAAGAAACTGATTATCAAATTTGTAAGAATATACGAATAATGAAGAGTTGCAGGTAACACATTGTACCTTTTGAATGGTCGCAGTACAGCCAAAGAGTGAAAGAGAGAACTCAGGTCTTCTCAGATCTACTTCGATTTCCGAAAATTACAATTTCGCTGGAAACCTTAAACATTGAAGCACACAAAAAAAGCACATGTAAACACAGTCCGAGAAACGTTTCCTGTTATTGTTACCATTATAATTCTTATTTTAACTTTTATCTTAAGCAGGAATAATAATATCAGTAATAGCAGTAATTATGTTGCAGTAGTCATGATAGAATTAACACAAGTTGATGTAATAGTAAGGAAGAGTAACATTACTGTAAATATTTTTAATATCATTTTGACTGTAAAACACACATATGTAGGCCTATATATATATATGTATATATATATATGTGTATATATATATATATATATATATATATATATATATAGAGAGAGAGAGAGAGAGAGAGAGAGAGAGAGAGAGAGAGAGAGTGTGTGTAAATTGTCCACGTGTTGGTGTGATAATATCATCAAAAATAAAACTGAAATCAAGTTCCTAATGTATTCACCAACAGTTTATTTCGGCACACAAATTTTCGAGCGATTCGTTCTTTCTCAGGTGTTCTTTTCTGAAATATACATATATACATATATATATATATATATATATATATATATATATATATATATATATATATACCTATCAAACACTCAAAATTAATTCAGTTTTAGGAGCGATTCATTGCTGTCTGGCTTCCGAAGTAGCATTTCAGCTGAAGTCGGTTTGTGCATTTCTGGATATCGAGTTCTCATGAACTCTTTTTTTTTTCTTTGCTTTCTTGGCGCGAAACCGAATCGCTTTACGGTGTGCAACATGCCGTGGATGCTACACTGGCCCTGTCTGTCATTGCCCATACAAAAGTACATTTAATCGTACATTGTACATTTTATTGTACGTCTTCGGTGAGGTAATTATTGTCCTAATATTCTCGTCGAAGCGTACTTGTAACATGATGAGGGTATCGATGACTTTATCTGATGACTGATCTCATGTCACAAAGAGAAGGATGTTGACCATTCAAGTGACACCTGTCACCATGGTAACGCGCGATTAGGCCACCGAGTCGAGATGAGAAAATAATGATAGCATCTTTTCCACTTCTCTTCTTACATGAGTTGGATCGAAACTGTCCCAAAGCGCCTGTTCATATTTCGTCTGATGTATCTGCATTTTCTGTACAAAATTTGGTTGACTGTATGAGGTAGATATAATGCGCACATTTTTTTTGTAACATGAACATGGGCAAAAAATAAAGATTATTAGATCCCTTCTCCTACCAAAAATAAAGTGATTGTGCATGTGGAATGCCTTTATGTGGTTTCCTGATACTTCAAGGAACACAATGAGGAATATCTTTTGAATATCCTCATGTTTTTTTTTTCTTTCTTTCTCCTTTTTGTTCTTCCCTTTTGATCACGGCAAATCTTTTGTATGACTACAATTACAGTGAATTTTGTTTATCAGTTTTGTATGATTGTATTTTGAGTTTGTTTAAAAGAATATGTTTTATCCTATATGAATTCGATGATATCATAGGATATTGAAGGAGAATAGGAGGTCAATACCTAGCATTTTTTAAATGTATACGGTGCTTTTTTTGTGTAACTGATAGATATAATGATATACACGGGTTAGGACATCATTTTGTACACAATAGTCATGTAATAGTGGTATCCTTGGTTTTTTATTATTTCACACTTTCGGGTCCTTGTCACTGATTTTGATAATGGCTTGTGTATTTTTTGAAATATCCAAAGTTATAAGATATCTATGATAATGTATACAATATAGAAAATATTTTTGTTGTCATATATATGTAAGTATTAGAAGAATTACCATATTGGCTGATATCGAATGATTTTAATTTGATATGAATATTGAGTTATTTATAGAGAGAGAGGGAGGGAGAGAGAGGGAGATGAGAGGAGAGGGAGGGAGGGAGAAAAGGAGGGAAATATAGACACAGTGAAACATACCTAGGAAAGAGGGATTAGGGAGGGAGTGAAATTCGGCCTTTGGCTGCGACGATGTTGATATCAATAAGCCATTTCAATTCAACATAAGATGCATCAGTATCATCACTTTCTGTATGCTATTCTCCAGAGAATTTACTGGAACTAGTGATGAGAACATGCCAAGAGTTTTCGCCTTTTGAGCAAACGAGTTAGCCTGCATATACGTTACAATAAACGACGAGGTACTTGTGTACAGTCTGAGAATAATTGAGCCTAATAATGGCTCGCTGAACACGCACTCGAGTTCAGCAAACGTGTGCTCTGTTAACTGTAATGTTGTCAGAACTCGCTGGTTTACACACATCCCGCGAGATGTGTAAACAGCTCCTAGTAGGGAGACTTATTTCATTTTTATATTGCGTACACAATGTTGTGTAAATCGTAAGGGGGTCGACCTTTGCTCGCTGTGGAAGTAGAGGGCACCTTCAAAACGATTGTACGTAACATGCAGAGTCCTTGGACGAAGAAATTTGTCATCAAAACAAAGATTTATTTTATGGAAATATCGCTCTCCAAATGAAATGGTCACTTGTCATGACACAGAACATACGCCCTCTCAGAGTGGAGCACGCCATCAAGAAGGGATTGCAGATAACTCCAACAGAGGGAATCCTGAATCTAGTTTCGCAGTTTCCTTTTGGTGAGTGATTATTTAGACAATATTCCCGCCACGCACTTTCAACGCTATGCTGTCTGCTGGGACCGAATGTCTGCCGATTGCTGATGCCTACCAAGAAAATAAATTTGACCAATGAGCGTCAAGTTAGGTTAAGTTGTTCCCTAGCGAGCGAGCAAAAGATCGAACGGACCTGGGCGAGAGACAGGGAAGGTAATACGAGTCAATCTCGATACAGGATCGCGATGTATACATGAATTAGCGCCCAAGTAGAACACTCGCGGAAAACTTCCGAGGGAAGTGAGCACAGTGCTGGTGAATGTGTGTGCGTTCCGTATACGCGCAAATAGTCAATATACCATCGTTTGTTCTCACTCTTCTTGGCTAGTGGGCACGGGATCGCTTAGTGCAGCCTAGCGGGAGGGTTCCTGGAGTGGACTTGAACTTGACAAGTTGACAATTCGTCGGTCTGCTTTGTTTGTTATCTTGCACTCTTCTCTCCTTTTTTTTCCTTCTTAGGAAATTGTAAACTCCGCTCGCAGTCGGCAAGCTTTGAAGTTCTTTGACCGCGTTCTCTCAATCATTTGTATTGAGCGATGAACTTACGTTGAACGCCAACTTGAAAATAAAAGAAAAAGAATGTGCATACTTCCACTGTGACTAGTCGTGTGAATTGTCCTCGTTGAGAGCATTTTCTCTCTTGGTTGCTCAGACGTCAAATTTACAGATCAAATTTATGCAAAGCTGGCAATTGCATAAATAGTTACCTAGGGCGGATTCTAGCATCGGTTCCAGCTCAAATTTCTTTGAAAATTTCACTTGCCAAGTTTAGACGTCTGGGGAAAAGGCTGCCTACAGCCAGGGGCAGAGTTGAGGATTATCTCAATTCCGCTCCCAAGCGTCACTTGTCAGTACCAGGACCATTACACCTGTCTCCATCTCCCTTCCCTCTTTCACTTCACCCTACACCGGTGACAGCAAGCTTCACACTTCTACAGGTGATGTATGCCACCCTTTTAGTCTCTTAGGAGTTCACAACATTTACGCTTGATCACCTTGGTACTACATTCTGTCCTCCTACCTCTACCCAGCTCCCACTCTTTATTCTTCAAGAGCCGGACTTCGGTATTTTATACTTCTTGTTGAATCGTCTTAAAAGCGTCAATTGGAACTTTGACTGATTATCTTAACACAACCATCGCACGCCTTGACTCGATAGCTCCAAACACACACATCACGAGCTCACGTTGGGACTTCCTTAACTCCACCGGACTTTGTTGACAGAAAAAGAAATCATGACATCGGAGAACAACGGAGTGCCTCCCATCGCTAATCCGGACGAAAAAATCCCCCTGAACGACCTGAAGGGGACCGAGTCCAAGGACCAGGGTGATGGCAGCACCGACATCGACGGCAGTGTGGTGGTCGCCGATGGGAAGGTACCCGAGCACCATCCAGAGCCAGACGAGGAGGAAGAGGTTGAGGATGCTGGTGGGAAACGCGGCAAATGGACGGGGAAATTAGACTTTCTGTTGGCTTGCATCGGTTACGCCATCGGCCTCGGCAATGTTTGGCGATTTCCATACCTGTGCTACAGAAATGGTGGAGGTAAGGGTAGAAATGATCCAACCCCATTATGAACTAGTCGCTTGGCAATATCAAAATTTATTCCCTCAGCTACTTCAATAACAGACACCCTCTATAACAGGGCCATGGTTCATATTGCCTGAAACTGAATTTCTTTTGATACTACTGTCTGACATAATTCAAGCATGTTTTCGTGTGTCATGCACACAAATAGTTATAGTTTAGATATTGCAATTTTGCATATGATTACCGGTTTCTACGATATAACTTAATTATTTTTACCAGTGAAGCATATGTGACAATATAACTCTTTTTGCTTCAAGCTTTTCTCTGTAAATTGAGCAATTCTGTAATGTATTCAAATTTTATGTATGCTTTGTAAACAAAGGTTGCCCTTAATAACCACAAAGCTTGCCGGAGGCTTACCCGTCCGAGCAACAACTAAGCGAATTCCTGCCTATGGAACTTAATGGCAGGGAGCAGGTGAATGAAATGCTGTGGCTGTTGGAAAAGAAACATCCATAAATATTTGTAATATATTGCACAAACGGTCTATTGTCATACGCTGGAATTCAGTGAAAGGTACGTATATTACGATCAATGCTTTATGCCCTATATAAAGCACGTATTTTGCTTAGATTGAACTGTAGCGTAAACCGTTTTCATCATCGTTCAGTCATCTATGCATGCTGTTGTAGCCTTGTCCGCACGCAGTGGGAAATGTATCCCGCAGAAAGTTTCAGAGTAGAGGTAAGTCTAATGTAGGCCCTATACTTTTATAAATCAAATAGAATGTAACAAAGGATTATCTGTGGTAGTAAACTTCATTGTACTTTGAATAAGAAACAGGTGCGACCTCGTGAAAATTAGGCCATGGATTGCATTATGGAGCACAGAAAATGTCCAATATACGACCTCGTTTAGAACTTCGTCCAACTGAATAGTTAACGTTATCGTTGTTATTGTTTGCTCATGAAATTTTTTAAACGATCCTTCAAACCCAACCTTAGCTCAGCTGACCAATCAAGATCCAACACCTCGCTACAATGATCAAAGCTAGTCGCTGTTATTGAAGCCAGGAAATGTGTGAAATAAAGTGATTTGGCTGAAAGGAAGCTTTACAAATCATTTACAAAAGCAACAGTTTAATACATGAACTACCACTTGCCCTAGTTTTAAAGTCGAAGAATGGTTTCACGTTTGAAACTTTTTTTTGTGTTTTATGAAACACGTTGGGGATCTGTACACAATGACTTAGCGGTTAAAGGATAATATTTTCTATGTGCGAGTCTCAGCTCAGGAGAAGTGCTGTTTGGCAAAGCACTTTATCTTCATTGCTAGCATCATTATTTAGGGAATCAACTTGGTACAGAAGCCATTGTATCTGTTTAGACAGATGCTGAGCAAACCCGAACAGCTACGTGCACTGATGATGCGTTCTTTGATCTCAATACCAAACGCATTACTGGGTTCATACTGTATGTCAAAAGTATTTTCAACAAGGGGGGGGGGGGGGGGGGGGGGGGTGACAGACACACCTCCATGTTCCATCTACTTCTACACTTCGCACAAGCGCTTACTGACCTTCGCGCGCTCTGAACGAAAGCTCTACTCAGTATAGTCACGTGACTTGTTAATGTTTATTGATTTGATTTTGCCCATGCCACATGCGGTAACCACCTTCTCACCCTCCAATCTCTCTCTCATTTTTTTCCTGTCTTTCAATTTTCTCACAAGATAGAATGTGAGTAAAGTGTGTGTGGATTTATGCAATGTCTATCACCTATACGTCACTTCACTGAAACGGACGACGACACAGTGGTGTTTTATTGGTCTCTTTTGCCAGTAATGGTCTGTTCAATTCTTAGCTCTCGTCTCCCTAATGACCCTTTGGTTACCCCAGGAGTTTCAGAGACTCTGATCGATTCATTTATTCAGGTTAAAAAGGACACCGGTGTATGAAACACCCTATTTGTATGGTGTTAGTGTAATGAATCACCTTGGTGGTCTTGTTGGGAAGTGAAAGCTGTACTCACCTCAGACTAAGACTCCGTTTACAGTACAAGGCCGGGCCGAGCCGCGGCCGAGCCCGGCCTCAATTGCGGTACTCGGCCCCGCGATTTTGTCCGTTGACAGTGCCGGGGGGCTCGGTCCGGGCTTTTAATTCAAACCTTTCAATATTTTGTCGTAGTGGCGCTCTGCTTGTAAACAAACACTAATATTGGGAGGGCGCCGTTGTTGTTATTTTTGTTGTTATTTGAATATATTTGGCGTTTATCATTCCTCGAGGAATATTTACGCCGGTCGCATTGTGGTATAGTCTGGTTTCCAGACCCATTGCCAACTGGACTCTGCGGCGACGAACGTCGCCGAAGGCAAAGACCTCTGCAGGACAAAACTACCTTTAAATTAACTCGTTTTCAATGTTGAGGGCGTTGATATCCTGAATAGCGAGATAGTGCGGGCAGAGTGTCTGGAAGCCATACTAAATTTGGTACCGCATTTGGCCCAGTTTGCGTTTACAGTGAGAAAAGGCCGGGCTCGGCCGCGGCCGAGCCCGGCCTTTGGAGCTTGGCCAAATGCAGCGGCTGATTTTGGTACCGCATTTGGCCTTTTGCGCAATTACAGTGAAATGAAGGCCGGGCTCGGCCGCGGCCGAGCCCGACCTTTTCACTCGCTGTAAACGGGGTCTAAGAGACTTCTTATCTTAAAAACAAGTTGAAGTGTTTATAGCGCAGTGTTTTCTACTGTATTAAAGCGCAAATCAGATAGAAATTACATTACGTGTTGACTGCTAAGGACTTTATGTTTGCGAAAAACACTGTCCTCCGCTTAATTAACCCGGAATCAAAAGTAAATTATGCCTAGAAATGGTCAAATCTGATTTCCCAGAATTTGCTGCCGGAAACAACTTTATTTGTGTTGCCTTGCGTAGGTAAAACAATAAAACACTCCCACATCGAGAGTTGTGAAATCGGTAAGACTGTTGTTGTTGTTGTTTTAAAGAACGAAAGAAGAGAGAGAAGACTGTCGCTAAGACAAAATGATTATAGAGACAACATGTGCATTAAACATAATAGCAGAGTAGCATTTTGCCACAAACGTTACTGTCACATATCATTTTGATCAAGTGACTATGACAACTATTTCGAAGAAGCTGAGTGACTTTGCGATATTTTATTATGAAAATAATGATATGCATTTTATAATAATGTCCTTGTCGCCAGAATATTCATGACTGCTTTGCTTCGCTTACAACCTTCAGGGAATTTGGTTTCCGCTATCGTTTTTTAATCGTATAGGCCTACTGAGTATTCTCTTTTAGAAGACAGCTTGCCGATTTCAAGTCCTGTCTGTCCTACCTTTGTTTCATGATGAGGTTGTTGTCAAGAACTAAAAAGCTACTTCTAATGCATTGAAAAAAGCTAATGGCGTCATTCCAGCGATCCTGTCAGATGTGACATTAGGATATGAGTGGTCCAGCCCGCATTAGGCAGCTGTTTTTGAACCTTTGTTCCTTTTGCAACCCCCTCCGTAAAATCATGGTAAAATACAGCACATCCTACTTTGGAAAGAGCAGGGAGGTGTTCTCTCTCTCACGCCTACCGGGAAAGAGTGATTCTTTTGTGAGGAGACATTCTGGGTTCCTGAGCACGTCGACCGAGGAGCCTTAAAGCAAACGGTTTACTACTTAAAAGTTTGGTGCAGTTAATTTTCTTGGTGTTGTTACATTCGTTATGAGAGCGATACTGCTTGCATGCTACCAAACATAGGGTATGAACCCTTGCAAAATACAACAACAAACAAACAAACAAACAAACAGCAAAACAAACAAACAAACAACAGAACAGAATATAATTATGTGTCACGCACTCACTTGTAGATTGCCATGATTTACGTGAAGTACGTCTGCTCAATTACCACTTCAGATGTACGAATTACTTAATGTAATGACTTGGATGTATAGTTGTTTTTAGAACTTTAATAAAAAAAAGCTTAAGGTCCAAGGATAAAAAAAAAATAATGGTTGGATTCGCTATTGTGCCCTTCGATGACGTATCACGTTCAGACAAGTCTGAACTTCACGTCTTGAATTACAGAGATGAGGTGATAAATTTCGTCTCTCCTTGATCACGTCTCATTGTCGGTTGTCCCCAGGAGAATACGTATGCAACTTTTCGACCATCATACAGTGAAAGAATGTCAAATACCGCATAACTTGGCACATCGATGGCAAGAAAGTTCTCATTGAAACGCGCGTCGTAGTTTTCGCCAATATTTTTTGTCCTCCATGGTTTGAAATGGAAATCACATGTTTAAGAAGTCTTTTGCTCGTGGTCCTGGGGAAAACTTTACCTCATGTCCTCAAGCCTTCATCACATGAACAGACATACAAACCGATGCAGAATAAACAAACGGGAGGATGATAGTCGCGTTGTGGCGTGAAACAAGCCCTGTCGCTGGAGGGATTTGGCAAGCTTTCATGTCTTTCATGGCAAAGCGGTCTACATTTTCGATCGGTGGAGTGTCTGTGGCGAGGTGAGGGGAACAATGGGGCTATAGCCGACAGGGGAGGCAAGGAGACCAGCTACGGGGGGAATTCTATCACTGCGCGACCTACTAAGTATTGACACTAAGGGCTCTAGTTAAACACAGGTGAACAAAGGCGCAGCAACATAAGGCAAACGGGGTTACTGAATGTTGTAATTTGGGCCAGGCGCTCCCTTGGGCACCAGCGGCCGAATGTTGACCTTCCTCTGTACATCATTAGACGTTCGGATACAGCTGGCAAAAAGACCACCAATTATGTGCCAGAAATGAAATGTTCTCACACGTGATATTATTTTGTTTCCTCCAATGTCGCATAATGTGATTCTCCCTACCAGGAGTGACTTTTTTTTTCTCGCAGTGTAACGCTGGCTTGAAAAGAGTCAATCGCATTAGAGCCAGTAAAATGTGGACGAGAGTTCTTCCTTTCCTCTTCGTCAGGAACTTTGAGTTGCCAAGAATATTTTGGACATTGCGACTCCCTGGCATACTGACTGATACAGGTTCCCGCAGTTCTCATACCTTCAAGATTCATGGAAAGTAAACATTCCCCCGTTGTGCACTCTTTGTAACCAACTAACAATCAACTCCGTTTCATTCCAGATGAACGTCCGTCCTTTAACTTGCATTTCCTTTACTCGGGTTTCAGCTGGCGTATGAAGCATTATACATAAAGTAGATTTGAGGGCAGGTGGTTCGCCGAGAAAACATGGAGCTGGACCTTCCCAGATGTTAAAGGTCACACTCGCTTCTTCAAGGACAAGTGGAAAATGGGAACAACTGAAAATAAGGCTAGTTGAAAAGCAGCTTTTTCGCTGTGACGAATGCAATGAATTATGCTGACGTCACTTATCAATGGAGCAAGTTAAACTGACGTGTACGTACAAGTATGATTTGTTCATTTTTCCAAAGTTTATTCGACACATGGTCAAATTTTATCATCCCTACAGGGTGATAGGATCTCGATTTGCAACCGCACTTCCTTTGTTCATCTGTTCAAATCAAGTTGAACATGGAGTTTAAAATACTCTGATAAGGAAAACAAAACACTTTGAAAATCATCGCGACTCGGCAAAAAATGAATGAAAGAAATCAAAAATGACCCTCTCCATGAAATATCTAGAGAACATTTCACCAAGGAGGTAGATCTCCTTGATCTTATAGTGGTATGTCCCATTGATAGTGTTGATGGCTTCCTTCGTTGTGCACAGTGACCAAATTATTGCTCGTGTTCCATGAAATGCCTGCAGGCCTACAAACGGGGAAAACTGGGTTTGTCCCGCTTCTTAACTTGTTTGAATTCGCATTTCGACTAGCGAAACTGTGCTAGGTGTTCAAGGCGGAGGCATTCCAGCACTGAAACCAGAAACTAATCCATCTCTAAATGAGTCCTGCAATGTTTTTCTTGAAAGGCGACGAACTTTTCTCTTTCTCCATCTCAGCGAGTAAAAGTAGGTGCACCAAGACTCTTTCACATCATGGCCATTTCCTTCTGGGCTTACCAACCGAAATGTGAAACTTTCTTTGACAAAAGCCTTGTCACGTGGTCTTTATCATTTCTAGACCTGCGATAATTTGCAGAGGAGGAAACAGAAAAAAAAAACTCTAAACATGGGAAAAAACACTACTGCAGCAATGGCGAAAAGCTCGTTCCCACATTCGGCCTCATGTGATGATGCCTTTCCTTTTTGTTGATGATCACTTATGTAGAGAATAATGCAGACAAGCTTGTTTAAAGCGGAATTAGACCCAAATATGCATGTGACTTGAATGAATGCAGCAATATCAATAGAACTCATTGTTAAGGAGAGACCCACTCTCGTCGCCGGGTCTGAATAGCAGACGACTCCCAAAGAAGAGTGTAAAGATAACTCCTTGTAGTTACCTCTCCCTCATGGGGGAGGGGGGGGGGGTTAGGTAACGACTGTAAGAGATTAAAAGGAAAATGTATCATAAGAGGGCCTAACAGATTTATAGACTTGATATGCGCATACACTATTATAAATGTCTTTTTCTGGTCGCCGTAGAGTGAAACAAATAATTATCTCGACGCTCTGGAAAAAAATAATTGATGTGATCTGGTTCATTGACTTATTTTGAAAACTATTCAGTATAGAAGTCTTGGAGTTTGTGTTGCGTGAAATGTAGCATATTTTGTGACAAGCTATTGGGGAACAAAAATAAATTAGGCATTGTGAAATAGTCCTTGGACGCTTTCTTACGCTTATTGGTTTTTTAGAAGAGTGTTTGTATTTTCGCTACTGATGGGCTTGTAATAGAAACTGACATAAATTTCTCTGTACATTATGAGCTAACCTATTTTGCAATGACTACATTCAGGACTAGAATACTACAATCTGTAATCAGGACTACAATAATGCAGCTGTAATAATGGAGCAATTTCTTTTCCAGTTTACAAGATTGTTCCCTGTGACTGACGTATACGGGTTAAATAGCCGGAGGAAAAGCGTGGAGAGAATTACAACAATTTTGTACCAGTTACTGAAAGTTCTTCTAATCATTTCCACGTCTCTATAGTACACAGTCGTAGTGACACATACACTCATTCATCAGCCCATCCAGTCCACTCCGTTTCTCTTTCGTCCGACGAATTCTTCTCTTTTTCGTAGGACTTTGCATGTGCACCAACACACCCATACATCTAAAATCTATTACCGAGTAATTGATGGCGTGCTTTTTGCTGGCCTAAATCCGCCATAGGCCTGATCATGTCCCCGGGCCATTGGCGGTGGCGAACCTTGAGACACACAACTCGTTGACAGCACAAATCTCTGACCGTTTATACTCAATTGTACATCAGGATGGGTTTTGTGTGTGAAACAAGACCCAAAGCAAGGCAGCCACTTAACGCTGGAAAGTAGCACTAAACGAATGAATAAGGCCACATGTCAACAAGAACAAGAGGTAATTTGGAGGACTGGCATATATACTGATAGGTCGCCGGGACTTTCTGTGTCATATTGCAGTTGCAATGTAGGCCCCTATAGCTATTGTAAATCTGGATATAGCGGCATCGCAATGACCAATCCATCATTGTAGGTTTATATGTATATATCTCTCCTCTAATAAATAAATGAATATATATATATATATATATTGCAATGAACGATGAAGGGCATGTTCTGTGTTTACAGATGCAGTGTTGTTTTTTCATAATAGCCATGATATATAGTGAGAAGTAGGAAGTAGCGGTAGGTGTAGCTGGATTTCAGCATGTATTCTATTTGCCTGCTGAAATCTCGAGATAGCTATACCTGCTGCTTCTTCCTATAGGCATATACATATATATATATATATATATATATATATATATATATATATATATATATATATAGGTGAGAGTAAGGATGAGACGATAGACGTAGCTTGAATCCTCACAGTTTGATTTTTATTCTCGAGCTTTCGGGCCCTGCCCTTTATCAAGACTGAGGATCAAAGAAAGGAAAGGAAAAGCAAATATATATATTTACATAATCCATAGATACGTACGATGTGATGTACAATTCACATTTGGGCTGGTTGCAAGCCGGCAATCAGTTGGCAACCGGTTGCGGGAAACATTCTGGGTGGTATATGAAAAAACAAAAAACAGAGTTGGGCTAACGGACATCTAAACACAGTGGCAGCAATGATGGAATCGGAACATTTTCCTTTCCTGTATCTGTGATTGTTGTCAAACACACCATTATACACATGTTTCTGGTTGGGAATGCTATTCATGTGCCCTCCTCTTTTTTGTGCCTATGTTCAGTTTATTTATACAGACACTCCTCAATCTAATTACTATTATGATTTTCATTAATTGCCGTTATTGTTTATATGGTTACCTGTCTTCACATGTGTGTGGAGATATGCATTTGTATATGTACGTGCATATTTCTATCTATATGTGCATGTGTGTGCACATGTATTTGGTTGTACGTGTGTATATGTATGCTTGTTTGTGATTGTATGTATGTATGTTATATTATTTTATGATTGACGCATATATACACTCCTATTAGTTTTGTTATCTTCTGCTGTTTCTGCCTCTATCATTATCGTTATAATTTTCACCATTGTCTTTATCATTATTAGTTTTTGTATACAATATCTATATCATGTTCTGTATCCATCATCATTGTTTTGTCCGATTTCTTTGATCCTCAGTCTTGATAAAGGGCAGGGCCCGAAAGTTCGAGAATAAAAAATTAAACTGTGAGGATTCAAGCTACGTCTATCGTCTCATCCTTACTCTCACCTACACACTACTTACTAAAGATGCGACGGCCCAGGGGTTTAACAACTGAAAACACACCTTTCACACACTCACACACACACACACGCGCGCGCGCGCACACACACACACACACACACACTCTCTCTCTCTCATTCTCTCTCTCCCCCCCCCTCTCTCTCTCTCTCTCTCTCTCTCTCTCTCTCTCTCTATATATATATATATATATATATATATATATATATATATATATGTATACACGTATATTATAGGCCTACAGTATGTATATAATTATATATGACTAAGCTTATATCAATTATTGCTATCATAGCGGTGCTAAGATGCCATGCTTGATATTACGAAGAGCAACATTACGTGTATTATCCATCAATAATCATTTAAAACAACTATCGATAGCCGGAGAAAGATATTGGTGGTCATCAGGTGTAAAGTAATCATCACATCAGGTCAAGGATTCAAACCTTCTCAAGGCCCGATCCATCCAGCAAACCCTCCTTCTCCTGACACTATTCCCGCCTGAAAAGAGGATCAGAGGAACTATTTGCTGATGGTATTAACTTTGACCTGGACGAAATTGGGGTCTCATAGTGACGCCGAAGTCTGTTCCGAGCTGGAAATTGACTCCAAACTAGGAACATTCTTTCATTTTTTTTTTCCTGCGAGATGTTTAAGATGGCAAAAGAATATACATCCTGACATTGCATTAGATTTTCCGAATTGAAGGTACATCGTTCTTCTATTGAGACTATAAATTATTTTTTACAGTCTACTTATTAAGCTTGGATAAAGAAATGCGTTACACACATCAATCAATAATAATCCCTTTGTTGCTGTTTGATGTCAGGTCGCCATATATTGTGTTTTTATTTCATCAACTTGTTTCACAAGCTACATGAAACGTAAAACAGTCGAGAGGGAAATCGTATTTCATGGATTTCAGTTTGGCTTGTGGTGAAGTGGGTCCAAATAAAGAGTAATTTCCCGTGATGAGGTTCGTCTTCGACATAATAGCTTTTGAAATGTTCAGGACTATTAAGTTTGTTTGCTTCCGCGGAACGAGCTAGTTGACAGGTCCAAATTGTACACGGTTCAGTTTCATTGTATTCGTGTTTCAAAGACTCAGTGAGTATATTGTCATTTGGATCGCAATTTTTGAACCCCAATTGAGCGTGTTGTTGTATGCCTGCTGCTTTAAAAGGGTCACATAAGACTTACACGTTTGAAAAAAAAAGGCATTTACTTTAGTAGACGTCCTGTACATTTTCTGGTACACACTTTCAGTCCAGTCGAGCCTGGTAATTCTCTCGTTAAAGGCATGGCATTATCGATAGTTTTGGTCAAGATGGGATTCAGGGTTTAAATTTTTGCGAGATAACTAGAAACCACTCTCATGAAAGATCATACAATTCTAAGAGGAATTTAAAGTTTATTTGATGAAAATCGATTTTGAAAAGGCCGAAATATCAGAAAACAAAGTAAAGCAAAGTGGTCCTAATAAAAGTTAGGACCCACCTTGCATAGGACTGCTGGAGAGTGTTACTTCATTACGTGGTGTAAATTCATTGTACAAAGCACAAGAAAAGAATATACTTTTCAACCATTGTAAATGATTGTACAGATTGTTTTTTTTTTTGCACAAGTTATTGAACCGATATTACACGATGTAATTGTATACTATAGGTTAGTGAGCATGAGTATCATGATTCTATTTGAAAGCTGTACCTGTCAATATCTTTCAATCAACACACTGATAAATATATGCAAAACACACATGAACACATATCAAAAATAAGCATCTTATCCCGACAAGGAAGAATTCTCAGATTTGAACATTTATCCATGTTGTAAGGATAACAGCGTGTCAAATACTAATAATAAACTGATTGTTGTTCGCTTGTTCGCCGTACAATATGGGTTTGGTCCATTCAGATTACATTTCGGCAAACAAAGCTAATATCTCCCTCTTTATACTTTACGTGGATGTATTTACTTTGTGTTATGACAGCATTCATACTGAAAATGATCGCACGAATAAACTCTAAATTAACCCTGCTGGAAATAGCACAGTGTCCCACATTGTGGAACACAATATGAAAGACAGTGTGAACACTTTGAGAACACGGTGTAAAATCTCTGCACATCGTTAAATTCGAGCGTTTCAACATTGTGAACACATTATGAAACATCAATTCACAATGTGAAACAGAACGTTACAACGTAAACACTGCGAAAACCACACAGTGTGAAATCCTCTTCATACTGTTAAATTACGAGAGTTTTCACACAGTCGGCTGTGTGAACACATTGTGAACACACTGTGGGACACTGTGTTCTTTCAAACAGAGAATGTTCAGGCAGTGTACTAGTAATAATATTTTCAGGGCAAAATCACTTCAGTTCAATCTTCACTTCAATATAATCATATGTGCCGTCCCTTGTTAAAGTTCGAATGTGGTTCCGGCTAATTTTGATATCCCCGAGTTGGCGAGTTCCATAAAGTCTGTATCTAGGAAATGTTCGAAAAATGACGTTTGATGCACAGGTGAATGATCCAATCCAGAAAGTCACAGATTCAACCCAGCAAAGTCCACATTAAATAAGAATGGAGCCGGACATGAATTAAAATGTATATAGGCAATTCAACCCTCCTCAGCTAGGCAATCACTTTATTCAGGCCGTATCTCCGCAAAAGGCATGTCAGCAAGTAGTATAGGACTAAGTTACTTCAGAGCCAGCCCGACCAGATTTCGTGACACTTGTATACAGCGACAGGGCTGTGTATATTTACTTCAGAGCCGGATGTGACAATACATGTACTCTCAGAACAATGGTGTTGGAGGAACTCTTCTAACTCGACAATTTCTGTGGCGTAAATAGGTTCCTTCAACCACTCTAGATCTCCGTCCTTAAGTTTCCAGAACTTAAATTTTAACACACGCTGACTCATTGTTTATTTACGTACAATAGCCGACACAAAACAATCGAACATATTGTATACTGTTATTATCGACTTATATTGTGTATCATTCACACACACATGATACGTGATACTAAGGAATTGTTGTACACCCACATACACACATGTGTGAGAAAAGAATCCCCCCCCCCCCCCTGGTGTGTTGTGCTTAAACATACTTCTAGCATTTTCTAGTCTTATTCATCAGCAGCTTCTGGCATTTTTTTCTGTGTTTCATCAACAGCTAAGTATATTGTATAGGCACTGCGTAGAAAAATCTGACATTTTTCAGATCTTTTCTGTCACATCCATGAAAACTTCGCCACCATCCTGATCAGTCAAATACGCGCACATACACACATGTAAGAAACTATATATCATAAATGTATATTCATGGCACTTTGATACTTGTTAGCTTGGATTCTCCAGGGCCGCATTACATCACGGATTTTTTTTCCCAATTGTAGATATTAATGTGCTATCAAGACTTGATGTTTGTCTTTGATGCTTCTAGTGTAGGACCTCTTCCCTTCATACTTTTGCATCTATGTTTGCCTTGTCCTGTTGTCAAACACACTCTACATGAGTTGATTTAATGCAAATGCGAATGTCTGTATCAGGTTCACCATGACATGAGAAGTATCAAAATTGCCATAGTCCTTCCGTATCCAACCTTCCCCCCTACAAAAAATTTAAAAAAAAATAAAAAAAGATCCACAATTCACGTTTCATGATGTCACATACATTCAAGTTAATTAATATTTCTCTTTCTCTCGCTCTTTAAATCTAAAAGCAATCCGTATATGGCTACGACACCAGCAGTAAGCAGATAACGCTATGGTCCGGAGCCAAAATTCAAGCGACATGTATAATATCGCTACATCGCTCCTTGTCTGATGTATGTATACGTCATGCTTTGCGCCGTGACGTTGTGACTTTCCATCTTCACCTCCTTCTTGTACTCCACGCGGGCAGAGTTTATACGTTACCTCATTGGATTCCTCTATTATAGGGAGCTGAGGACTAAGTCTTTCTTCTGGTATCTAAAAATTTTTACCTGCGCGCAGCAATTATGGAATAGGATGTCATTTTCCCCCTAGAACATTCTTTTCCCCCTGGTACCGAACTCGTACCAAAAAGTTTGTGAAGTATAAAAGGGAAGACTGAAGTCATTCAAGCTTTTGAGTATGTTTTTAGCGCTGCTCCTGAAACGAATATAAGTTCGAATTTTACAGAAGTTGACTGTTTTTGTATGAAATGCTTACAGTGCTCAATAACAAGGATGACATGCACATCACTGCAAAGGACAAAAAGAAAGAGACAATCCCACATGAAATGTGATCGGATCAAAATGTTCGTTAAAAGCCAACCTTTAAAATGCATTAAAAGTCTAATTACTGAACTTTCACATTCCCAAAGTTAAAGATACTAATGTATATCTCTGTGTACATGTGTGTGTGTGTTTGTGTGTGTATGTGTATGTGTGTATGATTGTATGTATGTGCGAAGGATTTCGTTGTTTGTATGATCGGATATCGTCCCGAGGTAGGGAAATGGTTTTAAGATATGAAAATAAATGACAGAAGTGATCTTTTTGTGTTTCCAGACAATGTTTCCTGTATTATCATTCCACATTGCTGTCACCAGGGTGATACACAATTTAGTCAAGAGGAATATTTCTTCTCTTGGTATTGAGGCATATCGAGCTCTGTTATTCAGATGTCAATGTCTTTCACGTAGAAAGCTGCATTGACATGGCATTATTACCACAATGTTACATCGACATGGATATCTTACATCTTGTCTGTAGATGGTTTTTTTATGTTTCATTCAAATAGTTGTATGAGAAAGTTATATGCAAAGCAGAACGGTATTTTTCTATGAAACTCATTAATTTGAAAATGAAATTCTTATCCTTGAATAATACTTATATTTGTGTGTGTCCGTGTATATACACATTTTCATGCGTCTCATGTGAAGCGCATCTGTAAGTGTGAGAACCATTGGGATGCTCTTGGTAATGGTTGTTTTGATGGTTACAATGGGCTACCCTCCGTATGTTTTTCTTTTCTTGACCTTTATGTATGGAATATGTTGATTTTTAGTACGGAAATAAAACAAACAAACAAACAATTCGATATTCCAAATGTTCGTTTTCCGAAGGTTTGTTGATCCAAAAGTGAAATAAGACTTGTGGTTTTGAAGGTTCTTAAATACGCACGATCTTTACATTTTCGCATTAACAAACCCTTTTTCATGTTCGGATGAACGAACTTCGGAATGACAAACATCATCCGTTTAGATACTTATTTCTCTTTGCTGGTGATGTTCGTTATTCTGTATGTTTGTTTATCCAAAAATGAAATAACATTTGTTATTCCGAAACACACAAATTCTGTATATTATATATAGGTTCGTTTAAATCCGGGAATAAAAAAGGGTTTGTTAATCTTAACAGTTGTGGCGTTATTCCGAAGGATCGCTACTGTGAAGGTTCGTTGATCCGAAAATGAAATGAGGTTCGTTACTCCGGAGGTTCGTTAATCCGAAAATGGATTAAAGTTATTAATTCCGAAGGTTCGTTAATCTGCAAAGTATAAACGGTGCGAACTGAACAACCTTTGGAATTACGAACCTTATTTCATTTTGGCATTAACGAACAAGCTTCGGAAAAATCGAACCTCTGCATTTTCGGATTAACGAACCTTCGAAATAACGAACATTATTTCATTTTCTGATCAACGAACCTTCGGAATTACGAACCTGATTTCATTTTCGGATTAACGTATCTTCGTAATAACGAACCTTAACCTTTGCTCACACGACACTTGTCTCGTCTTGTGTAGAAGCATTGTGCAAAGTACGGTTAGGCCTTTTAACTTTTGTTTTAAAAGTGTTCCTATACAATGCAACATGCACAGGTCTGGGCATCAGTGTGGTTATGTACTATGGATGTGTTTTGTGGGGGGGGGTGCGAGCGAATGCACATTATGGGTCTGTTGATTAGCATACATGTTTATGTGTGTGTGGGGGGGGGTGTGCGTGCGTGTGTGTGTATGTGCGTGTGATTTTGTGAGTGTTTTATCGTCTCTTTGCATGCATAAATCAAACTTCTTTTTTTCCTTGGTCTGTGATGAGTTGAATTTTAAAGTTGATCATGGAACCATTCATCTACACTGTTTCATTTTGATGTCTTTTGTTCTCTGGAAGCTGTACTCTAGAGAGGTGACTGAACTAAATAGACTGCGCAAGACGAGTTTGCATGACGAGCGATAAAATTCCTTTCAAGCTGTGCCCACACTTTTCGTCTGCTCTTTTTCAGACATCTCAGCCCATCGGGAGGGATCGCACTTCAATTCCCAGATAGTCTTTATGACTAATTCTGGGTCGAGAGTGCATTTTCTACTTCAAAACGCACTCTTTTCGTCTTATTCTAGTCATTGTTCACAGTGGTCATACTTAACGCTTCCTCGCGCTCAGTGGAAGATGGCGGTTGCATTTAATGTCATTCTCTCAAACATAAAAGTGAGAAGTATGCAGTACCACGTCCATAACACTCAGAATTTAAAGTATTCTTCGGTTAGATATTGGGTCCTCCTAAAATGTACAATTTGTCCAATATGTGCTGCTACAGTCATTTTACCGCTACATCAGCAAAAGCGACAACAAAATGGCCGTACAAATACCGTCGTAATTGGTAATTACGTTTATAAATCAGCGTCTCCAAGATGATGTCACAATTACATTTGCAATGTGCTGGTAACTCGTGGAAAGTTTGATGTGATTAAGAATATGGCACTTCGCGTAATTCAATAATTTATCTCCAGTTTTCTTATGCAGGTCAGAAACATGGGATCTGCGTCACAGCAGGAAGCACGCATCAGAAGAAGTGCGCATTCCATGCTTTCTACCCATTTGAGCTGCTGTGGAATTTTGAAGTGAAACTGCACGCCATGTCCATAGTAGATTTCCAGTAATACAGGTGCACAGAAAGCGACTATTTCCTATGAGCACATGTGGTCCATTTCAGAAATATGGTCCAGCATAATATCATGCAGAAGATCTTTTCCCTGGCTCGATAAAGTCGGACAAATGTAAAGAAAGTCATAATATTTTCAAACATCTCGTTTCTGTATGAAACAGTGATAAAGGTTGTAACATTTGCACATATCCTCACCAAATTTCTCATTAGGTTTGATTGAAATGAAAAGACTAAATCATATCAATATCAAAGTCATTGGTATGAGTTGTGGTAATGTATCATGATAGCTCTTACGGTGGGGCCGTCTATACAAGTAGTTGCAGACTTTAACAATATGCCTTATATATACAAACTGATGAGAAAGGTTTGTTTTGTGTGTGTGTGTGTGTGTGTGTGTGTGTGTGTGTGTGTGTGTGTTTTGTTTCTGATTCGCACTGTTATGCAACGTTTCGCCAACACTTGAACTTTGGAAACCTCACAACTGCCTAACGTTACACTTTAAGAAAAATAGGTTTAACTTTACACCTTTACGTGTGACATATTTGCAGTACCTTTACGGGTGCAACATTGCACCTTTTTGGTCGGAAAGGTGCAAAATGGCACCAGCAAAGATTCCGCGATTGTGTTACACGTAATGGTGTAAAGTTGAACCTATTTCTCTTGTATGCCATGTCCAGGTAAAGCCCTTATCTTTCTGTTTGCCTGATTTTACTCTGTAACTTAAGGCCATTTAAACATTAAGCGAAATGTCGCTCTAAAGAAGAAGTCTACTCCAGAAATTTATCAATTCCATAAGAAAGAGAAAAATATTCTACGCAGAATATTGCAAATAATTATGATCAAAGTCGTATAAGAAATATGGAGGTTATGACATTCTGAAATTTCATTTTTTTTTCTGAAAACACTTCTTGACCAGTCTTTATGAATATCAAAATCAGCAATTTGATGATGTCAAGCTCTCACAATTTGTTATTTATTTCATTTACAGAAATGAAAAAAAAAATCTCATATTTCAGCTGTGTGAATTTACAACTTGCCTTAAAACCACCCAAAATGAAAAGAACCAATGTTAACTCAGATATATTTTCGTATAGGGATATATGTTTTTACCTGCATGAGCTAAAAATAACATTTTTAATCCAAATTTTGTATATAACACACATGAAAAATTGTGAGGTCATGACATCATCAGCTCGTTCATTTGAATTCTCATGAGAACTGGTCAAGAATTTTTTTTTTTAATGTGAAATTTGAAAATGTCACCTCTTCCTTATTTCTTATTCAATTTTTGTCATTTAATTTTTGAAACGTCCTGTTTAGGGATTTGTTTCTCTTTCTTTTAGAGTTTATCTATTTTGGGGTGGATTTCCTCTTTAAGAAGTTTTCATGTGGCGCCATTTAGGGATGAGCTGATAAAATGTCAGTGTTCCATGATGCCAGTATAGATGACGTCTGTCCTCAACGTAAAGGAATAGGGGGCGTAATGCTGTTGGGCATCTAATTCTCTTCTGGCTGAATCTTGTTACAATATAATACTGTAGTATTCCTGTGTTGCTCAAAAGTTTTATGCTTCAAAAGTTTTATGAATCTCCCACATTGAGCCCTTTAAAGCTGGGTCATATAACTCGTGTTGATTTCGACAGTCGACAGTAAGTAGTTCACAGAGAGAGAGAGAGAGAGAGAAAGAGAAAGCCTTTGTTGCTTCGAACAATCGATGCTCCGGTCTGTTTTTAAGCATTTCCCATAAGCATAGAAAATGCATTCTGTAAAATTGCGAGAGAAATGTTACAAATGGTTTAAGATATATACTTTGCTTTGTGTTACTTTGTCTTCTTCTGACTGTTGATAGGTATATGAACACCATGGGTATTCACGGTATAATACTTCTAGAAGCGCTGTTTTGATCTGTTTCATGGAAATCCTCATCATGCTCATGGAGGGCCTTTTTGAGTACTCATTTTGCACCCCTGCATTATGCCCTCCTCGCTCCTGGAGTTATTGCTTATCACACGTAAAGAGAATTCATGGTGATGCCAATTGAAAATCAGCTCAGATGGAGATGGAACAAAATATAGTTACAGCTAGTGTACCCGAAGCGTTTTTTACAACTAGACCTGCATATAATGTAAGGGTTTTATATTCTCAACAGAGCCTCGTCTCTAAGATGATATAAGGACCCTCGCCTGTGTTTTTGCGCCAATTATATGGTTGAAATATTCCCGAAGGCTATGTTTATTTAGATAAGAGAACCCCGTCTACGATAATGCTGCTCAAATCAATCCACGGTAGCTTTCGTGTTTATGGAAGCAGAACTTTAATGAAATTAGAGGTTACTGTGCGAGAAATGTATCATTATTTCCTGGTATATTGAGTTTATACATGGCCCTCTCCCTACCAGTCTCTCTTTCTCTTTCTTCGCTTGAACAGCTATCTCGGTACACTGTCTTGTGTGTCAGTGAAGCATACAAGTTTTCGGTACTGATGAAGATAGTGGGAACCTATGATTGGAGCTATATATCAATTTAGACAGGAGCGAATCTCCAATCAATTTCTTACTTCCGCAGTCATAAGATTTTCGATCACTGTCCCATAGAGTTACGGACAATGTGGGTCGGGCAGTGGGGCCCTCCGTCCACACTCGTCGCTTGTCATCTTACCAAGTAACATGGAGGTCAAAGCTATTTTCGTTCACTTTAAAAAAAAATCAACCTTTAAACATGAAGTTAACAGCAGTATATCTAGGGTAAACCAGGGAGGTACGTCTCACCTCCCTGGGTGAACCTATGGTCTGAGGTACGGATTCCATGTGACTTCCTAGACTGAACACCTGATCATCCGTGGTTAGAGCACACCTGTAGTCCTGTACAATGGCGTGCCCCACAATCACGCCTTGAAGAGATTTCATTGCCTCCTCTAGATGGAGGCTTGTAGCCTGCCGCTGGTATACACCTAACTAGAAAGAAGCAATATGGATAAATACCTCATTGAAATACTATAGCAATGGCAATAGTTTGAGTCTTGAAAGCCTATTATTGCATGGTCAGTCTAGCAAAGCGCTAGGAAATGACGCCCATTTGGAATGTTCTCATTGATTACACCTTAATTGTTCACTCTATGTGAATAAAGTGTCGCTAAACGTCGCACGCTGGTGACAGAGTTTTTTGTTGTCCAATATATCTGAAACGGCAAACCTCCCTCTAGACTTTTGTATCAGCCGCATCAGAAGGACTGCAAGAATAGTATTTTATTTCCCAGGCAAATATAAATAGTTTAGACGAACACGCCAAGATGTAGGACTACATCAATAACTATATTTATATACAGATGATGGAAACATTTTTAAAGTGTGTAAATAGTATTTATGAAATGGCTGCGCAATGAAAAATTTTCATAGATATGCGGTTTGGTTTTAAATTCCAGATACAAAATGAGGGTGCAGAACATGATACAAAACTCATCCCTTGAATATGTGTGTGTGTGTGTGTGTGTGTGTGTGTGTGCGTATGTGGGCGTGTGTGTGTGTGTGCGTGTGTGTGTGTGTGTGTGTTTGTGCATGTGTATTTCCTCGGATTATTATCAGTATTGAGTTTCTCAATCTTGTTAATGACTCACTGTGACATAGGTTGACGTTATTTTCACATTTCAGATTTCAAATTGAGTGGCATTGATATCAGTGGATAACTGTTTTTTTTTTTACCAAGCGTTAACATTGACAGGCTTGTAAAGTAACAATACAAGACAGACTTGATAGTTGCATGATGTAACAGATGACTCCTACAACCTTCTTATTAAAGTATGTCATGCATATGGTTGTCATCACTTTGTATCCTATCGACAATATAAGACAATTGTCCACACTAATTGTTAACATCAGAATCAATATCATCTTAATAAAATAATGTACAAACATATCATCTTCACAATCATAAGTACGTCAAGGTCTTAGAACATTACATCATGCACAGTGGAGGCTGCATCGTGCAGCAATTTGTGCTGCAATTATGTTTCCCGATTCCTCGAGATTGCAGTCCTATATGTGAATGACAAAAACCTAAGTCTTCCTAAAATCATGAAAAGGTGCAATGCATACTGGACAGGTAGGAAGAAGGAATGAATTGGACTAAGTGGTTATGCTCGAGGGGTGTGCATCGAAAAATCATTGAGGCATTTCATCCTCAAAAGAGTCAAAGACAAGATTGAGAGTGAAACTATAACAGTGCGCATAAATCAAATCACATTAAATATTGATGCGAATCTATCTTAATGGAAGAAGAATGGGTAATCTATCAAATAGCGCAATTTTTTAGGTCGTTGTAATTTTACCAAGGCATCCTTCACAGCATTCCGCTGTTTATCCATCTTTTTTTCTTTCTTTCAGAAGACAAAATATTACTGAAGTCTGAATTCATGGAATCCATTGATCAAGCTTTCATGGACACAAACGTCAAACATTGACTAAAGGATTGTGTTTGATTTATCTATTCATTTCATTCAACTATGTAGGTTAATATGTGGAGTAAAAGATATGATCCAAAACCAAAATAAGTTTGCCCCTCTTAGGAAAAAGAAAATGAAAAAAAGAAGAAAATGTTGAGAGATGCAAGGATATTAATGAATGTCTTCATTTATTATTCTAAAATTGTACCATTTTATCACAGATTAGCAAAATTATGAAATACAGCTAGGCCTTTATAATCCCAAACCAGTATTCGTGTTATCATAGAATTATTATGTGATGTAAAATATCCCAGTAATGTAATTTCCTCATTATCTGACAGTAAGCTGTATGTTTCTTCACGGTGTATTGCATCTTAACTTGCACGAAATATTATGCTATTATCTAAATCAAATTTGCCAAATTGAGCTCCAGGAAATTTACTCCACTGATTCGTCAAAGGCGTGTTCAAATGAGTTGATGTGCGCATTTAATGTACTGATGATACAAAGGGAGGCATTTTAATCATTTTAGATCTTCTGCAATGAAAACCCCAAATCCATGACTCGTTCATGGTACGGCTAGAAAGCAGATGCATCGTTATCTTTGCGAGATCTCTACCACCCCCGCTGGCATACTTGTCGATATTGATTACGGCTAGAGTCATGTGAAATTGGTTGGGAATTACGCCAGACGACTAGAGAGAAAGAGGGTAATTTTGACGTCTTTGCCACGGCAATGAATGGTAGACTGCTGGACCAACAACGTAGATCGACCATTGAGGCGTAATATGAATGGAGAAAGGAAAAGATCACGGGAAGAAATCATTCGTCTAGAACGTAAGAAGTAAAAAGAAGAAGAAAAAAATGCTTATCAGAATGAAAAGATATTTATAGTTTCTGCCAGTATGCATTATGAACAAAAAAGTGACACGCAGATAATCTTATTGGCACTGCTACTGCATCTTGTGCTATGGAGAATATAATCAGGATTGTTGGATCAGCAGTTGTGATTCACTTGTTACAGCGTTTAATTTGATCCTCGCTTTGATCGTCTTTTTCATTTTCTTTTTCTTGTAAATCTGTTGTAGTAAATGAATTTTGCAGGAATCTCAAACAGGACTTGATTTAATGAAGTCATAACTAACTGGCTAATGTCTGTTGTCTTAAACATGCCATATATCTCAAGTCGATATTTTCAGATAGAATTTACACCAAGTGATTAGTATACATTCCAAAACTAAGTATATATTTACGATGATTTACATTGGTACTAAAAGCCTGAAACCGTACAGAACACCTGTCATTTTATTGGAAATTGCTGCCTGAGATTTGAATTTGATAGAAATGAGGACTGCATGGAGTGAAGATACTATTCTCAGCTTGGATCTCAATACATCGACTGTGTGAGGTGACACACTCTTGTTTCATACATGATCCTGTCTATGCAATAAGTGGATCTACACTCATAGTATCAGACACTTTCGGTGAACGTGACAGCCATAGCGAAGCCTATTGAGAGAAGCGGATGAAAATATAGATGCAATTATGTGTTTCAATGTTTTTTCAGCGACCGTGTTTTAATTAAGCTTCTTGAACTCCCAAATCTGACATTTGAAAATATATTCAATTTATTGACACTACATCAAATTAATGATTTGACTATGACTAATCTCCTTCAGATTATTTTACTGGATTAGTTCTTAATAGTTGTATATAGATGGGATTTCACTAGCTTCACTTCTTTCAAACCTCTTAACTTCACAAATGCAATTTTCACTTCATTTATCAAGAATAATTTGACCTTGTTTTTGCAGCTGTGTGAAAACAAACAAAAAAGCTCAAGGAGTTTTAATCATAAAAAACTTAAGGACGTATTCGAGCAACAAAGGCAAGGAAACCACGTTTCACAGTGTGTAAATCACAGTGTGTAAATCTAGTCGACCACGCTATGTTCACATCGCCAGACGACGAGATATTGCAATTTTCTTCCTTTGACACAACAGGAGGAGGGTAAAATGTCGTTTTCTTTGTGGTCAAACTGTCATACCACAAAGTTTACTGTGGTTTGTACACAATTTGCGCGCAGTGTTTTAATATCACACGGTAGTCATTCTGTCTTCCCCATAAGGGGAGGGGGTAGTAAATCCACTGTTTTTATACGTCTCTTATTTAATTCAATTTAAGTAGCAATGTCTTCCCAATCACTTTATCCTCATGATTAAGGTATTTATCTATTCAATACTCAACGAATCCCTGTCAAGAGCAAGAAACGGGACCAATTATTATTTCTTCACCTCGTATTCCATGGAGTAGAAAATAATGCCGGGTACATGCATGGTAATTTGGACGAGGTCAAAGGTTACTTCGAAGTATCTCTTTGATCCTAGCTGGAGGTATTGCATCTAGGGGATTGTCTTTTTGCCAATATATCAAAAAATTGATAATTAGCATAATTTCCTTTCGACTTATAGAGGACGTTTGCTGAATCACATGGAACTGTACATGGATAATCGTTATACATTCTAATGATCCTGCATGACAATAGTTGCGACTCTTTACTACGAGACCCTCATGAGATCATCGGGTAGTAACTTCTAATGAAACTGATAATTTGAAGAACCCATAACGAATTATATTTTGAGAAACAGTATGAAGAAATTTGAATTGTGTAAGTAATTTGGAAAAAGAATACTCTCTTTTAGAGGTGTCCAGAGTTGGAATCAGATAGCTCATGATTTCAAAAGTAAGCTTTCTTTGTTCAGTTTCAAACGAGCTCTTGATATATCTCTGCTAGTTTAAGAAACTGCCCAGGATTTTTATTTTCCTTCTTTCTATTTCTCTGTCTTTGATCTTGTTCAATGTTACTGTTAGCTTAGATATTTGTTTTGTTTTTCTTTTTTGGTTGTACATTTAATATTTGTTGTTATTACTTGACTCTTGTCACTTAGTCTATTGTTGTGCTCAGTCTGTATGTATTTCTGCTCTATTTATGTTGCAGAAGAACAGCTTTGCTGAAGCAAATTGTCGTAATCGAATGAACTAAACTGAAACTGGGTAAAATACCAAAATACCACGTATCTTTTGCAAAACCTATCAACGTTTCCATATCAAATGTGTTAATCTATATATTTGTAATGCAATGGGGTATAAAGAGCTAACGTTAATGGACATTTAACGATCTTTTTTTATGTTGTTTCTTGTGGAGACAGTGTAAAACTTGTCAGAAAAAATTTTGATCAGAACAAGGACAACATTGATCCACATGCTTTTGTTTTAATATATGCTAGAATCGATTTAAAAAAAGGAAAGAAAACGAGAAGGAAAATTTTAAACAAAAAATCAAACTGGGACTGTTGTGTTTGTGTGCTAGACGTCATCGTTACATGTAAAAAAAAATC
Source organism: Diadema antillarum (assembly GCF_040938485.1). Lineage (NCBI taxonomy): Eukaryota > Metazoa > Echinodermata > Echinoidea > Diadematoida > Diadematidae > Diadema > Diadema antillarum. Next base: position 306,716 of record NW_027271624.1, read on the forward strand.
TGAATCACGAATATGATCTTTCATTTCTGTGACGACATCGGGAAACGTTTGCTGTAATTTCTGTTACATAATTATTCTCATGCCCATCGTTGTTCTGTTACACAGAAAAAAAAAGAGTTTACTTGTATAACTCCACCGGAATGGATTCCTTTTCCGCCTGACTTATTCTAAATAATGGCAGAACAACTTGTACCTATGCAATCTGCAGTCTCAAGTGAGTTGTTAATGACTTTCCATTAAGAAAAGGGATTAGGATTACTGGACTCTAGCTACATGTAAGAGAAAAAAATAGCGAACGTTTTCTCTAAAGGCAGCTTCAGTTGAGATGTTTTGAACGGGTCCCATGTGTTTGGAATTCCTGGGCTCGTATTGTTTGTTACCTTTGTCAAAGAGTGTAAAACGCACATGCAACCGAAACTGCTGATCGACAGAATGTGTGGGCGTCATGTAAAAACCTTTTCCACGGATGCAACAACAACTAGTATTACATATTTTCAGTATAATGAATCGAGGTACTGTGCTTGCGTTACAGTACTACAAAGTTATAAGTGCGTCATAATCAAACTGAAGTAATCCCTTAACTGACCGACAGAGCTTCATAATACTCTGGTCATAAATGGTAAAGACGCAGGGATAGTTATGAAGGTTCACTCTTGTTTTCAGCAAAAGTGAGTTGATAAAGCACGTGGGTGTACACGTGAAAAAGGATATGTGTACAAAGTTGAATTGGACAATTAGGGGATTGTTATCATTTCGCAGGGAATCTTACTTGTAGAGTCGGGTTGATATTACTCTTCGACTCGAAATATTTGATTCAAGTCTATTATGATCGTGTGTTCTCGTAAAGAATTGAAAAACAAGCCTGAAATAAGAAAATCATTGACAAACTTCAAAATGAAACAGGCAGTGTGTACATGGAGGGAAATGCAGGTCCTACACCAGATATGTACGCACGTCTGTGTGCACAAAGCTTCTAGTAGAATCACAACTTTGGTATGGACACTTCACCACCTGTAAGCTTGTTAATGCTTCACTCACGCCATCAGACATAGCAGGGGTCTGCTTTCAGCAGGCGACCTTCTCATTCAGCGACCTAGCTCGTGTCGGAAACACAATTACGCCATTCTTCTGAAACGTCAAAATATTCGATGTGCAAACAAACGGAGACATAATTCAATAATTTGCTCCTGTAACACCTACTAGCGATATCCTCTGCACCCGTGTGCAATTTTTAGTGTTCCATTATTCTCAGGTTCAAATCGTATCACTCTGCTACATGCAATACGACATGGTGTTGAATTGCTCACGCCTAATCAAAGAATGCCCTTGGAACGCTTAAAGGAGAGAGAGAAAAAGAAAGCAAATCTCTGGTGCATGTATTTTCGCACAAACTGAAAGCCTCTTTCACCGACTAGCAAGTAAGGGAATTTTGTTCTCTCTTCCTTCCACCCCCATTTTTAACAATGTGTTTCCACACAAAACTAAATCAATAGTTCAGACTCCTGGTCTGATTCATGTGCATCGCTTTTATAATCTTAATCAAAATAATGTTTGAACGTTTCCTGTGTGAGAGAGTTCAGATATGGTGACTAGTTACAGTAGATGAATAGTGGGATGAAAATAAACAAACATATCATTTTAGATTAAAAACAATCATGCATGAAAGTCAGTAATTTCCTCCTGCGCTGTATAGGCCTACTTACACGCCATTCCCCCAAACATGCGCGTGATATATTATTTTTAACGCCCTACATGCTTGTCAGCGAGGTATAGGACCCATGTCAGACAACGCTGTATTAGCTCTCTTGTGTGTGTGTGTGTGTGTGTGTGTGTGTGTGTGTGTGTGTGTGTCTTGCTCCTTCAAATGTACACACACACACTCACACACGCACACATACACAAGCACACACTTGCCTCCCCATGATAATGGCTGTCATAATTTTATAAATCTAATCACGAGAAATAACTGTAATGATCATAATTATGAATGGTCACAAATAGGAATGCACAGTGAACAGCTTACTAAACTAACAAAAAATCACAGAAGTTGAAAATATGAATTTTTTAACGCTTTCCTACAAGTAAAAGGGAAGGCAGATTTGTTACGGGCTATCACACTTTATTACTAAATTGCTGTCTTAGTGCAATCTCTTTAAGTTTTATATGCTAAGATCCAGGAAATTTGAATCGACGGCTCGTTTTCTATAATGTGTCTCTTGTCCATATTATGACGTATGATAAAGTGTTCTATATCTATAGTATATTGCTAAATAGCTTTTGAATCTCCCTCGGAGACTTGTAGAGTTTCGTGGTTTTTCTTGTTTGTTTTTTTTAGATGGAAAGATCCTAATATCACTAGGAAATATGAGAAGGGAAGGGTTGTACACGTACTGGTATTCTCAGAGAACAAGAATTGTTCTTCAAGTATTTAAGCACTGAATAAAATCATTCATATTATGCTATTCTGGAGATAACTGACGGTAATACATTTCCATCTCATGGCTATATCAGAAATATGATAAACGTAAAAAACATACAGCAAGATATTAGGTACAATGTATTTCAATATAGATCTTTTACTTCATGATTGATAACATCTGTCGATCTACTGACTAACGCACAGGACAGGCCGGGAAGGGGGGGGGGGTGGTTGTCAAATGGTGTCTGATCCAAAACTCGGTCAGGGGCAAACATCCAGAGGTCCCCAGAGACTCTGTGTAGCGCCAGTTCTACATACTTCCCCCTCAATATGGCGTGGTTTTTCCTTCGATGTCTATGTACTCGTGTCAATGGCAGCCACGAACATGAGAGAAATCTTGCAAGGTTAGAGCCAGTGCAGATGCAGAAACGTCCTCACAGGGTCCTGGCGTGTGAAAGCTTGGCTGCAGCTAGTCTATACCACCTGCACAGATGGGGGACTCAATGTCAACTGCGACTGTTGATTCGTCATAGGGCAAATCGTTAAATGATCCCCGCTCATCTCAGACCCATACCCTGGATCAATGAGAGATGGAACATCAGATGAAGAGCATTCTGTAGAAGAGTTAGCTGGAGAGGAAAACGAGAAGGGAGGAGGAGGAGGAGGAGGTGGAGGAGGAGGGAAGGTCAGGTGCATCCCAATACCCCTATCGCTGCGATCCGGGCTGTTGAGGAGAAGTAGACGACGTTCAGTGGGATGGATAGAATGGTTGTCTTCCTATCAGATATGTCATCCTTCCCCTCGAATGCTCACTCTCCTCCAATCTGTGATGAGATGTGTAGTTGTCTATAAGCTCAGTGCCTCGCGCAGATTCCTGCTGCATCCTTGACCAATCATCAGATGCATCATCACTGGACGCTGGAAGATTGTAATGATGATTAGGTTCATAATGACACTCCTTGATTAACGATGGTGACGTCAGAATTAATCACAGTTAAAGTTATAGAAGTACTCAATGGGCATATAAACTCATAAAGTCTACTTGAAGAATCGGGGTACTCTCCACAACGCCACAGCGCGCCGGCAACGTTTGGTGATACCTCATTTCCCTGTATGTCAGATCCCGTGGAGGTGATGTTCTCAAAATGAAACAGACAGAAAATGGAGAGATTAAACTAACATTACCATCGGGAATGTCAAGCTCGTTAAGCCCTCAGTGTAGTTCAGCTAGCTTTGATTTACTTATTCACCACTGAGTATAGGTTTCGTCTTTAGTTTGTATTTGGTAAAATCAGCTGAAGATACACGTCCAGACCGTCCATGGAAACTGTAGTCGTATATTTGTTTTCTGAAATTAAGTTTGCATCTGGTCAGAGCCAAGGATGCAAAGTACATAACGTCCGTAATGTGAGGAAATGTGTGAGAGACCAGAGAGGTGGCTCTTCCACCTCCCTGGACAGACCATGAATAAACTGTTACTTCACCCGTAGAACAATCAGACGAGGCTGTGTCAATATTCTGCAGTACCTCTGACCTACATCATGTCACGCTTCTTTTCCCCCTGCTCCCCATCGCCTCTGCACACTGGAGTGACATGGTCATCGAAGCATCTCTTATCTAGCCACCACCTCTTATTTCGCCTTAAGGAGTGGGAGCGAATTACGTTAATAAAATTCATCTTGAACTTGAGTCAAAATACTACAACCAACCAAATCAGAAAATAAAAAAGGAAAGAAAAGTCTTTACCAAACTTTGCTAGAGGGGATGCCGATATGCCAAGTTGGTTGTGGCTAATAATATAGCCCTCGTAGCCCTGGGGAGAAGAATTAAGATCCCTGGATCCACGGGGGTCTGTCCGGGGATTCACATGAATATGGCCCGAGTTCCTGATTATTCTTGACATTTAAGGCACAAACCGTGATACTCAGCAACGTCTGTAATCAGAGGTCATGGCAATACCAAATCAAGGTATACATTTGCCGATATCATGATTTTTTCCCATTTTTCCAGAATCCTTTGTCCGGGTAACGTCTTTTTCGACAGAACATCCCCTCTGTGAAGTTTAACATCAGGCGAACTAAATAAAGGAGATGAAATGTAGCCTATTATAGGAATAGAACTCACGCAAATATGAATCATATTTATGTGATATAGTTGATAGCCCCTTTCATACAAATTTATAGTCGTAGTAGCAGAATAGGGTGAATGTCACGACAGTTGATAGATAATCTTGTTTTGAAAGTTTTGACAGAGTTTTGATTATTATGCTGATTTGATTTGAAGGTGTTTTGACCCCGATATTGGGAATGGAGAAGCCATCTGGTAACTAGTATTTGTGAGATTAACTTTTAACTGAAATGCGAAAATTTCCAAGGGCATCGCAGTCCCGATCTCTCCCATAGCACGTATATTCCGAAAGACGAATGGGCTTGAAATTCAATATCATGAGACCACCCTGGTCTTTTACAATGACCTATACTCCCGCAGAGAGTGTGTAGTGAAATCGTATATGCTTGTGTCGAAGTGATACAAGCCAAGGACAAATTCACGACAATAATCATCAAGGTTGACGGGTCAAACTTTCCTCTTTTCCCTCCATCATGTCAACCAGCAGCATTCATCCATTAATAAGCGGCTCCCATAGAACAATTCTGCTCAATACTGCACGTAACCTTTGCCCCTTCACTCAATTTCACCTATAATCCAGCGTCCTGATTCTGTGCTATTGGAATATCTTTCTTACAAACGTACGATATCTGGACAAAAGAAAACTAACGAAGTCTGTCGAGCAAAAGCGATATCAAGAGCTAAACCTGAAATAAATGTGCGATTATGCTCAAAAAGGAAAAGAAGACGTTATGTTAGAAACACCGCGAGATATGTTTGCATATTGATTGTTAACTCGTAGCAGTTGTTAATGTAACAGTATTAATGTCTCAATGGTGACGTGCTATATAGGGATGAGATTGTGCCGATCTTATCAGAGAGACGATAACAAACTACCAAGCTGTCGTGTATATATCTACAAGGAAGATATTTTATTGTCCGTATATCTTGTATATAGATTCTGGGAATCGTCACAGCCATATATAGAATTCTATCAATGTAAATCGTTTTGTTGCCTGTAAAGGCAACATGAAATACGAGGATATGAATTTCAAACAGAATACGTCTATCCCAAAGAAGCTAACCTTTCAAATGACTGGGAAAGGGAGGGGTAAGGAGCAGGGGAGAGCTCTTAGCAGATCCTGACATAAACTACCTTTTTGAGTAATGCGTTTTCAGCTCTGAATAATGAAGAGCCCTAGGAGATACATGATTTGTTAAAGTCCTCTTCTGTATTGAACAAATTGTACTTAACGCAGCTTGGAACCTAGTTCGCCGCAGCAATGGGGATTCTTTCCACTCTTTTCCTTCGTGATTGTGGAGAAACTCGAGGGTATTCAATGATCAGCAGCTGAATAGTTTTCAGCTCTCTCTTTTCTTGCCTATTGCTGAAGAATGTAAGATAAATTGCTGCTCATCTGAAGAGAAAGAAGCCTTACCAACCTCGAAATGACACGAGCCATAGAGTCAGAATGATGGTTTTTCCTTTCTTCATGTGCAGTGTTTTTTTAGCGTTCTTACAAAGATCTGTTTTATTTCTTGTCTCTTTGTCCAACTTTGACAACTTTATTTGAAAGATTTCCACTTAATCTTGCCCTTTCAAATAGTCTGTTTCCCACATGCACAAAGCTTTGACCTCGTCAGTTTTTTTTTTATTGTTGTACAGACATTGTAATAGGTATGTATTCTTTGAACATGAAATTGCCATTTTCATTGCATTACAAAAATGTAGGTGCATGCACTTTAACCGCTGTCTCAACAATTGTTTCCAAAAAGCTGTACGATATTTCCCTTATGCATTGAAAGTCATTCTAATCTTTTGTCACTCATGAAATCAAAGGTTAACGTCTACCAAAAGCAGGAAGAAAAAAAATGTAAATTAGTTTCGTATGATTTCGGATGTTGAATTTTTGCTAGAATAGAGATGCCATAACTAGCAAATGAACTCGAGTTTGGTTGTTAGTAAAGTCAGATGGTAATACTCGAGGTGAGAGCATTGGGTACCCTCTCTATCAGTCTATGGCTGTCATTCGTCCGTGCGTTCCAGAGTTCTCATAGACATTGTCTTAGGAACTCCGTTTTAAGAACTTTTAATGAAAAGTTCATTGCTTTGGAAGTCAAAGTTTGGTCGTGCCCATCGCTGATAGGCCCTGTCATTTGCCTTTAAGTATATTTCTTTCTAGTTATGGAAAGATGTTTTCCGTTATATCATTGGTAGACACTGCCATGGTTAGTGGAAACTAAATAGTGCATGGCACTAACGATATGTATTCTTAGTATCACTTCTTTCTTCTTCTTCTTCTTCTTTTTTTTTTTGTTGAGGGGAGGGGGTGCCTTATAAGGGCACACACGGACCGCTGAGAAACTCCTTCATTGTGAGTTCGTATTCAAATGATGCATAATATCTTGCATGAAATTATGATAGCCATGCATAATGCATTCGTTTTAACTGAATCCGAAACCAAAAGCAAGTGACACGTAACAGCGCTTGAGTATATGATTAGTCATTTGGAATGCAAATATAACTATTAATGTCGGAAGCAACGAACATTAAAGTACAGACAACAGTTTTATTGCTGAGACAGGAGAATACGTACCTCACTAAAAGTCCAGTATTTTATCCGAATTGACCAAAGTGAGCACTGTGTCCATTATTGAGGTAAGCATAAAGCTGGAAGCAATACAAACTATGTTATCATCATACTAAGATGTCTTTCAAAAGAGCGCAGTGATATGAATAGATAAATAAATAGATTGAGGATAACGAAGTGGACTGCTAGGAAAATAACAACAGTAGAAATGATTCTTTGCCATGTCGGTCTGATCCACAGAGATATGATACACACAAGCTTTTAAATTGTTAAGCCTAACCATGTGCTTAGTCATATAAAGAACTGAAGTTGAAGGTCATTCCATATTGAGCTATAGCTAAAATCAATCAAGCAGAATAGGAGGTACGTGTTTCATTAAATCGGACATGCCCGATTTGAATAAACTGCATTTTGTTTGAATTTACTCCGAGTATCACAGTGCGCTAGCACATACAGTGGACTTTCACTTAATCCACACGCAACATTTACTCTCGCTCGCAGCTTTCTTTGTTGTGTGCATTTTTATTTGCTCTATCTAGTTGTTGCACCTGTTCTAACGAACCTGGGGATATTCGATTAGTGATCAGCGTACGTTTAGGAACGAAATCCCCGTATGTACTCGAAAAGCGCAGGCCGTCACCAGGCACGCAGTATTCAGTATGGGTCGGTTTATCGTGCAGATGTTAGTAGTTGGTACTCACAGTGGTATAAAAATCGAAATCCCATAATGGAAAAGCATTCACGACAGCAAGCATTCGCTTGTCACTTCTAACTTCTAATCTCCTACAGGAGTAAGATTAATCGCTTTCCTTAAGCCTCCAAAGTGAATCGCATAAATGTTGACCGTGGAGCGAGGAAACGTTTCTTGTTAATCGTTCACGCAAATACCTGAATACCATTACATTTCAATAAAATCTGAGTTTGTGTGTGTGTATCATGTCATATCTTTGACTCGAGTAGTGATGGGTTTTGAATGATTGGAGCTCTTTCATCTGTGACTGTCGTACAGATTGGAGAGTTAGTGAGATTGGTAGAATGAATAAAACGAAATCGTACTGCATCGCTCACCCTACCCCATTTGAGGTAGGCCTGGTAATTTCACTTGGATAGAAGAATTAATTTCATTCTCTACAATATATTTGAAAACCTTACATTCAAAGATGAATTATCACTACGTTTTGTCAAAAAGATATTTCTTTGACTTAGTGATGTATTCAATAGCTGAGCACAAGGCAGAGGGAGGCAGGGCCCCAATCTACTTTCTACTCGAAGGTAAAAATTCCCACTGCTGTGCGAAGGAAACAGTAGTGCCCATATTACCCCAAATTCAGATTTCGTTCTGTGGGTTTATTCATCCATTAACAGGAGCAAAAGAACCCTTAATTCTTTCTCCTGAGAGTTTAACCTACATTTCCTTACCCTCCTGAAAATGTTTAAATTTTCTACTCTTATATACGAGTTATCCAGTATTGTTTTAACATTTACTTGTCACCCCTTTCACGCACCGTGATAGCTAACCAGTCCACACTACTGAGGTCTTGATACACCACCACTTCCGCCCACGTCCAAATCCCCTGCCATGTTTCTTCGATTTTTTCTGGCCATTAATTGGATAAACTGCTTCCGTTTGATGTCTCAGCCAGGCACTGTCAGTCGAATTCAATCGAGTGTCCCGCCGAGATGGAATACCTTAACTGTACCAAGAAACATCGAGGTTCCTCGAAGAGAACTCAACCGCTAGAGGCTGAGTGGAAGACTTCGTAAAAGAGGTCAACAAAAGGCCACACCTGCAATACGAAACGGTGCGAAAGAATACAAAGAATACGCATTTAACTAAACAATGTAAGAGGATACGGATTCCATCCGCTCTATCCCCACCCCTCATCAAGAAAAACAAAAGAGTAATAGACAACTTTTTTTTTGAAAGATGTTTGCAAACATTCAAACACTTAAATATGGCGAACTTTTTTCTTTGTTTGAAACACAAACTGACTCCCTAAAAAGAAATAAGAAGCAAGCATAAAATGACAAGAGAGAAAAAGATAACGATTTCTGGAATTATTCTCAAAGATATTCCAGCTCTTGAATATGGTGAACTACAGAGAACCACGTGGATATAGATGACGTCAGGTTATCCTATGATGACAGCTAGCCACAATTGCGAACTGTCATCCTTAGAACACACACAGTGAAACCATTGACATGTATGAGACATTTCTGGCACATTCAAACAGGTTTCCCACGTGTTTTGGGTGGTTTTTTCACTTGCTGTCATTCTAATTCTCGTTTTTAACCGTCTTCATGGTCTTTCTCATGATTTGACAGGATCTTGTCATCCACTACGTCTTCTTTCTTTACAAAGGAACACTCTATCTTAGCCGGAGGTAGTTTGTAGCAAGTGATGAGATAGGTCAGAGAGGGTAACGTAGAGAATGACACCAACTGTTCGATGTGATGGCAAAACGAGGCAGAGTGATTTGAACAAGCGTGCGATAGAGATTTATACATGATAAACAAGTCTCAAAGTTTGCCATGTATAGGATATACGACTGATACACAATTTGAGGTAACAATTTCTTCAAGCTTTCCCAAGATGTCTCGAAGTCAGAATATTAGCAGCCCGAACGAGATGAGAATGACAGGTTTTAATGTTCAAATGTAGCTAACACCCCAGCTAAGGAAGTAATATCGAAATATTCATATTCCACTACCTTTATACCCAGCATCAAAATGTTAAAAAAAAAGTTTGACCACTTTGGTAACGTTTCTGTTCGCTAGCTATGTTCACATTTATTCTGTAGTTAAGGTGAAAGTTCTCAACTCTTTCGGGGTTTAACAATGTTTAAAACTTTGATACCATATCTACACACACGCTTGCTTGCTCAAGGTACTGTTTACCACTGGGAGCAGTGATTTAAAAAATGTTCGAGTTATCACGCTTGATGCATATGTGCAGGTCAGTTGTATCACAAAACCTCCTACCATATAAACATTTTGCAATAAAACCTAAAATATGTTGACATGTCACTTTTTTTCTCAATAAACCATAATCGTAGACGGTTTTTTCTAGAAACAATGGATTAAAACTATTGTTCAAATTTTGTATACAGTACTTAACAATACTTAATATTGGTCACACTGATTAACATTTTTACATTGGATGTTTCTATCCCTAACTCACATTTTATAACTATTTTGAAGTACTAAAGCTAGGTTTTTGTTTCCATTTGCGAATGGTAAATAATGCATTTAAACTTGTCTGGTACAGTTCAGTTATTGTCGAGTACCCAGAGATATGCCTTTATGATTCATGTAGGGAACCATGGTAACCCATGAAACAATGAGACCAGTTAATGGACCACTGTCCACCCCTGATGGAACCATGGAGTTCCGTGATGAAACAAAAAGTTATCCTCTTTTGTTAATACATACGCTAAATCATATAATGATAAAGGCAATATGTAGAAGCACGACCCGCGAAACTTACCAGTGTTAAAACTGGTCTCAAATCCTCTGGGCTCTTTCATGGTCACACTCCAGTTTTGACAGCTGACCATTGTTGTATCAAATTCAAGAAGAACATCGTGGATCAGATACGAAGGTGTCCTAGTATAATATGTTCATACAGTGCAGAGTGAGGGAATCTAACCATAGATTACTTGGCAAAGAATCGAGATTATTCCCCACACTACATTACAGGATCCTCGGAACGTCTTCTTTTTTATTCCAAGGAGGGGTCAAAGGGCAATGGTATACCCCCTCCCACTCCTGGTTCCTCGGGAGATATTTCCCAGTGATCGGCGTTAAAGGGTAGCACACAAGATGCTGTTTGTTTCTTTTTCCATTTAATTCTTTGACTAGAATAACCATAATGTACCTGTACGGACAGTGGCGGCGCCATTTGCGTCAGCACATTGTCCGTAAACCAGTCTGCAAGGAAGATCAACTAAAACGTACTCCCGTGAGGGACTCATAGAATATTTATTTCCTCATATTTTATTGAACATATCTATTGATCACTGGTGTATGACAACAAAGGCATTGCTCAAAATGTACTTCAAGGAGGCAGGATCTTATGAAGATGTGGAGACATTTTTTTTTTTTAACTCCGTCCATCGTAGAGAAAAATGCCGTTTTTTTGATAGTAGAATACCTAACCACCTGAACGTCATGATTTATGAATGGTCGCATTGAGACAATGTATGAAATACAAACATACACGTTTATTCATTTATATCTATACATATTTATTAGTGAATACATACCAAGGAAACAAATAGAAATATGAATCATACAGATTGTGCAAGACTATTTTGTACAAACCATGAGTAAACGTTTTACATAAGAGTTTTTTACTGCGCTTTATTTGATATCAGAGTTGCGGGATATTAATATCGTATTGATTACCCAGAAAACAGAGACATTATAACAAGCCATATCCTCCGGAATTCCGCATCCTACAGAAAAATCAATGTTCTTTTTTTTTTTCAAAAGATCGCAACAAAGTCACATCGTTCATGTCTATTGTTGGCTGATAAGCTGGGAACGCAAAGCGGAATCTAGGTCTGGTTGAACTAAAAACCACGACTCGTAATCTCTAACCTCCATCTACCCGTCTACGGTGGGGGATTTCGTGCTCGAAGAATGGCCGCTCCCTCGGAGGCAATCCGTGTTTCGCTCAGTGCACAACATTCATGCACCTGTAACGACATTATGGATTTATCTTGCACTAATAATAATTTATGTCACTGATGGTAGAGTAAAATATTGGTCATTATTTTGATACGTCTGACGAATAAGGGGATTTTATAGATATTTTATGAGAAAGCAGTCTTGTTTTGTATACACTGGAGATTATATACAAAAAGAAAAAAAAAGATGCCAAATTTGCATATTGGGCTTTTTCGTAAGTTTTTATCTTCAAACTGACAGCATGAAATAGGGTATATGTATCACACTATTTATGTACACTCAAAGTCGTTTTGGAACTGCCAAGGTTTGCTGTATGATGAGAATGCAGGTCTGGAATTAAGGAGAAGTTCCTAGCTCCAAAATTCCTGTTACGATCCCATACCCAATTAAGGAGGTCAAAACTGCAACCAGGTCAAACCCTCAACAAAGATGGAAATCAATATTTCTTACTTAGAAACAGACAAACATTACTCATCAATTTCAACAATGGGTTGGGGCTCCTAAAGCAGAAGAATCAATCTTGATTATTTTTCTCTTTGATTACATCTTCATATCTGACAAAAATTTAAAGAACAAAGATGAAAAGCTACTGTAACAGGTGACGCGATCATTAATAGGTGCAAACTATTAACCGGCAGAAAACATGTAAAAAATGATATATAAATTGATAAAGAGTATAAGTAAAAGGGTCTGACAGCAAAATCGGAATGAGGAAAGATGATACCTCAGCAAAAGAAGATTATCAAAAAAGATTTAAGAAAAAGAGAGTGAGAATCAAAAGATGAATACGGTAAGGAGAGACGAAGAACGAAGGGCAATATTAGAGCAAGGAGGAGGAGTGGAGGAGAGGGTGGTGGAAAGGGGACCTCTATACCCCGTCTTGCCTGGATCCTCCATGGGAGAAGAAAATGTCGCTAATCGCTCAGAACAAACCGATTTGCGGCGCATCGAACGAAGCCTGATTAAACTTGCAGCGATCGAAATCGAGTTTAGCCAGCACAAGCTGATTAAACAACCAGAGAAACCATTTCTCCATCTCTAGCAATTCAATCACTTTGCCCTCTCATCTTCATCATCCTCTGCCTCTATCTCTTTCTCCCCCTTTTCCTCTCCCCTCATGATTTGAGATTGTCTCTCTTCCATTCTCTATGCTTTGCAATGCGTTCGTAGCTGTCACTTTGTGGTACTACCCTCGACGTACTTCTTCCTTCCTTTCTCTCAGCTTGTGATGTTGTATGCTCTCAACATAACCACTCGACGAGACTTCAACTCTTTCGATCACACTGTTGATGTTTGTATCTAGTAGTATCACCCTGATCTTTGAATCTGTCCCCCCCCCCCCCCCACTTTCAAGAGAACCAGTTCTGATAAAACCTTTGGTCACCGTGTCACTGCCTGTCTTGTGCATTTTTCTGTGTGCTCAATTCTTCCTTTTTGTCTGTTACGTAGGCTGTTATTTTGTACTGCATGCTCTCCTCCATAAGACCAGGTGTGTCTTTCTGCTCGTTTGATCTTTCCTACTGTTCTTCTTTCCATGAGGCAGGAACTTTCCCCCTTTTTTCTTCCTTGTTTTATTGGAAACCATCCGCGCAAATCGACGGGAGGCAGTGAAAGAATGTGGCACTGATCGATGGAGCCGCAGTCTCCGAATCATCACCTTGTTTGCAGAAGTCATCCTTGCCAAACGCAGAGCTCCACACCAATCTCTCCAGAGTTTGAGGAGCTTGAATCCCAGCTTTCGATTGTCGAAGACCGTACGGCTAAATTTAGCCCGTTTAAAGCTGGGAACCGCATGATTCCGCCATGACGAGTAATACGCGTACCAAGTTTGGTATACCATTTGAATGAAATGCGCCCATGAGTTCGTTAAACATTAGAGATTGGGTCGACGCCAGATTTCTGAAGTTTCATGGTATGAAATTGGAACAGGACTTTTTTCTTCACATTAAATAAGGCACATTGTAGAACAAAAGTTCGGTTGCGCATCCCCCCCCCTCTCTCTCTCTCTCTCTCTCTCTCTCTCTCTCTTGATACAACGTATACGTTTTACTTGCCTGTTCAGCTTTTCGTTATGAAAGGGCTTTAAAGACCATTAAAGGTAATACTTTCATGACCAAAAAAAGAAAAAAAAAGAAAAAAAAAAAGAAAGCATGACTAGGTTAGAGAAAATGTAATATTTTCTCTTATCCATGATTGTTAATAAATGGTGTATTTCTGACGTAGCGTAATACCCTCATTTCCCCCTGTGGGCTTTATACAAAGCGTAGTAATGTCGTTGGTATTTGGAGAAAGAAAAATCATAGCTTATTGACGCCGTTTCTCCAATGACCTAGAACGTGGACGATATTTGAAAGCGCAACTCTACACGTCATTCAGGCTGGCTAAAATAAGTAGAAAAGAAAGTAAACAAACCAAATTTCAAAGGGTCACACGTTTTCACCAAACCATGACACAAATAGCGATCACATATTATGCAATAGAAAATGGTGATGATTTCGTAGCTTGCCAAATTTCCAATATATTTACACACGTTTAAATCTTCACTTTATGATATGTATTTACATGGAATGAAAAAGAAGGACTTATTCTTTTTCTTTCTTGACATTGATGATGACTATTGAAGGAAAGTGTTGAAGCGTTTTGTTGTTGTTGTTTTTTTTTTGTCTAGAAACCAATGGAAGAGTTTTAAGTTGATGACATCATCACATCAGCTAATTTGCTTAACTGTCCTTGCAACCAATATCACCACTGGAATAAAAAAAGAATTAAGAGTTGGATAAACTTCATATTTCGTGTCAGATAGTGGTAAACTATCAACCAATCTTTACGGAAAGTTGCCTCCACAAAAGTACAAGCTGGTACCAAGTGCGAAGAGAAGACTGGTATGAACTCTTCGCTTTTAAGATTAAGAGGCATATAAATGTCATTGATGAGAAGTTTGTATTTGTATTGTGTGAATCATTAAAGTAGATAATGTGTGGAAGTGTTTTTTTCAGTAATTTGTGTCTACTATAGTAAGCCTGTTATTTTGTGCACTTTCTTTTTATTTCATCGGTAATATTTTGACGACAACTTAATCGTTGTTAAAGAATTTTGTGAGCTCTTATAACCTAGGCAAGCGATGAATGGCAAAAACAAATATACTTTGGACATAACGTAAGAAAGTTATAACAATTGCAAAAAAAATTTTTACAGAATACAAACAAGTATCGAAAATGGCAAAAGGGGGGGGGGGGTTACATACGAAGTAATCAGACCAGCTTTCACAGATAAATTCACAGAGTCTCCGAGTAGTGTTTCTTCTTCTTTCGCGTATTTTTCAGCGTCTGAAAGAAGGCAACGAAGCAGGTGCCGAAACCCTGGGGATGACAATCTAAACACATTTAAGATGAAAATTCAATTCCCTCCGATAATTTGGTTGAGGGTGACTGGTCTCGTTTATTGGTTCAAACTAAGAGGTGTTAGGTTTCGAAGAGACGAGATTTAGATCTCCTCACTACAAAATGAAGACAGTGTTACAGCGTTATTGGTGAAAACTCCTGCTTTGTTTTTGAGGCATATTAAATATGTAGAAAGAAATTTCATTATGTACATAATGGCGATTTGTATATTGAGTCATGAATTTCCTCCTTGCAAATATGTTTCTGGATGATTATGGTCCTCTCATGGCTTTCAGCTTTCTATCCTTCTGTCAGCATTTTGATGTTCGGTCGTGGTGTCAACCTGGGCCCCGTTTTATCAAAAGATATAATCGATTGTAAATTCCCTTACTGCGCAAGCTTCCATAGACAGAAATCAACTATATATTATCATCAATTCTAACTCTTCATAAAACAGTGCCCTGATATTCATGTTGTTCGCATTTATGTCATGAATTGACTGATAGTGGTCAAGACGATTTCTCATGTGTGACTTATGTTTGCATCATTGTAAACAGACAAATGTGTTATTCGCTATACTGATGCAAACATTTGATCACGCAGACACACACACATACACACACACACACACACACACACACACACACACACACACACACACACACACACACACATTTTGTGGCGTCTCTAATCCGAGAACGCTGCCTCCACTCTTTCTTTTCCGCTAATGGCTTTGAGAAACATGACTAATGGAAAGTTGAACGTATTTCTATGTAGGAACTACTCATTGCTCGTGGTGCTTGTTTTTGTATTGTGGGCCGCGAGTTACATAAAATACACTGGCAAATCTGGATCATACTTATCATGAAAATGTATTTGCTGACTGTGGACAAACTCGTGTCCTCAGTTGTTCAAGGGACATGATTAAACACCAACCATGTGATAAATCATGCATTGAATACACAATTTGTTGGTGTTATTACGATTTGGGGTATTATCTACTGCCTATGCAAAAGTGTTTATAAGTTTTTGTATTCATTCGTGTGTGAGGTGTGCATGGTGCTACATCTCTATTGTGTAATGGATTATTTTTACGTGTTGAATGTAGCTTTACATTGTTTTAATGGATCGTTTCGATTTTCAACCCAAACGATCGGATTGAATATGATTATGATCATACTGAATGAATATGATCATAATCATTATCATCGATCAGGCAAATATTCAACCCGGTGTACTATGATACTCAATGAAAGAAACACTATAACATCTTATAATAACTCGTCGGTGTTCTGTTGATTTCACAATACTAAGAAGTGTTTCAGGCGTAATTTCGGTAGATGTGAACATGCATGCTTCATTCACAAGATTAAACACTTTCTAGCAGCATGAATCATGTCATCGCAACACACATCTGTTTTGAAGGGCACGAACAGGAAGGTGCCTCCTGGTCGCAATGTTTTTTAATTTGTCTGGTCACATTTACACATAGGACTTTTTTTTTCTCACCTTCTCATTTTACGCTCAAAGGTCAAGACAGCTTTTGGGGCTTACTATGGAAATTCCACCCATCTAGATTTGCGGGGCTATAAAGAGCAAATAAAACATAAATGCATTGGCACCATGACCACAACGAAAAAAAAAGAAGGAAAACTGGACCTTCAATGACACATGCAGACTTACAGTTGAACCTATTGCAAATTTCTTTGCCAGGATACCATCCTGCTTTGGTTCTGTAACATCAAACAGAACGATTCACTCAAACCTCAAATACACCTGTATTTACTCTAACGACTCAATCTATCAAGAAGGAGCATGGTACAAATGACTTACATATTTTATTGAAATATTCATGTCTAACAGTCACAAGAATGAATTGCCAAGAAAATGCACAGTATATAAAAAAAGAAAATTTGATAGGATGGTTACAAAAAAGTATTGGTATCGAAGGAAAAAGTGATATACATACACACATGAATAGAACTAGATTCTATCACAGAGGATAATATCATGGGGTAAATCATAAAATGTTCTCTCACAATACATAGCACCAGCCTGTGCCTATATTGCGCCCCTCTTACTGTAGGATACATTTCGCCTCACTCTGTTGTTTGTTATTCTTGTTATATCAACCAAGTAATGCTCTTCCCTGCCATTGCCTACTAGGCCGATATACTATCTTGAATTGTGTGTGTTTCTTAGTTGCTGTTTCTTCTTAAATTCAATGCAGATAACTTTTACTTGACAATAGCACCACTATTATTATGTCAAGCTGTACATGAATACATCACTGCAGTGGCGGATGGGGGGGGGGGGGGGGCACGCCAGCCCCCCCCCCCCTTGAAAATAAAAGGATAAAGAGAAAAATGAAGGGGGCACTTGCGGGTTTTTTGCTTGTCAGATGACTAAATCCGGAAATGGCACCAGAAATATTTTTACGCCCCCCCCCCCCCCTTTACGGAATTCCTGGATCCGCCACTGCACTGTAATGTATTGCGAGGCAGTGACTATCGGGATATTTCTATCACCTCCCTGTCTTTCTTATTCTCACTCTCTCTTTCTCTCTCTCTCTCACTCTCTCTCTCTTCTTATCCTTCTCTTCCACGAGCATCATGTTGGACCTCCTTGTTATATTATCAAAGCTATGTATCATTGGTTACCACAACCGTTATGTATGGAAATCTGTAACGCATGTAATCATGTCACAGATGTAATGTATTGTAATGAAAGTAGTTGAAATTGCAGGAAATAACCTTGGTGTGTAGCACCATATGAAGGGTTTATATGCAAAAGGGGCTAGATCCACTTTTAGTACTTTGGAGAAAAATTGGTTTGTTTGTGAGAATTTGTACACAAGTGTATGGAAAATCTAAATCTAATTTTGCAACAATCTCTAATCAAACGGTCGTCTGGAGTTGAAATTTTCGATGTAACTAACTCACATGGAATTCTGTGTGGGGATGCTAATAACTAAATTTTCATTAAAATTGGATCTAGCCCCTTTTGCAAATAAGCTCTTCATATAGGCAACCCCTATGTGTATATTATGTTCGATGAAACTGCTGAAAATAACGAATAGTAAAGTGATGGTCATACAGAGAATAAATCAATCAAATCAAATCAAATCAAATCGAATCAAATGAAATCAAATACACATGTGATAAGGGTGCGATATTCACTCTCCCTCTTCCACCGCCTCTTACACGCACCCTTTTGCTCTTTGTCACTTTTCGTACAGGCTCAATGCATGCACACCACCACCACGCACACACTAAATAGATACAGAAAGTCCTGCTGATTACACACTCTCTACACATCATTGATCTCAAACGTATACGCATTAACTTGTACCAAACGCGTCTGAACGAATAAGGCAACTACATTTCTTGTACTTGGACTTGAAAATGAATGTCAAGGGAATGGAGCCTGCGTCATGAGATGCACACAAACCGAGGTCAATAAAGGAATCAAAGTTGCTGAAAATGCAATCAAAATCATTAGGCCAATGTTCGTGACCAGATCCTGAATTCTTTTTTTTTTTCATGTGATTATACTCAAACTTTTGGACATGGACTTTGAACGACAGTGCTATTCATTTAGGAAAATTTGGGCAGTTCTGATGTAAAGCTACGGGTCATGGGTGTACGTCAAAGGTATATTCTTTAATGCAAAACATAAACAACGTTATAGGTTTCATCAAGACGTGTTATGGCATGACGATTTGATCACATTTTCAATTTAGGCGAAGTCGGAATTAAAGGTCAGTTTATTCCAAGCAATCCCTGATCATGGAATAACCCAAGGAGTATTCGACCTAAAGTCTCTGCTAAAATTTGACACATGTGTAAAGATGACAGCAAACGTGATGACATTTTGCAGGTCAAAGGTTATAGTACATTCATGTTATTTCAACATTTATCAATTATTTAGATACCTATATGTTTAGAAATGGACATACATATGTCACATTGTCACCTTACAGTGGGCATGCATCTCTTATTACATTGCAAATGGTTGACTGCGAGACAGGCTGGTGAAATAGGTCAGGCAAATGTATTTGAAATTATCTAAGACGAGGAAATCTTTTTCCGAAAAACCGTTGGGAGAGGAGGATGGATACATTGTGAGGTTCCGATCAACGCGACGTGACGCCATTTCGGTACAAACCGGTGTACGGAGGCACAATCGGCGGCAACATGAATGTATGGAATATTTTGTTGAAATTTCTCATGCATTCATGAGGCAGTTCTGTTACACTGCCTTTATGGGAAGATTTTTTTAAACACCACTCACTTGCAGCGTAATAAATCACTGATTTTATTCATGTCGGCATAAGCAGATCTTTTCAAAAGTCATGTTTATATCATGTAATTTTCCAAAATTTCATTTAAAATAATAGTCGTCGAGTTTGCACACGGTGAAATCTGACATGGTGCAGTGAATTTCATTCGTTTCGTGGAGGATTGACAATCAATCAAAACCAATAACAACTCGACAGTTTGAAAATCGTCTAATGTCGTTACTTCAGTTATACAATAATGTGGCCTCAACCGCAGCATTGTGCGTTACAGTTTTGTAATTGAACCAATGTCTTTTTCCTCAGCCCCTGATCGAGTGTTCTTGATCGGTTTACTGAGCCCAAGTGATATATCAGTGACGTTTTTGAATGGCCAACTGGAGAGGGGATTCCAGTCTCCTATTCCCTCGTGCTCTCCCGCGCTTTTTGACAATAGTTCGATATCAATTTCGATGGATTAGATGGCTATTTGCGATAATCGGGGCAAAGCGCGCAGAGTTGAATTCGTTAAAAAGAGTGATGGAAGACATCGGTCGGTTAGAACGACGTGCTGTGCAATCAGTTGGTAAAGTGATACTTAATGGGATCTATTGTAAAATGGCGCCTTTTCGACAATAGGGCCTCTTTCTGGTTATGCTGTTATCTGATGTTTTCTTCGTATACGACAACTTATTATCCATAGATATTTTGCTATGGGAGAATTGAATAACGAATATGAAAGGATTGGTTATATCGAATATAAAAATAACAAGAGAAAGGGCACGATAAAAGCGTATAATATGCTTACAGCTGTTGTGTATTTTATATATTTCCAATCACAAAACTTGAAATATGTTTTCAAGCTTTCCGCGGTCTGTGGAAGATTTAGAGATTTAGATCACAACCTCTTTTCCACTTAAGATTTGACCTATTTTGTTCACGTCAAACAGTTTTCTTGAAGCTGTGTAGGCCTATCTTATCGCAGTTCACCTAATCAGTTAAATATTCTGCATAAAATAGTTTCGTAAAGATTTTAGCAATGGTGATATTCAGTCAGTCAATGGTAACATAAAAATAATAAAATTCAGCAAATTTATCGTTGTGCAGTTGTCATCGCAACCACTAAAACTACAAGAATAGCGTATTGCATCAACGATCTAACGTCCTTGTTCCAATCATTCCTCTTTTCAATAGCAAGTCACTCGGTAGATCAATGGAAATAGAAATAAGAAACCTGCTGGAAAAGGATACCGCTTTGTAGAAACATTTTGGAAGTCAGGCAAGAGATCTTTCTCGATAGGACATCTTGTTTTTGTCATGACATGATGTGTTTTTCGCCCAACTGCTCGATGCGTGACGACTCTTGGATAATATCTCATGATATCTCAGATCATTTTAACAACTTATACCGTAATCATTATATCTCACTGGCGTCAGAGTTGCGTAATAGGAATATTGGAAGATAGACAGAGTGATTTGTTTTTTCTCTATGAGATATCGAAAAGCTCTGTCTGTGCTGAAGTGAACGTGTCTCTTGATAGACCTGGTTATAATATGACGTATAGTATCGTAGACTTACCCTCTCATAATCGTAAGTGTATGACTCATTTATTTTCACCTCAGCGACACACATTTCCAGTAGGCCTATACATTATGTGTACTAATCGGAGAATACGATTGACAATGGCCTATCACGACTGTGCTCTGTATTGTATTAATTCAGCCTTGCAGAAGATTTGCCTCGTTTTATCTACCGAACCCATCACTAGGATGATTTTCAGCAACCTATTATTGGTTTGTCATAGATCGCAACGATTGTTGTTAGAAAGAAAATATCTGCATAGCATCTCTTCCACCAGATTAAGTTGAGTGTAAGCCCTAATATTTGGCTATGCTCACAATTTAATATAGTGTATACCCTATTATCAAAGTGCTATGACAAACTCTATGAGTAGATTATGACAGATGATAAGAGAAGAAATCGAAACCTGCCAACCGATCACAGGAAAAAAAAAATTGTAAACTTTTGGAATGATTTTATGCGTTCATGTTACCACCTGTATGAAAATGTACAACAAATCAGGGAGCAAATCGAGCGTTTGCAAAGGTAAATAGGTAATTGCCCCAAATAAATGGTATGAATACCCTCGTCCACAACACAACTGCGCGGAATTTCAGTACATCAGAGGATCAATATAGTCTTGAAACCAAATGTTGACCAACATCATTCTCACCGCGGCAAACTAAACGCTGAATTCAGCATTTTCTTCTCAACAGATCTTTCTCCATTCATAAACAAACATCATGCATCTCAATTCATTTTTTTCCTCCCTGGAGTAACCAGAGAGAAAGGAAAAGAAAAGACCTGCACAGTAATGGTATTTTATTCTTTCTGAACATTGCCTGTTCTCCAGAGACTCGCTTCTCTGCATTCATGATTGACTCCATATTTTCGACCTTGACTCTTCGAGGGTAGCGCAAATAAAGATTACAATTCAGTGCAGTTTCTTATACGCCATAAATCGTTTCTCCAAAGTATTACTGTCACGATTCCACATGTGAGTGAGAAAGGGGGCGGGGGAAAGGAGGGGGGGGGGGGGGGGGGGGAGAGATCATGTAGGAAGGGGAAGTCCGACCCATAGAACTGTTATCCATATGGGTTGTCACCAGCGAACTTCTAAGCATTTCATGATACATGTATAAACCGTGCTGGGGTGTCTATGAATTTGAGATTACGCAGTATGAACTCGGTAACACATATTCCCAACTTTTTCACTCATCAAGGTTTTTCCTCACTTGTCAACAGTAGTAAACCTCTGCATAGATTATCGACACATCTTATACATCGGTAACTTGAAAGCGAAGCAATCATATTTGAAAGTGCTTTAGTATTTGACCATTTTGTTTCATGCGAGGAGGCTTTTGTGAATTCATGTCCGAATGTCTCAGAAGTCTTTCCACTATGCTCTTAGATGGAAGAAATATTTTCCAAAACCAACACGAAGATGATTTCAGTACTTTATGATCACACCAAGTTTTTTCTAACAACATTCCACGCTAAGAGAACGTAGAACCGATATGCTGAAGTTAGCTACACAATTCACAGTTACTTGGACAATAATCCAAACAGACCACAGTCATTAGATACTAGCTTGTTGACTCACCTGGTGCTATCATGTACACTAACTTCAGACGTCAGAGTGACTCTCTCTCCCTTACCCCTCCACCCCTCCCCCTCTCTCCCTCTCTCGTCGTTTAGCTCCCCCCCCCCTTTCTCTCTTGTCAAACCTTTTCAGTTTGTGTGGTTTTTTTTTTTCAGAGAAGCGATGCAGGCGAGACCAATTTTGTCTCAAATTTTCCGTGAGAACAAATTGTGAAGCACTCGCGTCTAGATGAATTATTTTATTTGTTTACCTCGAGGTGCAAATATTGTCCAAATGCCTTCCGATTCTTTACCTTTCTCGAACGATCCGGGGATGAAAGCAGAGTCCATCATCTGTCAACTCCCCGTTTGAAGACATCCCGTTAGAATGGGTGATTCGATAAATTGGATTATAGATATCATTGATTTACCAATGCCGCACGGGGGAGTGCCGGGGTCGGCAGGAGTCGTCCCGTGGTGAGCTGGGGAGCAGCCGGTTGACATTGCAAATGTTTATCTTTTGCCACAATTCTGCCCACCAGGAGACCTGAACTTTGACAGAAATCCATCGATATGAAATTTGTAAATATCATATGCAATGACCATGTGTGTGTGTGTGTGTGTGTGTGTGTGCGTTTGTGTGTGTGTGTGTGTGTGTGTGTGTGTGTGTGTGTGTGTGTGTGTGTGTGTGTGTGTGTGCATGTCTATAACGATGTAGGTGTGTGCGATAAGCTGGGAATAAGTTGGGGAATGTAGGAGGGGCTATGGAAAGGAAGGATTCTATTCATTC
The DNA here is from genome assembly GCF_040938485.1 of Diadema antillarum. Lineage (NCBI taxonomy): Eukaryota > Metazoa > Echinodermata > Echinoidea > Diadematoida > Diadematidae > Diadema > Diadema antillarum. Next base: position 330,112 of record NW_027271624.1, read on the forward strand.
TGGGGTGGACCACGTGTATCGAAACTCAGGATTGAAACATTTATTTGTCGAGTCCGTTCTCACGATCATTACCGAAGGCCATCTGTACAATCTCTTGAAGTAGAATCAGGCCGCTGGTAGAGAGAAAGCTCAAATAATCCGACATGCGATAACAGTTGCGTGTGGCTTTTCCAAATAAAACGTTCATGCGTAGAGGAATACAAAGTGATAAAATATGTCCATACTCAGCTTCTTCCTCAATATCTCATCTATCATTCTGTGTTAAAAAAAACAACAAAAAACAAAAACAACTGCTGATTCGTTAAGAACTGAGATGCGTAACAGACTTGTTAATTGTTTGTTTGTATCATTTCCATTTGAGAAGATGCCTGGATAGTCAAATTCAAATTCAAATTCAAAATGATTTTATTTCCATTTAAAGTAATACAAAATAATATACATAACGCTTACATGAGTACATATTATTTTAAGGAACTTTGAATCACATAAGTTTCAATAAAATGTAGTCCGTATCTCAGCTGCAATAGCTGGTCTCCCATGGGGTCCAGTTAGATGTAAGGCAGGACCACTTCACCTGGTTAAACACCCTGCTCTTTGCGTTGAATAAAATGAAGCGGGATCTCTTACGTGCATGATTTGTGACTCTCTCACACACGGGACCTCCATTTTATGTTCTATCCGAGGGACAGAGTGTTTTGCCTCTCATTGCTCAGTGGGACCAGGGAATCGAACCGGGGTCCTTTGGATCGTGATTGATTAACTAACCGCCCTATTTTATAATTCTAATAGCACAATAGTAGAAATCGGACGGAAAACAATAATTTAGAAATACTACTGTAAATTTGTAGGTCTGCGAAGACAGATAAACAAATAAGTGATATATGTGCATTCATATGATTATATGCGGATCTTAAGCTTTTTCTTCTATAAAGTGATATCATTATGTAGCAATGATCCTGATGTCTCGTTATCATTACAGGTGCTTTCCTGGTGCCGTACCTCTTGACCCTGATCTTTGCTGGAATCCCGGTGTTCCTCTTCGAGACGTCCCTGGGTCAGCTCCTCAGTCTTGGTGGTCTCGGAGTCTGGAAGATTTGCCCGCTCTTCAAAGGTAAAGTTTCTCCATCCCCGACTTTAAAGGGATCACAAAGGGATGATGTAGTTTTGTTTGAAATGGGGCTCCATCCTCCGACTTTTAAGGGTTTGCAACTTTAAAGGGATCATGTAGTTGCTGAGATGGAGCTTCAGGTTTCCAACTTTAAAGGGATGGTGTAGTTTGGATTGAGAAGGGGCTTCAGTTTTCCAACTTTTTTGTGAGATAATGAGAAACCTCTTATGAAATATGAAAACGCATTCATTTCGAAGAGGAGGTATCAAAAAAAAAGAGAGGTCCTAATAAAAGCCTTACCTTTCATTAGGACCACTTTGTTTTTAGTTGGTTTTTTTATAATTTTCATCAAATAAACTTAGACTTCCTCTTAGAACTGTATACTCTTTGGTATTTCATTAGTGGTTTATAATTATCTCGCAAAAAGTTAAAATCTGCAATCCCCCATCTCACACCCAAATCATAGGCCTAACTTTCTTAAAGGCAAACATAAACAAAAAAAATGTATCACATTTGCTCGTGGAGAATTCATCGTGGTTTTTTTAGAAAGTTTTCTGCTTTTCGCGCTGAAATAAGAGAGTAATATGATCATACACATTCAGCTTCTCTGGTTTTATAGTCACATTAATTGTTACTAAAAGGTTTTCTCTTATGAAGATGTGTAAAAAGTAACTGTGTACTCTATATACATACATATATACATATGTATATATTTACAGACCTCTTAACTATGGATCATATTTATTGACCCGTACAACAGTTGAATAATATAATGATAATATAATAACATAATAGATAGATAAAATGATAATATAAAAAGATAATACAATAACAATATGTAACTTAATGATAGAGAAATAGGAAGAAAGTAGTAGTGTGTAACAGAACTTTTTATATGAGTAGCAGGTTTCGGATTGAGAAAACATAAAATCACATGACAACAAAATTGATGATGCTAGCAATGATTATAGAATGGATACGAAGTAAGCTGAAGAATAGATCGTCTTCATCCTTCTCATAGATGTGGAGTAAACAGAAAATATTTCACCTGAAAGACATTTTTTACCATTATTTTGTAGATGAAACAAAAACCCAGCTTTAGTTCTTCAAGCTAGTCCTAAAATGTGAGTTAGGGATAGAAACAACCAATGTAAAATTTTGAGTCAGTGTAATCAATGTTAAGTATTGTTGAATATACAAAATGTGAACAATAATTACAATAAAGATATGTAGACTAAACCGTCTATATACAGTAATATGGTTTAGTGGAAAAAATAGCAACATCTTCTTATCTTTTAGGCTTTATTACGAAATTTGTATATGGTAGGATATTTTGTGATACAACTGACCTACACATAATATGCATCAACTGTGATATCTCGAACATTTTCCAATCACTGTTCCCAATGGTAATGAGTACCTTTAAGCTTTGCGCTCTTTGTCAACTGGTTGAATCACATGAACCATAAAAATCATGATTCGTCGGATCCATCAGATTTGAACACCAAACGCCATTAACTCCTCCTGATGGAACTTTTCCTTGAATTGATTTTGCATCGCATTACCCGTGCTTGTATGGGAAACACCATGGAATATGATCGTGTACAGGTGGTTTTGTAATGACAAGAGACCTGGTACTCGTGCGACCTGGATGCTATCTGTCACGGTTTGCATGTGCGTGTGTGGTTCCATAGTTTTTACAATATTGTCTTTTTTTCTACATGTACTTGCCTTTGAGACTTCGTTTCCCTGTCTTGCATGTCATCTGCCCCCCCCCCTATAAATCGTGGAGATGGGGAATGTTAACCGAAGCAACTAACAACATAATTCTAGTAAGACCAACGTCAAAACTTGGAGGCAGTTTTAGTCCATTGAAACACAGAATCTGAAGAAAGTGTTTGCTTGTTCATCATCTACAACTTGTGAAAACCGTGGAAATTTTGTGAGAATTTGAGAGTATTCATCAAAACTGTTACTCGTAGTAGGCCTTTGTGTCCATTTTATAATTAGACTGTTCTGTGAGATAGAAACCTTATTTTTTCCTCTAGTAGACATGATAATCTACAAAGCTACCAATAATATATAAACCTCATCCACTAAGGATCTGTTCCATCTCCACCGCAATACTTTGAATAGGCTCCCATGAGTTTTGGTCATGTCCTTAGGCTTATTTTCTGTCGTCGAGTAAGAGAAGATGTTAACTTTATGAGACGTGTGTCGCGCAACCTATATGCGAAGGTCAAAAGATCACGCATATAAAAATAAGTTAAAGGGATCGTATAGTTTTGGTTGAGACCTAATTTCAGGTTTCTAACATTTTTTGGTGAGATAATGAGAAACCTCTTATGAAATATGAAAGAACATGTAATTCCATGAGGAATTCAACGTTTATTTGATTAAAATTGGTTTTGAAATGGCTGAGATATCCAAAACAGAGCGATTCAATAAAGTGTGGGACCCACATTTTATTACGATCGCTTTGTAATACTTTGTTTTTGGATGTTTCAGTCATTCCAAACCCGATTTTCATCAAATAAATTTTGAATTCCTCTTAAAATGGTATGCTCTGTACTATTTCATAAGTGTTTTCTTGGTATCTCACAAAAAGTTAAAAGCCCAATTCTCATTTCCACCAATACTGTACTATCCCTTTAATGGTAAATTACATGAACACTGAGTAGTTAGCTCAGTTTACCTATAGCCAGGGGGGGAAAATATCTATGTTATCTGCAAATCACATGGAATCTTGCAAACACTTCCCTCGAAATTTATGACTGCAACATTCTGTTTGGAGCATCTGGCCTTCGAAAGCTTTTAGATGACAAAGTAATTCAAAGTGTTCATTGCGCGTTCGGGCCTCTGTTATGTATCAGGAATTAATAACTGTGCGAGCTGTTCTAGCGATGAAATAAATGTGATGAAAGTTCAACAATAAAAAGTCAAGTAACAGACGGTGAGCATGAAGGACAGTGGAAAGAGAAGAATCTTAACCCATTCCCTGCAAAATTATCAAATCCTTGTACACTTTACACAGGAACCACAGGCTATCAGTTAAACACTCTAGGTGATGTACAAAATGAAATCTATGCATGTGATGTACCTCCATTTTACGTCGAACGAGAAAATGTAGGGAGAGACAGAGAGAGGTTTGGTAACACATTTGATATTGGACAGATGCAGTGACTATGACTACAATTCTTGTTACAAAACAAGATACAATCTTTTGTGACTGTGATGACATCGGCTTTGTTTCACCTGTTCCTATTTATTGTCAAATTGAATAAGGCTTAACTTTTTGTTCCTTCGTTTCATTTAATTTCATTTATTGAGTTTCCACACAATTTTGTAACAAACACCTAGAGATCAGTGAAAAGTAACAAATATTTGAAAATTCAGTGCACATAGATTATAGATAATATTACATGATATTGAATGGATTTAAATCAGGCTAGAGTACGTGACATCCATACTGGGAAATTAAGATAATGTGCGGGAAAACCTACAAAAAAGCAGATGCTTCCTCGTCACACATTGTGAAATCGAGTCGCATTTTCATGCCTTCCACAATGATCCTCGCGCATGTAGCCATATCAATAGACCTATATCTTCGTTCGGTTGTAGCACCATTTATCAATTTGATATCCCAAAAGATTATCATTACTGACCCTTTTCACTAGGTATGGGACGTAAGTCTTTTTAGACACAAGGAAATGATGTGGCTGGAGGCACGGCATAGGAGCTCCACACATTATCGTTAATGAATGCAGCTTGACTCTGTAACCCAAATCTTGAGTTATAAAGATGTTTTATGGTGCTTAGAATTGACATCTAAACCTTATGTTAAACGCTTGACTTCATTTGAACCCCAAAGCCAATTTTCTCAAAATCTGATGGTCTGTATTTTTACCGTTTCTGAGTTATAGATGGGTCTAGGCGTTTGTCTCTGAACGCATACTTTTCTTTGTTTCTTTCCAGCCCTCTTTCTTTCTGCCTATCTTTCTATCCTCCTCCTAATTCATCAATCTATCACTCTCTTCTATCTGTTTACACTTCTTGTCTATCTTACTCTGTCTTCCTCTTCTTCCATCTGCATAGAGCACAACCTTGCTAGAACACAAGATGTGTGTTAACGAATGGGGCTAGCTCGTGGAGTATTTCATACCGTTTGTGATCCATCATTTGGATGTTTCCCACAGTTTGACTGATGCAGCGTGACCCATTCATCTTTGTACTTTTCTTCTCGTGCAACGAGAATTGTTAGTCCCTCCACATGTTGTTTCACCCATCCGTGTACAGCTGAACACCGAAACAAATGGAAATTCCACTATACAAAAATAAGCAAGCAAACAAACAAACAACAGAACGGATAGTATAACACAAATATTCGTCTATCTGAATTATAATTTTCGCTTAACCCAGCGATGAAAAGAATGGAAGGGAAACTCGAACAGTATATCTGTATTTTGTATCCTTTCAAACCTTGATGAAAAAAAGTTGCCCTCGCATTTCGCTAATGTTGCATGCAGTTATGTAGATCAGACTGACATCTGCCTAAGTAACGATTTCATGCATAGAAATAACAAACAGCAGAAAAAAAGCAGGAGAGAGAGAGAGAGAGAGAGAGAAGGAGAAAATTCATTTTCTGCTTAAAAGTTCCATAATCTCCTTCAAGCTGGAGATTTCCAATTACTTAAGCAGCGCGGATAAAAGCAAGGTGAAGGAGGTAGGTGTAAATGAAGACGACGTAATGGATATGGCCTACGGTCGGCCACCAATAACCCAAATGGATCATCTCAGTCTCACATGCTGCTTTGTTACAACAAATACGCCTCTCTCTCGTATTCCATTACTCAGGTGGGCGATGTTCGTTTTGTAACGTCACATATTTAACAAAGCAACTAATCATAAGGAAAGATAAACGTGTCGCATTGCGGTGTCATGACTACTTCACTGCCTCGACAATCAGCACAAGTAAGCTAGACATCACGTAAAGCCCTATGCAATACCTGAAGAAGACACAGAAATAGTTGAAGTATTGGATAAGGTAGAACCAGCGAGGTGAAGAAATCAAAATCTCTCCCATAGAGAGTAGAAGTTGTGTGATCTATCGTAAGTATGAATAAATTGCTTTGACAAAAGAGAGCACTTTTGCATTTAAGGTATGCATTATTCCTCAATCACAACCTTAGAATATACGATTACAACAAACATAGCAAGCCGCAGTTCGCTGTCCCTTTCAATATCTTCTGCAGAAATCACTTCCATCGGTTATGATTGCGAAATGATTATCAAATTGCAATAATCATGGAAGCCAATTTAAGATATTTAATTCTGTTTTGTACAATCTTTGTGTCATCGATGAAGAATAAAATATCTTTAGACAAAACAAATAAAAAATGGCCCGATTTGTCGATTATTGATAAAATATTGCGTAGCAACCACGATCAGATGTGTTCTCTGATTGCAATACCGTCGGCGTACCTTTTCTTTGTTTGTTTGGGTTTTTTTTTTTTTTGGGGGGGGGGGTTTGTTTTGTTTTGTTTTTGTTTTGTTTTGTTTTGTTTTTTTTGTTTTTTTGTTTTTTTGGGGGGGGTAATATTTCGAATATTTGTCGTTACCCAACTGAAGCCGTGTTGTGTTGGTAAATACTTTAGCAACTATACAACCCTTATACCCCTTGAAATTAAATGTCGTTGCAACGTTGTTACACGACTACACGACTACAAACGTTTTTTTTTTTGGGGGGGGGGGGGCTGATGATGCAACTTATTCTCACTGGGTTCATGTCAAAAAGGAAAGTTAGTCAAGATTAATGCACAGGTTAGTAAGAGACATGTCAAATTATGACGTCATCGCCTCTTTGAATATATACGTACTATGTTGTATGGGGTTGTTCCTAATATCTCTGTTTCGTGGAAAATACGAAAGACCATAAAAATGTAATTTCGTTCTTATTTTTTCATTTGCCCATTTTGTGTCTGATTTTGATGTAGCCTACCATTCTATTCGTGTGATTGTACTTTTTGAATCAAAGACATCTTGGCCATGATGTAACAATATCTTTAATTATTTAGCTGTCCTGTATTGCATTAATAGACAAAAAAAATTAAACAACAACACCAGCCTAGAATGAAGTTGATAGACTTAGAGAGTTAAAGACACGTGTCATCGAGAGTTACAATAGCTAGGTGATGTTTGGTTCTTGCTGCTGATTTCGTGTCAAGTCTATTGCCACTGGGGTGTTCTCACAACGATGACTAAAATTTGGAATTCTACAGTAATAATGCTGACTCTTCCGTAATATCAATAGTAGATGTATGCGCTCACCTTTTTGCTATTGATACCGTGGTTTACTGAAAACGTAAATTGACTTTTGTAACAATCCAGAAGCGAGAATCGAGACAGGTGAAGAAGAGATAGGGACGCTTTGATTGATCCTTGCAGCAGCCTTCACCCTTGAGGGATTCTAGAAAATTCAGGTCAGAATTTTGACCGTAAATATGCACGATTTGAATTCGACTCCCCGATTCATTTTATTCACGGGCTGGCAAAGAATGAAGGCGTAGAACTCGATCGCGATGGATCGCCTGTTTCAACATATATTATTAGACGAGAAATACACGAGGGCGAAAGAGATTCCGACAATGATTAATATCCGAAGAAGAAGGCGACTTGGAAAGAGACCGTTTTCAGACAGAGCGTTTCGTGGAGGTGCTGCCTTCCCAGTGTTTAAAAAAAAAGAGAAAATCTTCACTTTCGGCTTGAAGATGTATTTCACGGTATGTTTATCTTCCTAATTGGATGCAATAATTTGAAGAGTACTTGCAAGCTTCTGGAAATGTACATCTGTTTATTTGTTTGTGTGTTTGTTTTTAAGATGACATTGATGATTTAAGTCGACTGAAGGAGAGCTGTTCTTGTCAGTTATATATTTTGAAATCATCTTTACCACTGTTAACTGAGAGTTTTTCTGCGTAACAAAGAAGCATGCTTTATTTTTCCTGAAAATAAATACATTAATGAAAATAAAAAACACAAGCGAATAAACAACTACAAAACAAACAAATTGATTGAAAATAAATTCCAAACGAGTATATTATAGATAAGAAAAATCGCACCCTCTGTCATCCAAACGAAAGATATTTCGTCAAAAACTTATAACGATAATAATATCTAGAATTTGGTCGCCTTCGAGGGAAACATATTGTGAGGTTCAGCTTGGCCATGATATGCCATCGTATTGCGGACAGGTAAGATGGGAAAGTGATGGGGCCGCTGAGAGCCAAACTCATTTTTGTTGTTCTGGAGAGAAGCAAAAACAAGTTTAGCGCAAGCAGACTTATCCTTAAAAAAAAAAAAAAAAAAAAAAAACAAAACAAAACAGAGGGAGAGAGGGAAACCTGTTGGAACGAACACAGTGTCCCACAGTGTGAGAAACACAGTGTGAACACATTGTGAACACATTATGAACACAGTGTGAATTCTCTTCACACTATTTAATTCGAGCGTTTTAACAATGTGAACACATTGTGAATCATCACTTCACAGTGTGACACAGAACATTACCATATGAACACTCTGTGAAAACCAAACCACATTGTGAAATCGTCTTCACACTGTTAAATTCGAGTTTTTCACATGTCGACTATGTGACCACACTGTGAACACACTGTGGGACACTGTGTTCTTTCCAGTAGAGAGAGAAAGGGTAGAGTGTGTGTGTGTGTGTGTGTGTGTGTGTATGCAGGTGATAGAGAGGGAGAGAGAGAGAGAGAGAGAGAAGAAAGGTGTTTTTAAACCCTATAATTCATTCCACCGCTAATGTTGTTGTTGTTGTTCATTTTCCATCTGTGAAGATGGCTGGATAGCCCATATTCAGCTACACTAAGCTGGTCTTCCATGGGGTCCAGTTGGATGTGGGGTAGGACCTCACCGGGTTAGACACCCTGCTCTTTGCGATGAATGAATGAAGCGGGATCTTTTACGTGCATGAGCTGTGACTCTCTCATACGCGGGACCTCCATTTTATGTCCTATCCGAGGGACAGAGTGTTTTGCCTCTTGCTAGAGGGGACGGTATGTTTATGTATAATGAAAGATGGTGTATAAGAATCAGACAAGTACGAAAATGATTGAAAAATTATGTCCTTTGCTAGTCAAACGTTTGAAGTCAGACGCGACTCAAGGCGAACATGAGAGAAAGGTGCACGCAGACGTATTTCTAACGCAATTTCTTGTTTTTACTGCTCTATTTCTTGCTGTAAAAATGGACAGTTCAAAATCAACAACAACAGCTAGTTTTGTCATCAAAGCGGAGCACAGTTTAATGGAGAATTCACTTTTGAGCACTCATCATTAAGTGACATTCCAAGATTCGTGTCTATTGCACATACGAGTCTCTAGCACTCATTTGAAAACGGACAAAAAACAAAACAACGAAAAGGGAAGACGCTATCCCACAACCCAGCTTCATGGCAGGTAACTTCAGGTATTGCGTCAAATTGAATCACTGCCAGCCAACCATTTGGACAACGTGTCGTGCAAAGAGGCTGCTCGCTTGGAGGTAGAGAATGGCAACCTACAGCTCAGTAAATTAGATAAGCACGCTAACACTTTCTCCTGCCTTACCTGGGTGTGACCCTGATCACCCCATGGCCACTGGTGTCTAGGTAGCACAGTCTGTGGATTGATTCCCAACTACTCAAGTGTCACCCCAGATCATTAGCACCGACACTTTTCAAGGCAGCATCTCACAAAGAAACCCTTTACAAACCTCGACACACACGATGACAAAACTAACAGTTGACAAATATTCTTTCTTTCCTGCTCAATTACTTGTCAATTGTTCCTTGATGACCCTATTTGATCTTTCTCCGAGACGCAGGGGTGGCCAGTTTAACTTAATCGAGCGCTTTTCAATCAGTCAATAGGTAGCTAGGCCTACAGTCAGACCATTATGTTATGTTACTCCCGCACGCAGTGCGCACGGGGCTGCTTCGTGCGGTTTCGCACGGGTGCGTGCGGCTCCGTGCCATTTCGTACGGCCTCGTGCGGGTGCGTGCGCTTCTGTACGCCCCCGTGCGACCCCGTGCGACCTCGTGCGCCTTCGTGCGCCCTCGTGCGCCTCCGTGCGGCTGCGTGCCAGTCAGTGCGCCTCCGTGCAGCTGCGTGCCACCGTCGAGTGCGTGGCACGGTACCGTGCGAGGTGTTGGCACGGTACCGTGCGTGGTGTTGGCACGCTACCGTGCGAATCCGTGCGAATCCAGCATCCTGCTAGTCCCGATGCGGGACTCTTTTCTTTTTTCTCATTCTCTCATACGCCATCATTGGCGGTAGCGCGAGGTCTTCTCGATCGCGACAGTCCTCGCATCGCGCGAGTCCACTAAGGCCCCCCCCCCCCCCCCCCAAAAAAAAAGAGAGAGAGAGAGAGAGAGAGAGAGAGAGAGAGAAAAGTTGTATTGGCGTAACATGAGATTTTCAAATAGGGTCGGGCGGGCTGATTTTTTTTTTACGTGCATTTTACGTGTACAACTCGTGCTCAGTAAACAGTTACAACTGCCGCACCGAATGTGCTGCGTTCCTCTATTCTACAAATCATTTATGGGGCCGATTTTACTGGAATTATACCCCTTCACAGAATTAAAAGATGTTGAAATCCCTATCCTGAATGTTATCACTTCATATTTTACTATTTTGAATGAGATAAGATAGGTGCAAATTGACCTCATGTGTACGATCTTTTCATCGCACACGGCGATCTCTATACAGTCCCACATATAGAGATGCGCGTAAGTTCTCCACAGAAGAACCTATGGCGAAACGCTGCACAATACTAGTACATTGCAGTCTGAATGCAAAGTATACACTGTATAAATCTTGATAGAACTAGCAGCACCCGTGGAAAACCACGGGTCTTAGGGGTTTTATTATTTTTTCCCCTCATAATAAGGATTATATACGATTTTGGACATTTCTATTGATGAAATAAAAGAAAAGTTTTCTCATCCTTTCGTTGGTAAAGTGTGCTCTCTTCTACCCATGACCACCACCCCCACACACACATTTCCACCCCCCCGAACAAAATACAAAAACAAATATTCAGAGAAAAATAACCAAAACGACAAAAGCAAAACGGTATAGCTGAGCTGAGCAGGACCTCATATATAGACCCCTAGTGTTTTTGTTGCTATTGTACTGAGAGAAATAAAATATATTCGTCTTCATTTGCTCTCTTCTTTTTGTTTTTATCACCAAACCTTGGTTTAATAGATCATAGAACACCCCCCTTTTTTCCCCACGTCCGCACATGTCTTATGAATATGTATGTCTACATATTCTAACCCGTTTATCTCCTTCACCCTGTACATTATCATTACTGTAATTATTATTATTATTGTTACGATTTATATTATTATTATTGTTGTTATTATTATCATTATTGTTATTATTATTATTATTGTTATTATTATTATTATTATTATTATTATTATTATTATAGCAGCACCCGTGGAAATCCTCGGGTCTGAGTGGTTTTATTCTTTTTTCTCATGATACGATTTTGTACATTTTTATTGAAGAAATTGAAAAAGGAAAGTTTTCTCATTTCGTTAATTGTGACGCGCTGTCCTCTAAATGACCACCCTTCCCAAAAATTTAATATTACATTTGTAGTACGTGCCCTGCGATCCAGTCCATTGGTTGGGATCGTTCCCGCCATCATTATCATAGTTATCATTATTATTATTATTGTTCTTGTTATTGCTATTGTTATTTTGTGGGAGGGGAGATCATAGTCATTCGGTTTTATCATTTTATATTATTCATTGACATGGGGATGAATCAAGGGAATTAAGGAAAAAAGTTTATCGGTCAAGGATAGTGAATATCTTTTTTTCCGTCATGTCAAGGTTACTCTACGACTGATATACATTTCAAATAGCTTCATTATCATTGCAAATTCATTTTAAACATCAAAACAATCCTGTACCTGTTTGTGTCTCTTCCGCCCACTCTTAAGTTATAGATCATAGCATCCCCTCCCCACAAGTTCATTTGCATTGGCCTATTGTTTTATCATCATTATTTCAGTGTATTATTGTCATTGTTATTATCATTATTATTACTAAAATTATTAATATTATTTAGGGGAGAGGAGAGAGTAGACAGATGGTAGAGTCATAACATAGGAATGATCAACCAAAGGAGGCGGAAATGTTAATTTGTTAAGAATTGTAAAAATCTGTATCCCCCATTTTTCTGCTCTTGATAAAAAGCTTTTCTGAAGACAGTCCTGCGCAAACTGTCCAAAACTGCTCACTGCACTAACATACGTAATCTTGTGCTGAGGACTACTTCATATATAGACCCCTAGTGTTTTTGTTACTATTGTGCTGAGAGAAATGAAATATTTTCGTCTTCGTTTGCTCTCTTCTTTTTGTTTTTATCACCAAACCTTTGTTTGATGGATCATAGAACCACCCGCGTATCTGCTTCAGACTGTACATTTTTGTTATCATTATTATCATAATCATGAATGTCCTTCTTCTTCTGCTTCAGACTGTACATTATCATCATTATTATCATCATTATTGTTATTATTAGTATTATAACTATCACTATTATCATTTTTTTTTATTATTATGATAATTATCATCATTATAATCATCATTGTTATATTTGAGGAGGGAGAGATCATTGTCATTGGAATCCGTGGGTCTCAGGGCCTCATATTTTTTCTTTAATATTTCTTTTCCCACGTTATGGGAGAAAGAAGAATATTTTTGTCGTCATTTGCTCCCTCTTTTTTATTTTTGTCACCAAAACTTGGTTTGATGCACCATAGAACCACACATTTGATGTCCACTTGTAACTTCAAAAATTGGCGGTCAGCAAAGCGAGGGTTTCCCCCGCGTCCGCTTGTCTCATGAATATTCATGTTTACAGCAGCCATGCATGCATGCAGTAAACGAAAGAACAGCGGCGCGTGTACTCTGATATGGAAGGGTACGATCGGCAAGGACAAAATTTAAGTGGATATTTAGCCGTCCTGAACAGTCTGAGTACAATGATACCCGACTTGAGAGTGAACAAAATGACATACCTGAGCTGCATAGTATCCTGCAGTTGTGCAAAATACAATAAAATAACAGCGTTCGTTGTTTTCATTTGGGCACGCCAATAATGGCGAACGTCGCTGTACGTAAATGCCCTTGTACCTGTATGACCGCGCCGTGTATTATACCATAATGAGTGTACATATCACGCGCACCCAGATAGTGTTTCGTGTGACCATCGTCAATACATACACAGGCGCAGGCCACACACTGGCATACCGTACCCACCCGAGAGTACATTGTGTGCATGCCTGCGTGTCCGCCGGAAGATGTCAGAAATTTCGCTGCACCCATTATCTTTAGTATCCCACTGTCTCTGCAAGCTAAAAGATGCACTACTGTGTATCGAGAAAGTAGGAGTCCAGCGCAGGATTGGTGAATATTAAAACATTCGGCTCTTTCGTCACGCACAAAAATGCATTATGCATCTATCTGATTAATTTTTCTTTCTCATCCTCGACGTCGACACGGAGGCTGAGAGGGGACGAAACCCGCGCCATTCGATGCAGGATACTCTCCTGCGGCCGACGGCACCGGTCGCAGCTGCCCGGAGCCGACGGCTCGGGAGGAGATAGACAAACCAGCAACGCCGGAATAAAACAGGAAATACAATGTACATAAGGTCGCGACAACAACAACAACTTCGCGTATTATATATATAGATACGCGTCCGTGTGGGAAACAGATGACATACTAGTACTTAGTACTGATCAAGCGAGGCTATGCGAGTCGAGTCGCAAGCTAGATCTCTTCCTCGTACATCCGATGTCCCCAGAGCCTTTTCCACTTCCGGGTTTTTGCGATCGTGATCGCAATCAACAAGATACTTGATATCGATAGCAAAAAAAAATAATAATAAAGAAAGTAGGGTCGGGTGTGTTACGCCAATACAACAATTTTTTTTTTTTTTTTTTTTTTTTTGGGGGGGGGGGGGGGGGGGCCTAATTGCTGCCCTCGAAAAAAAAAAGATCTGCACGGGGTCTCTCCTTATACTACACGCCCTCAACGACGGTATTTCCGTGTGCGATATTGCTCATACCATACACACCATACTAGTACACACCGTATACGAAGGCAGTCCAGGTACTGGTAGTGGACTAGCATCCTGCGTGCGAATCCATTGGGGGCCGTGCGTGCATGCATTGTACATAAATATCCCCTTTGTAAGTGTGTGCTCATGATCATGACTACTACTACTAATAATAATAATAATAGTGGCTACTTGTATAGCGCACAGGTCCACTTTTCAGTGCTCATGGCGCTTCAAAAATGAAAAGATATCATATATTTACATGCATATACATATTCAAACATTTCAACAAATAAGAAAATGGTAAACAAAAACAATCCCATATATACCAAATAAAGAATACAACATATACCAATTAAAAATACAATATTGATCCAATATTAATGACATACAGCAATTACAGTCCTCAGTATGAAAGGAACAGATAAGTTTTAAGTTTGGATTTGAATGACTCTGTCGATGACAGTTCCCTTAACTGAAGAGGTAACTGATTCCACAATTTTGGTCCCATAACGGAAAAAGCACGATCACCATACCCATGTTTTACTCTGGGTGTTGATACTGTTTAGCGTTCTAAAATCATTGAGAATGATTTTCAAGCTTTAAAGGCAGCCGATCGCCATCCGTAATGGTACGTAAACTCCGAACGACCGAAGTTTGTGCATGCAATTGCGCAATGCTACCACTGAGACAAGTGTGTGTGTGTGCGTGTGTGTGTACGCATCATACACAAACAATGTCACCGCGAGCTGTGATTGGAGGAGAGAGGCCAGAAGACGCTGCGGCGTGTGTGTGTGTGTGTGTGTGTGTGTGTGTGTGTGTGTGCGTGTGTGCGTGTGTGCGTGTGTGTGTACGCATCATACACAAATATTGTCACCGCGAGCTGCGGTGATTGGAGGAGAGAGGCCAGAAGACGCGTGGCTCTTTCGGCCTCTCTTCATGTGCATGCGCACTGAGAGTGTGCGTCCATTCGGAAGCTCTCGTGGCTCGCTGGGACAGCCATTTTGGGTTGGGAGATAAGCACAGGGAGCTCTCTTGTAGCCTACCGTATTTTCGCTGACCCATTGAGCCAGCGCTATTCTCATTCGGGGGTCACTACGTTTGATACAGAATGGGGGAGGCAGCGTGTTGCGTTCGTCTCCGTGCCGCACAAACCACTCGCCACGACTGAGTGTCTTTAAAAGTATGACGAATAATATTGTGTAGGACCTGTATTTCCAGTCGAAAAAACACACATACACACACACACACATACACATACACACACACACACACACACACACATACACACACACACACACACAAGCACATTCACAAATTTTAAAATGAAAGAGCAAGCTTTATGGCACCAAAATTGGTAAAACAAGAATAAGAAAACACCAACACAACAACAACGCAACACATGCATTTGCCATTATATGCGGAGATGACGCTGTTCACGTCTGTCAGTGTTCCACACTCTTTCATAAGCTCATTCAATAAGGTAATGGCATACAAATATTAACTGCAGTTTTAGTTTTTAGTTTTGGATACATGACACTTCAGCTAGGAACCGAGTTTTTCAGTTTCTTATGCATATCATAATCACACACAGAACAAGCGTTCTCATTTCGGAATTGCGCGTAGACATCCCTATCTGCCTATAGTCTATACGTCACCCACATTGTTCATTGTAATTTGTTAGGGTTTGTTTTGTTTTTGTTTTTCCAAGTATAGGCTCATCTGCTCAAGGATCACATTGATCTGTTCATTTATGTACATACATGATGTGAAATTGAAAAAATTGTCAGGATTGCCCCTCTAAAAAATGAGAGGAAACAAGAATCTCTCTTATACACTCCGTTCCGTCGAGAAGTTACATGTACAGTCCAATGTATACGTGCGCTTTGTCCAAGACAATACTTCCATTTGAACATGAATCCTTCTTGAAATACAATATGCCTAGCCAGCACAAGTATTCATCAATGATTTCGACAGATATGACAATGTTCAGTGTGCACAAATGAAAAAAAGGGGGGCATACATTATATACGCAAATTATTTTTCTTTGAAACCTTCTTTACTTTGTTCGCTTTTCGTGAGACTGGATCTCATCTTATTCTCTTGACTTGACTCTGCCACTAATCTTGATATTTTTATACCTTTTTTGCCAATTACATATACCCAAACTTAATCATGAATATGAATAAAGAAATGTTCTATCACGTGCTGCAAGTAACAATTATTCAATGAGTTACCCATTTGTATTCAAAAAGCCTCCTCATTGCAAACATTTATGAATCGTGTACGCCAACATCAATCTCTCAAGTCTCATTTGATATGAACCCTTTGCACTAGCAAAGTGTATGAACTTTGAATACATCTTTTTCCTCTGCTCGTTTTATGTTCTTTCCTATGTGTTTTATGTTCTTACAAACCGATTGCTATTTAGCCGTATCCCATTTACTATAGTGTGTTCGTTTTGTTAAATTTACCCACGTGTGTGCACATGTAATGTTGCGATGTACAGCGACACAGGACTCCCTTGTAAAGCAGGCCTTTGTGGCACTGAATGGGACTACTTGACCTGCTTTTAAAGAAGACTTAATAAATGAATAAATAAATAAATAAATGACACAATCTTAATGATATTACCTAACCCTCACTAAAAGAACGCCCTGTGCGATACATTGTATGAAGGCGGGTTTACGCCTCTGAAAGCCGTCATTCGCGTCCAGCCTTCTAGAAAGTTTTGTTATTGGAAACTTTTCTGGAACTACAAAATTAATGCCTTACTCGAGATTTCCTCTTCTTATAAAGCTATTCCAAGTCCAACACAATGGACGATGTACACATACATGTATAGTAATACATATGCATATACGAGTACATACACATACATTATTTCAAGTGCTTTATAGTAAGTGTGAGCCAAATCGGCTTTGGGTGAAAACCAGCGTTGATTTTTAATAGTGCATACACTTATTGCTGGTGCGAACACTGCCTATGGCCTTATTCTGATACTTAGCCTCTAGCGAAATAACTAGGCCTACAATCTTCAACTCTCTATACTAATGCCATAATATTATGTTACCCTGATCGATTACATGTCTAAATGACTTCAGTTATTCTTCGAACTTAGGAGACGAACACTGACGACAACAACACACGAACACACAGCTGGGGAATATACATTGTGCGTGTGGTACCACCTCACTGGCGGCATAGTTCAAGGGTCCTTTTCTGCTCTGTTCAATGTACGCGTGGCACGCATAGACAAGAACAAAACGTTTTCTTCTTTTGTGTTATAGCATCGGGGACGATTAGTGAAATTCATCAAGATGAAAAAGCATAAAAGACTTGACCACCAGAAGAAAGCTGACCCTCTCGCTTCGAGGAACAAAAGCAGCTCCCATTATAGCAGGTACAAAAGTTAAAGGACAAGTTCACCTTCATAGGCATGTGGATTGAGTGAACAATGCAGCAATAATAGTAGAACACATCAGTGAGAGTTTGAGCAAAATCAGATAATCCGTTCAAAAGTTATGCATTTTTTAAGTTTCTGCTCAGTCACGGCTGGATGAAAAGACAACTATAGCTTGTGATGTCACATGAGCACAACGATACAAAGATGATCCGTTCAAAAGTTATGAATTTTTGAAGTTTCTGCTCAGTCACAGCTGCATGAAAAGACAACTATAGCTTGTGATGTCACATGAGTACAACGATACAAAGATAATCCGTTCAAAAGTTATGAATTTTTGAAGTTTCTGCTCAGTCACGGCTGGATGAAAAGACAACTATAGCTTGCGATGTCACATGAGTGCAACAATATAAAGAAAGAATAAAGAAAATTCAACATATTTCCATTTTTCTCGCATAACAAAACAACACTCAACTTCTCTCTTTCAGAAGGCAGGGGGAATAAGCCATTTCGGAGTTAGCTTATGGGCACATTGGTCCGAATGACCTTTCTTTTTTCTCAGTCGGTTAAGGGGCTCTTCACTCGTTTTCAGAGCGACATAATGCATAAGCTTTACGCAACGATTTATGGTATTCATCAATCCTGCTTAAACAAAGAATGAACTCGCATAGACCAGATGGCCAGAATGATCCGTCAATTAACACTTGGGAAAGCATCCGTTTCATTATCTTACATTGAATGTAAGAACAACCTCTTTCTATCGATATTGCCAAATACCACTTTTGCTGTCAGGTGGATGTGCTGGCAAGCAGCATTTATACGGATTACATGAATAATCATTATACATAATAATACATCACAGACGCTTATCCCAGTGACTTTAAAAACCAACGTGCCTGTTGGTCCGAATGACCTTTTTTCTGCTCATGCGCAGAGTGGAACTCCGAACTAGCTTGTAATATACTACCCTTAACATACGTCAGTAGCATGTTGAAGAAATGTGAACTTTACTCAAAAAGTTTTGTGAAATTTTCTTTTTATTTTCCTCATGGATAGTTAATACGCATGTGACATCATACACTGTAGTAGTCTCCTAGCTCTTTCAGCAGTGACTGAATTTGTGGCTCACAGTTAATGCATTAATAAGTGTCTGTAATGGAAAAGCCTCAACATTCCTTAATCCTTAAACAAAAAGAGTTACCATTTACTATTTTTATATATATTTGTGTGTTCTTGAGAATATGTGGGATAATGACTGTTCAGTTTCAATTTGTATGAAAAATTGACATGGTGTTCCTGTCTTGCAGCAGCGAGGAGAGCATTGATCTGTCAAATGATATTGTCATGAAGAAGATTATTTTACAGATTTCAATAATGTGTGAACTTTTGTAACACTTTTCATCGCTTAAGTCTCTGCCCTAACAATAAATTTGAGACATTGCAGCCAACCAATTTGGAGTAATGTTGTAATTTTGATTGAGATTGTAACACCTGCTATGTACATTTTGTTTTGTGTGTTGTCTCTATGCGTGTGTGTATGTGTTTCAGCATGGATTTTTCGCATGTGTGTATGTGTTTCAGCATGGATTTTTTCGCATGTGTGTGTGTGTATGTGTGTGTGTGTGTGTGTGTGTGTGTGTGTGTGTGTGTGTGTGTGTGTGTGTGTGTGTGTGTGTATGTGGTGGACCTAAAACATGTGATCGGGGATCCACATAAACAGCAGTCCATCAATTATTGGTACATACATGTATTTACTCAACATATTGTAGATCTGCAATGGTATTGTTCAAACTACCTGGTACAAGCATTTACTTTTGTCTTGATACTGGGCTGCACTAGAAGAACTATCTTTTGAAATGTTTACTATACATTACTCAGTACTATTGTAGTTGAGACACACTGTCCTATTCACCAGACCGCTGACAGTTGTACCTTTCATAGGTCTTTTACATGTCCCTTGACCAGAGACTGAGCCCCAAACCACCACCAAACATAAATGAGTAAATGAGAATGAATGAATGAATGAATGAATCAATCAATCAATCAATCAATGAATCAATGAATCAATCACCAATCAATCAATCATCTATCAATCAATCAATCAATCAATAAAAACAGTTTAAACCACACTTGGTTATACTGCTAAAAAAAAAAAATAGATAAAACTGTGGAATGCTTATACAGCTCTTACTTTCAGTAGTGTACGTATTATTCTTGTTATGTGTGTGATACATTGCCATGAAGATTGATGGATAGACTCTAGTACCGGGTACCTTGAAACTAAACTGCACTGTATTTCTGTCAACACCTACATGTATTAGATAATTGTTGTTATTAATGAAAAAAGAAGGTAACGGTATGGAAGTTACTAATTTATGAGAATATGGCATGTGTAGTAATGTATCTAGAGTTCTTGCCTGTAGTAGAAAAGAGAAAGTGTACAATGGCCTCCCATTGTAAAGGGGTGCTGTTCGTTATTCCGAAGGTTCGTTATTCTGAAGATTGGTTAATCCGAAAATGAAATTCGGAACAATGAACCTTTGGAATAACGAATTTTAGGAATAAAGAGCCTTTGGAATAACAAGCTGTAACCTTGTAAAGGAGTCCTTCGGATCATGGACCTGTAGGTCCATGTTGGGATCAACAGTTTTCTGTTCTTACATCAACTGCTCTAAGCCGAGTGAGGGCGCATAGCTAGCCAGTGATTGCGACAAGGACAAAAAAAAAAAAGAGAAAAAAAAAAGAAAAAAACGGTTCACTGGGTACCACTGTTGTGTGTACAGTAGTAGTCTTATAATGCGCAGACCTTTTTTTCGAACAATAAGATCTTGATCTTGTCGCTTCTAAGTGGACTGTAAAATTTCATGAACACCATAATTTGGAATCACATACTGCCTACGGGTGTTCCAGAGGGTCCAACCGACCACCCCATGCAGTCAAACCATTTCTGCGGGTACCGGGTTGGATCGAACGAAGGCATTTTTTCTGTGTCCCGCCTGCTTTTTTTTTTTTTTTTTTTTTCCCCTAGACGGCACAGATTGGGGCATGGCGCATATTAGACCTATGGGAAATACGTTGGGTTATGGTTAGCGTTTAGGGTTAAGGGTTAGGGCCTAAGAGTCTGAGTGTTAGGGTTAGGGTTATGGCCAGGGTTAGGATAAGGGTTAGGGTTAGGGTTTGATGGTTAGGGTTAGGTTTAGAGTTAGGGTCCCCAATCTGTACCGTCTAAAACAAAAGGCGGGTCGACTTTAGGACTGACCGCAAATGCACCGTTAGCAAACCATACGGGACTCTGGATCAGATCTGCCCTTTGCTATGATACATCAATGCCATCCACAGATAAATTCAAAGCCGCTTAAAATAAGTTGTAAGTCAAATCTCCACCTGACCACAGCGTAATGGAACTTTCGTTCTGTTGCTGTGTATTGTAGTTATCCGTGCTGCTGCTGATGATGACGATTTGTGCGGAGGTAGTCCCATACATTGAAATTAGCGTTGCTAATTCGTCAAATGAAACTCCGTGGCCGGCGATGGCCGTGGCCCGTGGTGCCATGCCCGTGATCATTTACCTACTAAACCTTTACCGAAGATACTGGAAGATTGCTGTATAGCAGCAGTCGAGCTTCCAGGTCTATCCTCATCTACACTGTATCGTCAGTTCAAAAAAAAAAAAAAAAAAAAGGCAAGGCAGACAGGCTGGTACGCCTAATTACTGCTCATCCCACATCCAGACATCAGAATTGACTATTGCCAGTATTGGGAATAGGGGGAGAGGATGTGGGAATAGGGGGACAGGGGACATCATGTGTGATATTTGCATACATGTGTAATCTAT
Organism: Diadema antillarum; assembly: GCF_040938485.1. NCBI lineage: Eukaryota > Metazoa > Echinodermata > Echinoidea > Diadematoida > Diadematidae > Diadema > Diadema antillarum. The sequence continues at coordinate 351,600 of NW_027271624.1, forward strand.
GTGGCGATGGCATGACCGAACATCTAATTTACAATTACTTTAGCGCTGCTCATTAGCCGTACAGTGTGCAAAGATGTACTAGAATCTAGTACTAGTAGTAGTAGGTTAGATTTCATGCCAACTGCAACTCTCACTCACATTGAGAGTGAGACTCGCTCAACTCTGCTCATTTTGGTCCTTTCTCACAGCTCACTCACCTCATCATCCTCAGACTGACTGCTCAGTTTACACGTCTAAAGCTTCATTTCATTTGCATGCATTTCTATTGATCTCACTCATTTTGACACCCAAATTATAGCATGGGAGTCTAACACTGAACTACAACTAGATCTACTACTAGTTTCCAATGTTGGCGGCCCTGAGATTATGGATTGGATTTTACGGCTCATCGGGATCACCTATACTAAGAAAGAATGATCAGAATTACGCTGCCGCTGTATACTAGTATACAGCTAGGGTGCCAGTTTTCGTAACTGCAACCGGCAGCCCATTCTATCATGCACAGCGTAGATGCGTATGGGGCTGCTTGTCGTAGTTAGTTTTCGACACTTTAGCACATTTCCTTGTTTACCATCAAAACTGCACCGTTTTACCTGAGAATTTCGATATGAAATTGAGCTATTTAAAAGGCCAATAATGATATGCCTTAAACAAATTCCCATTTGAATGCGCTCCTGTTCAATTTTAAGCGATTTTTCGCACAATCATGCAGCACGCATCACACATAAAACACATGGTGCATACAGTACGCATACACTACATTGTAAACGCAAACCAGCAATCACACCAGCGCAAGAACTTGTTGTTTCATTGTCGAAATCTGGTGCCACATTCTCAAAGCCAACGCCTTCTACAAGTTTGCTCATTAATTACGAATTTCAGTCATGCAATTGCTTAAGGCGATTACAGAAATCAAACATCAGGATATGGCAAACAAATTGATACTAAAGTAAAATAATGGTCATGAGTGAATTTCATTTTACGGCGTTGTCATACAAAATGCATCATATTGTTTTGAACCCCTAAAAATGGCTGATATCAGCATTTCTGCTGACACTGTGTTGCTTTTCCCCTAAATATTCCACCATCAGATTAGGATGACAAGTGACAAACAGGGTTTATAAAAACTAGAAATGTGATTGATAACTTTGTTGATTGTTGAAGTCAGACGTTTGTATTGAGTATAAAATTTAATAAGAATTATCTGCTGGGCGTCGAAACCTGGGTCCTACCTGTAGATGTGGCAAGCTGGTGCCCTGACTAACGGTATAGATAATTTTCAGGAAATCATCGAGTGCTGTCCCTGTTGCAATGGACGTATAGTGACTGAGAACTGGGTGGGCTTTTTTAATTTTTCATATTTTAATTTTTAAGTACCCGGTATATTTGCAGTAAATCATAGAGATGTAGAGTCTTCCACACTTGTGACAATTAGGTTTAAGAGAGTGTAGTCTGAATTATTCTGGTAGAGGTTTCAATTACAAGGCGTGTGAGCTGAGTTATCAATTATTACTTTTGTTTGTTTGATTGTTTTTTTGCTGTCAATGACACTGAGATAAAAAAAAAAATATGTTATGATTGATAATTCTCAGATCACACTCCTTGTAGGTAAATGTGTGTATAGTACGTGTACATGTTTAGTACATGTACATTGTACAATGTCTGTCTGTAGTTGCCTCTGCTTGAATTGGGGTTTACTCCAACATAATGTTAGGGACATGTTATTATGAATAATGGTTTAGAATATCATCTAATTATGATTAATTTTGAGTAATGGTTGGAAAAATTGTTATGCATTTTCTAATCCTTTCTCTATTTGTGTCGCATTGTACACTTGCATGTAGGTATCCCCAGTACTAACCCCGGCGCGGGGCGTCGTAACCAGTAGCGTTGGGGTCGCTGCTGCGGTTACCACAGTACAGTACCGGTACCTGACCGTGCATATTTATGATGATTCTCCTCTTTATGGCCTCCAGGATAACCTGCAGGACATAAACGAGAAGATCTACTTATCATATTGCACACTGCTATATTTTGTTTCCCTGGATGAACACCATTCAATCTCTGACAGATTTTATCAAGTACCGTAGAGCACTGTTGTTGCAAGCGCTTAATGACTTTCTAACAAGAACAGAAACATTGATTAAGAGACTTTGTCAGTTCATTGAAAAACCTAGAACAGCATGGCCGGCACAGCATTTTCAAAAAAGTGTGGGGGCCCACTTCCGGGTTTCATGAGCTAGCAAGCAGGAAAAAAAAAAAAACAACCAACAACAAGATGACAAAAAAAACACACAATATCTTTTCTTACCATCCACTTCCGGTTTTTTCGGCTGACAAGCGAAAAAAAAAAAAAAAAAGGTCCTCGGCTCACCTCTACCAGTCCACTTCCAGGTGTTTTCGCCTGACAAGCAAGAAAAAGCTATTCAGAGAAAGAACATAACCTTACCACCACCATACTTCAAGGTGTATCTATATTTTTCTTAGTGCCACTTACCGGTACCTATTTCCGGGTTGAAAAAAGTGTGGGGCCCAAAGTGCTGACACCTTCTGTATGGTGCACAAAAACTGAGCCCCCACGGCCCCCATGGCTGCACCGGCCATGAACAGTATGTGATCACGATAATCTACCTCACAAAGGTGCTAAATATGTGGTATGATACAACAAGAAGAATGAAATTGATAAAACATATATGTTCTATCAACTTAATTCTTCATTCATCTTTACAAGAACATTTATTTTACTTTTTTTTTCAAATTTTTAGTAAAGACGATGGTACATTTATGTCCTTTGAAAAGCAAAAGGGTGTTGTAGTAAATGTGAAGTTCGACCATTACAGATATTCAATGCATGGAACTATGATATCCTTGATAAACGTTATGAAAGCGAGTACATTACTGTATATGAAGTAGTAGCTGCACTTCCAGCCAATACTCAACAGGGGGCATGTCTTAATTGCCGCTGAAGGTATGTTTGTACATCACCAATGAAGCACTATAAGAGGTTTAGTGAGTATTCATCTTGTATTGTTGATATCTGGGTTCTGACCCATTTCAGAAGAGGTTTCAAAGATGTAAGAATTCTGTTTTTTAACAGGTAAATACACAAGGTCTGTCACCAAAAGGAATTGAACGGTCAAGAAGGGATAAGGAAAATGAAGATTCTGACACAGCAGTTAGACAGATGATAATACATTACATGTGCAAATGTGTACAAAAAGTTTCCACCAAATCTGCCTGTATGTTCGCATGAACGAACTTGTTCTTATCAGTTATGTAGGCCAATTAATACTCCACAAGTCGAGTGTTGTTACTGGTAACGGGGTCAAATATCATTCACTTATTCATAAGGTCCATGAAAAAATGACACACATTCATTGTGTACATGTATACATGTATTTTAAATGTGTCTGATACTGCTTGTCCACATGTACTGATACTGTAAAAGTGGATATATATTTTTTAGCGACATATTGTTCGCATTTGGCCGGATAAGAAGAGCTTCACGTGTTTTTAAATCTGTGGAATCAGGACATCAGGCACAGAAACATATGGCAAGCAAAAATATTTGCATGCTTTTATTTTCGCGCTAGTTTCTGGTTGCGCGGAAAGCGTGTACATTTCGAACCACAAAATTTTCACTTTAACAGTACATGTGTATTCAGTTAATACAGATGTTTGGACGATTAGATTGCCTATGGACATTTCAGATAAGATTGTGTACAGTATAATGGTAAAGTTGGGATGAAAGATCTCTTCACATAAATATTTTGCCAGGTGCTACACGTATAAGGGTCACTTGTACTGAAATTTTTCTCCTTTGATTTCTAGTAATTATCGATGTTTTGAAGTGTATTCAAAGTTATATCCGTTTTGTTTCCAATAAGCATGCTTCATATTACAGACAACACCTTCAAAAATTCTTTGCTGTTTGGACTGTTGATGAAGTTCATATTTTTTGAACATGTTTTATTTTTTTTACAGTAAATACACTTCATATGTAGTCATGCACATCTTCAAATTTCTTTTGCAGCTGTTGGTTTATGTGACCCTCTATTTGATGTATATGTGTAACCTTGGGGGTGTGAATACACTGTACTAGTAGATACACATACCTGCCTTCAGAGTACTCAAGGGCATTTTTACCCCCTCAAACCTTTATGCAGTTTGGACTGTTATTGAAGTTATCTCTGTCTCAATTAAGTAAAACCTTGCCAAAAGTGCAGATGGCATGTACAATGTTGTAATTTACATGGTATTGCCTCAAAAGCATTTGTGATATTCTAGCTTTATTTTTCACTTACAAATATTCAAGCAATATTCAGAATCCTGTTTGTGTAACATGATATAGTGTAGTTTATTGCCAGTGTGAAAACTTGATGGCAAATTATTTGCATAGATCTGCTTGACACAGTGTAGCTCTGCAATTGTTCAAACTAGCTGGTACATGCCTTTGCCTTTTACATGAGCTGCACCAGACGAATATATACACGGTGTATATATATATATATATATATATATTTTTTTTTTTTTTTTTTTTATGTTCACTGTACATCACTGTCGTAGTCGAGACAGACTGTTCCTACTCGCATTCCTACTCACAAGATCGCCGACAGTTGTACCTTAATTGCATAAGGGTCTTACATGTGACTTAGCTGGAGACTGAGACCAAGGCCACCACCAAAAAATTAATCAACAAAAATAAATGAATGAATAAATACATAGATGAGTAAATCAATTAATGAATAAAATAGTATAAACCACATTTGACTATGCTGCTAAAGAGTAAGAAAAACTGCTTATACAGCTCTTACTTTTGGTAACATACTATACATATTTTTGTTATGTGTACTGGTATGATACATTGCCATGAAGATTGATGGATACCTTGAAACTTTACTACAATGTAGTTCTTTCAACACCTACATGTAATAAATATATGGATACACGTGTATGTATATACATTTATAAAGGAAAACAACTCGTCGATTGTGCTCCTTTCTCTGTTATTAATAATAATAATGAAAAAGAATGTACTGGTATTTTACTAAATAATGATAAAGGTATGTGTAATGATGTATCAAAGGTTCTTTGCCTAGTTTCATATGTAGGCCTACTAATGTAGTGAGAATAGATACAATGGCCTCCCATAGTACCAGTCCTTGGGATCAGCAGTTTTCTTTTGCTACGTCAAAATGTTGTTTTCACCGAGAAAAAACAAACAAAACAAAAAACAATAACAGAGTGGATAATGTAAGCGGAATTTCGATATACGGGTAATGTAACTGTGTTCACGGAAGTGAACGGTATAACTAGTAGTTATAGTATACTGGTAATTGAGTGTATGCCTAGGATGCTTTGAATTGAGAGAGGGTGGACTGAATGATTGGTGGCATTATTTTCAGTGGGAATTCAATTGGATTTTCACCGTGGAGAAAGAAACTGAGAATCAGACAGCACTTCCAGTCGAAGAAATCATCAGGATTGACAAAAACAAACCAAATAAACATACAATGTATTATGAATTACAAGATCAAGGGAAGACAAACAATCGAAGAAAGAGAGAGAGAGAGAAAGAGAGAGAGAGAGGCCAAGAAAGAGGCAGTAGGCTACTTGTACATAATGCCCAACCACAGACACAAGTACAGTATATCACAGCTAGTAGACGCTTATAACTGACCATGTCAGTTACGCTGGGGTCGCTCATAACACACAAACAAGGGCATCCAGAAAACGTCAATTTCTATATGTGGGACAGTACGATATTTTCGCGATTTCGTGCAGAGTAAAGGCATGATATCCCGATATCCCTATGATTTCAGCTGGCTGTTGACCCATCTAATCATCACGCACGTCACACCTTGTAGGTATCATCTTACATAATCTTCCGTTTACATGTTACTATATACGTTCGTTGGTGCCCTACGATGAAAAAGAAGACTTGTGGGAGAATTTTAGACGAGTACGAGAACCCATAATTTCCGGTGCCGTACATCGGTAATGAATACAATGTAATTGCCATGCTCGAAGTTGATGGTCTTTCATGTCGTTCGTGGAAAATTTGAACAGTATTGCATTCAGGTTCTAACCGTAACCTGTCAAATCAAAAAAAAAAAAAAAAAAAATCATGTGAAAACGTAATTCACTGATCATCTTCTGCGGGGTCAACTCGTGGTCACGCGTGCGAGAACTTGGATATTCTAGACGGGGTTTTCGGCTTGCCAACTGACTGGCAATGCGCAAATAACAACCCTTGTACGCACATATTGTCGGGAATCGTCTCATTTCATAATTATGCCGACCGAGGGGAATGGCGCATGGACTCGCACGCGGTACACGCCTGATAACACACACGTACTGTACATGTACCATGTAAGCACTGCGCGGGAACCAGGGAGGTTGGGATGGGATCATGCGGGAACCAAGCACTGGCGGCACGGGGCCGTGCGAAATCGCACCCCAAAGCCGCACGGGTCCGTGCGGCAGAGCTGCACGGGTCCGTGCGCCACACTCGCACGGGCCCGTGCGAGGGAGTATGGATCCGCACGCGGGCGTACAGATTCGCACGCAGGCGTGCGGATCTGCACGGGGGCGTGCAGATCCGCACGGAGGTGCACGACTACGCACGGGCGCGTACAGGGGCGCACGGAGCCATACGCTCCCGTGCGAGATCGCACGAACCTGCACGCAGCCGCACGAAGCAGCCCCGTGCGCACTGCGTGCGGGAGTAACATAACATAATGGTCTGACTGTACATGTACGATACGCAATGTACCGGTGAACATGCAACTGTACTGCTGCATGCTGATACACAGACATGGGAGGCGAAGTCGTTAATTACGAAAAAAAAAATAAATAAATGAAATTCGACGATATATGATGAAAATAGTCATTGAGACTTACTAATGTGAGATTGATGTGCAGTAAAACACAGATTCCCGTGCACTTCAGGTTTACCTTCAGTACGATATTTGACGATTTCAGGTAGACTTCTAACACTTTCAGGAACACGCAAAAAATGTAGGATTACATGTCCTATGCATTGTACGACGTCAAACTTCCTCCTCTTTCAGAATATGTTACTCATTTAGTGTGAAAAACTCCTTTCTTGGTTTTTGAAGATTATTAAAAAAAAGTTAATTTCAAGAATTCCATGAACTTGAAATATACGAAAGTAAGGGTATTTAAAAATATCGAAAATGATAATAAAATAGTACGTATTTTTATGTTATTATAGTGAAATAGAAAAAATGGGAGTTTGTGAAAAGGTAGGTACGAGGTTCATCACTCAACTGGACAAGGATCACCTTTTAGAATTGCTTTGAAAAACAACAAAAACGTGACTTGACGATAAATGAATGTAAACAAAGAGGTGCAGTGTGCGCATGCGCGCAGCATTCCTTTTTTTTCCAGTCGCGCCGAACTAAGTGAGCGCTGCGCGGATACGTGTACTGCCAGTAATTGTCAGCAGTTGCGCCCCGGGTTCGCCCCCCCCCCCCCCCTTAATTTCCAAAGTGAAAAAATATAGCTACAAACGGCAGGTTTTTTTACTGTAAAATGTCAAATTTTTCAAGCTCGCTCTCTTCGCTCGCTCGCATTTAATCGCTATGCAATTCACCCGATGTTGCTGCCAGTAATTGCCAGCAGTTGCGCCCGGTGTCCCCCCCCCCCTAATTTCCAAAGCGAAAAAATATAGCTACAAACGGCAGTTTGGGGACTGTAAAATGTCACAATTTTTAAGCTCGCTTGCTAAGCTCGCTCGCATTTAAATTCTCCTGATATTGCTGCCAGTAATTGCCAACAGTTGTGCACGGTGCGCCCCCCTTAATTTCGAAAGCAAAAAAAAAAAGATCTTTCTATAGCTTCAAACGGCAGTTTTTGGACTGTAAAATGTCAAAATTTTCAAACTCTCTCGCATTTAATCTTTATGCAATTCTTCTGATGTTACTGCCAGTAATTGTCAGCAGTTGCGCCCCGGGTGCGCCCCCCCTTAATTTCCAAAGCGAAAAAATATAGCTACAAACGGCATTTTTTAAACTGTAAAATGTCAAATTTTTCAAGCTCGCTCTCTTCGCTCGCTCGCATTTAATCGCTATGCAATTCACCCGATGTTGCTGCCAGTAATTGCCAGCAGTTGCGCCCGGTGTCCCCCCCCCCCCCCCTAATTTCCAAAGCGAAAAAATATAGCTACAAACGGCAGTTTGGGGACTGTAAAATGTCACAATTTTTAAGCTCGCTTGCTAAGCTCGCTCGCATTTAAATTCTCCTGATGTTGCTGCCAGTAATTGCCAACAGTTGCGCACGGTGCGCCCCCCTTAATTTCGAAAGCAAAAAAAGAAAAAGATCTTTCTATAGCTTCAAACGGCAGTTTTGGGACTGTAAAATGTCAAAATTTTCAAACTCTCTCGCATTTAATCTTTATGCAATTCTTCTGATGTTACTGCCAGTAATTGTCAGCAGTTGCGCCCCGGGTGCGCCCCCCCTTAATTTCCAAAGCGAAAAAATATAGCTACAAACGGCATTTTTTTAACTGTAAAATGTCAAATTTTTCAAGCTCGCTCTCTTCGCTCGCTCGCATTTAATCGCTATGCAATTCACCCGATGTTGCTGCCAGTAATTGCCAGCAGTTGCGCCCGGTGTCCCCCCCCCCCTAATTTCCAAAGCGAAAAAATATAGCTACAAACGGCAGTTTGGGGACGTAAAATGTCACAATTTTTAAGCTCGCATTTAAATTCTCCTGATGTTGCTGCCAGTAATTGCCAACAGTTGCGCACGGTGCGCCCCCCTTAATTTCGAAAGCAAAAAAAGAAAAAGATCTTTCTATAGCTTCAAACGGCAGTTTTGGGACTGTAAAATGTCAAAATTTTCAAACTCTCTCGCATTTAATCTTTATGCAATTCTTCTGATGTTACTGCCAGTAATTGTCAGCAGTTGCGCCCCGGGTGCGCCCCCCCCCCTTAATTTCCAAAGCGAAAAAATATAGCTACAAACGGCATTTTTTTTACTGTAAAATGTCAAATTTTTCAAGCTCGTTCTCTTCGCTCGCTCGCATTTAATCGCTATGCAATTCACCTGATGTTGCTGCCAGTAATTGCCAGCAGTTGCGCCCGGTGTCCCCCTCCCCCTTAATTTCCAAAGCGAAAAAATATGGCTATAACGGCAGTTTTTGCACTGTAAAATGTAAAATTTTCAAGCTCGCTCGTTCCGCTCGCTCGCATGTGATCGTTATGCTCTCCTGATATTGCTGCCAGTAAATGCCAGCAGTTGCGCACGATGCGCCCCCCTTAAATTCCAAAGCGAAAAAAATATAGCTACAAACGGCAGTTTTTTTTTAACTGTAAAATGTCACAATTTTCAAGCTCGCTCGCTCTGCTCGCTCGCATTTAATTGTTATGCCATTCACCTGATGTTGCTGCCAGTAATTGCCAGCAGTTGCGCCCGGTGCGCCCCCCCCCCTTAATTTCCAAAGCAAAAAATACGGCTATAAATGGCTGTTTTTGGACTGTAAAATGTCAAAATTTTCATGCTCGCTCGCTCCGCTCGCTCGCATGTAGTCGTTATGCCTTTCTCCTGATATTGCTGCCAGTAATTTGTTCAACAACAATTTCCATCAAAATGTACTGCTACCTTAAACAAGTGTGACACGCAAAAAGCCTGCATCAAATTGCACCATTTACAACATCAAAATGCAAAAAGTTCTCACCGTGGGAGGAGGGGGGGGGGGGGGGGGGGGGGGGGGGGGGGGACAACAGGCACTTCCACACCCTCCCCCCCCCCCCCCTTGCTCGCTCCCTCGCATACTAACACCCCACCCCCCCCCCCCCCCTCCAAGATGAAATCCTAGATACGCCGGTGCCCTTTCCCCGCTTGGTTTCCCTAAAAAAAAAAAAAAAAAACAGTTAAAGTCTAGGGATTGAGAGCTTCCTATATTCCAAATGTGTGTCAAAAAAAAAAAAAATATCTCGTTACATTTAGTGTCAAAACGCACCCCCCTTGAAAAAAAGCTGGTGACGCCCCTGTTGTGTAAGCCTTTGGTCCAATGATTACTTTCTTTTCAAAAATTGAAATTAATTCAGACTTAAACCTGTGCATAGTTATCACAATTGCTGTGAAAAATAAAAATCCTGATTGAATACCTGACTTTTTTGTACCGGCCTAGAGCCATGTGAGGTGCCTGATGCCATAAAGGAGTCTGATCTGAGGTGTCGGCGAACATACAGCTTCAGTAACGATGAGGAGAGGGATTTCTCTGAGGGATGGATACCAGCCAATGTATCAGGTGAACTTGAGTAGAAGAAGCACCTGGTGTCCATGGTAGAAGTCAAATTATGCTCAAGGACTCAGCTATACTATATCATGAAAAAAACAAAACAAAAATGAAAAGTCCTGTAGACAACAGGTGCAAGCATGTTCAGAATAGACCATTATTAGTAAAATGTTTGTATCACTGAATTGTTGTTTCATTGTAACATTTGATGGTCTATTTCAAATGCCCACAGCCAGGTGTTGTTCCCAATTCTGTTTTTGTTTTTTTGTTTTTTAATTGCAAACTTGAATTTAAGTGTAATTGTGACCACATGAGTGTTTAAAGTTGAATCAAAGTCGAATGAATTGATATGCAGTTCCATCTCTCATAGTAACCATTGCATGATCTGTATCAAATTTTGTATTTTTTAGAATTGATTGAAATGGAGGTACAAATGCTGTAGTGATACTCTTTATGCCAGATTATTCTAGAGTTGTCATGCCTCTTCACTAGTAAATGTTTAAGATACTAAATCAGTGATCGAGAAACAATACATGATTTTCAGATTATCCATCATTGACAAAGTCAAGAGGAGAGTTTTGAGGTCTTGGCATTTGTTATCCCCATCTCTGTACAATGGAACTCTTCAGTAATTTAGAGTATTCTGCCCTCTACTATCCACAGGTCCTCCTGACTACACTGTCTGGAAGAACTCTGTGTGGGAGCACCATCACTGGGCGGACATCGACTCCTTCCCGTACTGGGGCATCCTAGCAACCTACAAAGGAGGGGGTTATCTGGCCCCACTTGACTGTACCCCACAGTCTGCACTGGGTAATGGGGCATGATTTTACAGATGTTTGTTTTGTGTCATGATTGTGATATAGTGTGTTTTTGTTTCATTTCATTCTAGGTATCTTTATTGAGTTTTAATTCAATTCAGTTTCATTTATTTTGATTCAATTTAATTTGATTGTTATGTGTTTTATTCAATTCTGTTCTATTGTACATTTAATATCTATCTTATATATTCTATTGTACTTAAATTAATTTTATATATCCTATTATACTTAAATTAATTTTATGTCAATTTATTGTATAATATATTATTTCATTTAACTTTTTAAGTTTTTTTTTCAGTTTGTTTGTCTTGATTTATTTTTGCTTCATACTCTGTTTTTTATAGTCTTCATTTCAGTATGTTTGGCAATGTTTCATCATTCCGTTGTTTTATGTACATGTATTTCACATTGCCTTGTCTTACTTTAGAATTTTATCTTTATTTCTTTGGAAGACAAACTGTTGTGACAATACACTTAGAGTTTGTTTACAATATTGGTCCTTGAGAGTGTACATGATGACGCAAGTTACAGCTGATTGCAATGAGATATTGAAACTTTTGCATGTTATCACACCACTAAAAAGTGTTTTATAGACCCTGAAGACACAAGTAGAATATTTCTGTCTCTCCTCCTTTGGTATACAATCTTTAGCATTGCAGTATTATGCACCACCGTTTTCTTTGTTTTCAGATGAAGCTAGGTACCTTCGAAATTCACTCTGGATAGACCAGTACACGAGGGCAGTGTTCATAGAATTTGTCGCCTACAACCCAGTCATCAACATGTTCTGCATTTCATTCCTTCTGGTTGAATTTCCTGCCATTGGTGGTGAGGATCATCATGTTTGTGAGAGATATATTCTGTTATGCAGTTTGTTAAAAGGATGAAAAATCATAGCAAGTGGCATAATATTTATCAACTGCATATTCATTATCTAAACAGAATTACTTTAAAGTTAAAGTTGGTTGATGCCTGACACTTACGTATTTTTGAAAATATACCACCTGCATTATGAGCTTTTTCTGATCCAGTGTTTCTTGGTTTATGCACACGTGCTACATTAATTTCATATTAGTGGAGCGGCATAGCCAAACAATTGTGCATTTTTGTAAGGCACCAAATTTCGTACAAATGTTGACAATAACGTTTCGATTAAATTTAGATATTGGGCCATCGAAAATAGCGCCCTCAACGTCCATGGCAGCCATTTTTTCAAAATGGCTGCCATAAATGCCATGTTTTCGTAAAATTTGCTAATTTTAGGAGAGAAAAGTTAATAAGATTTGGGTTACAAATGGGAAATTACATTCAAAATAAATCTAGATATCTGGCCATCGGAAATAGTGCCCTCAACGGCCATGGCAGCCATTTTTCAAAATGGCCGCCATAAATGTCATTTTTTCAAAATATTTGCTAACTTCAGAAGGGAAAGCCAGTAAGGTTTTGCAAACAAGTGGGAAATTACATTCAAAATGCATTTAAATATTTGGCCATTGTTAATTGCGCCCTCAACGTCCATCTGTCTAATAACAGAATAATGTGCCAGTTCTTCGATGATTTTGAAAATTTCAGATGGGAAAAGTTAATAAGATTTTGCCCATAAATGTTGATTACATTCAAAATAAATCTAGATATTTGGCCATTGGAAATTGCGCCCTCAACGGCCATGGTAGCCATTTTTTTCAAAATGGCCGCCATAAATGCCATTTTTCGTTAAAAAATGCAGATTTCAGAAGGGAAAGCCATTTTTTTTTCTTTTTTGCAAACAAGCGGGAAATTACATCCAAAATAAATCAAGGTATTGGGCAATTGAAAATTGCGCTCTCAATGGCTATGGCAGCCAATTTTTTTAAAACTCTTTATGTGCCATGGTGGAAACCCCCTGTGTGCCACGTTATTCTGAGACACGAAGGTAGTCATGCTTTGAGAAAGAATTCTGTTTTTATAATTTGTATAACTTCTACAAATTTCTGTTAAGATGGGCGTAATAGTAGGCAAAGTTAAAGGGGAATGCCAAGCTTTGTTTCGATATAAATTGTATGCCCACTCTATTTTCAAATTTTTCTTTTAATGACTAGTTGCTACATTACTATAAAGGCATGGCTTTCGCACATTAAACATTGTCCCTCGGATAGGACATAAAATGGAGGTCCCGTGTATGAGAGAGTCACAGCTCATGCACGTAAAAGATCCCGCTTCATTCATTCATCGCAAAGAGCAGGGTGTCTAACCCGGTGAAGTGGTCCTACCCCACATCCAACTGGACCCCATGGAAGACCAGCTTAGTGTAGCTGAATATGGGCTATCCAGCCATCTTCACAGATGGAAAATGAACAACCGTGACAGAAACATAGAATGTACGAGTAAATCTAATTGGGAACATCGCTTGATTGTCGATCACCACATAGAATGCAAGCCGTATATGAGAGGAACAAAAGCACGAGAAACGCTTTCATTGTGCCGCGGGATTAGCAGTAATTAGCGGTTTATCGATCGGTCTTGGCGGCTTTGTTTGTTGAGTAGAATATGCGAAGTTGGCACGCCGTCGACTGAGTCAGAGGTGCGAACGTGGCACATAAAGAGTTAATGGGCACCATAAGTGTCACTTTTTCATTTAAAAAGAAAAATGCTAATTTCAAAAGGAAAAGTCAATGAAATTTTGGTTATTAATGGGAAATGACATTTGAAACAAATCTCCATATTGGGCCATCGGAAACTGCGCCCTCAACAGTCATGACAGCCATTTTTCAAAATGGCCGCCATAAATGCTATATTTTCGAAAAGATTTACTGAAATCAGAAGGGAAAGCCAACGAGATTTTACAAACAGATGGGAAATTACATTAAAAAGTAAACTTATTGGGCCATTGCAAATTGCCCCCTCAATGGCCATTCCAGCCATTTTTCAAAATGGCCACCATGAATGTCTTTTTTTTCGTAAAGTGTTGCAGACGTCAATCAGAATTTCCACAAAGGTGAAAAATTACATTCAAACTGAATTTGATAATAGGCCATCCAAAAGTGCACCCTCAACAGCCGTAGCAGCCAAGTTTCAAAACAGCTGCCATGGATGTCCCCCCCTCCCCCACGTTTTGGTTTTTTCTTTTTTGCAAAAATTTGCTGATGTCAGAAGGAAAAGTCAATAAGACTTTGCAAACAAGTTAAAAATTATGCTCAAAAATAGATTTAAGTATAAGGTCTTCTTAGAAGGCGCCCTCAAGGGCCATACTGACCGCCATGGATGTCTGGTTTTTTTTCTTTTCTTTTTGATAGAAAAAAGAAGAGTGTATTGAAGCCATTTTCACAAATAGCTGAAATAGCAATTGAGAACACAGCTTATGATGGCTAAATGTCTAAACTTCTTTGTTTGTAATTGTCAACTTGCGCAAAAAAAAAAAAAAAAAAAATGTTTATTGTCTTCTTCCGGCATTAGGACATCTTCATTAAAAAAAATGGCATCTATGACAGCCATTTTGGAAAATGGCTGCAATTGCCGTTATTAGCAATTTTTTCTTCTTGAAAATTTGTGAAGGAACAATTTCTAGAGTTAATGTAATCTAGATATATTGTTTGATTTAGAACATGATTTTTCAATTTATGTACACATTTTTTAACTTTTCTTTCAGAAATTACCATTTTTTAAAACAAAATGATTATGACAATGGCAGCCATTTTGGAATATGGCGGCCATGGCCGTTGAGAGCAGTATTATAGTTTTCTAATACAAACATTTATTTCAAACATAATTTTCAAATTGTGTGCAAAATCTTACTGACTTTTCCTTTGGTGAAATCAGGAAATAAAAAATAATGGAATTCATGGTGGCCATTTTGAAAAATGGCTGCAATGGCCATTGAGGGCGCTATTCACAATAATGTAATACATAGGCGCAAGATATATTTCAAGCGGAATTTTTGAATTGAGTGCAAGATCTTATTGACTTTTCCTTCTGGAATTAGTAAATTCAGAGAAAAAGGTGGTATTTATGGCAGTCAATTTTAAACATGGCGGCCATTGGCATTGAGGGCGCAATTTGCAATGGCCCAACATCTAAATTTATTTTGAATTTTATTTCCCACTCGTTTGCAAAATCTTGTTGATTTTCCCTTCTGAAATTAATTTTTATAAAAAATTGAATTTATGGCGACCATTTTGGAAAAAAAATGGCTGCCATGACCGTTATGGGGCGCAATTTGCGATGGTCCAATATCTAAATTTATTTTGAATGTTATTTCCCACTCGTTTGCGAAATCTTACTGATTTCTCTTCTGAAATTTGTAAAATTTTACGAAAACTGGCATTTATGGCGGCCATTTCGAAAAATCCCTGCCACGGCCGTTGAGGGCGCAATTTGTGATGACCCAATATCTAAATTCATTTTAAATGCTAAATTCCAGTCGTTTGCAAAATCTTATTGATTTTCCCTATTGAAATTTGTAAATTTTTACGAAAAATGGCATTTATGGCAGCCATTTTGAAAAAAATGGCTGCTATGGCCGTTGAGGGCGCTATTTACAATGGCCCAATATCTGAATTTATTTTTGATGTTATTTCCCACTCGTTCGGAAAATCTTCCTGATCTTCCCTTCTGAAATTTTTAATTTTTTGCGAAAAATGGCATTTATGGCGGCCATTTTGAAAAATGGCTGCCATGGCCGTTGAGGGCGCAATTTGCGGCGGCCCAATATCTAAATTTATTTCAAATGTTATTTCCCACTCGTTTGCAAAATCTTATTGATTTTCCCTTCTGAAATTTTTATGAAAAATGGCATTTTATGACGGCCATTTTGAAAAATGGCTGCCATGGCCGCTGAGGGCGCTATTTACGATGGCCCAATATCTGAATTTATTTCAAATGTCATTGTCAACATGTGTGTGAAATTTGGTGCTTTTATCATAAAATGCACAATTCCTCTAATTTTTCAAGCTATGCCGCTCCACTATATCTCACATAGATATCTATGTTAGTAGTGACTTATGTCTTTGCAATACAATAGTCATCAATATGATAATTGATTATTTTTAGAATAGAGAGATATGTTCTGGAAATTATATTAGAGCTGTTTTATCAAAAGATGAAGATATTTGACTGATTGAGTCCCAGAAGCCACATTTGTGTGGATTTATAGTTTGCCCCTATGTCATGATTTCAGTTGTTCGTTAGTATTTGTTAACCCAGTGAGGACGGACCGATTGTGCTATAACGTGCATTTCCCATAGACACCTGCCCGATTACCTGGTATACTCAGGACTCGTCCTCAATGGGTTAAAGTAGAAGTACAATCATTTTTCACTTTTAATGGTCATAAGTTAGTCATATGGGCCTACTGTTGTTTCTACCATTTGCAAAAGTAGTGATAGCCTCTATATCACAGAGTTCATAACTGATTCTTAAACTAGACAGTGGAGGATTTGTAACTTTTTGTCTGATTTTGTGCCAATTTAATGAATTCAACCAGTTTATTTACTCTCTCTCCAAAATAACAATGTAAAATTCAGACATGTTAATTGAATGAGGACAGGATGAAATCTTCTGCTGTGCAATTCCCCAGAACTTAATGGGTTAACTGGCTTCTACTTTACTTTTCTTGTCTAAAAATCATTTACAATAATAAGCATGCCAGAGGAATGTAGTAAATCAAGCCAACTAACTGAAAAGATCAATACCTTTGTTTATGCTGGCAGACAAGTTGACACAAGCATTATAATGATTGTATACTTATGAATCATTACAAGTCATATGATATGCAATATCATACTGATCTTTACTTATATCAACATTGAAAAGTGATGATTATCAAAGAAGACATATTTTCACACCATGGCAGACAGTCCAGAAATGCATCAAAGTCTGTGAGATTCAAAGAAAGACATTGCTTGCTTCTTATCATCTGGACACAGGTGCCCTTCCCTACACTAGCTTTCGGACGATCCGATTGGACCGCTACCAGGGCAACTTTGCCTACTTCGTGTTGGCGGGAGAGGTCATCTATGTGGCCTTCTTGCTGTACTTCACATACCGTGAGGGGAAGCAGCTATGGAAGAAGAAAAAGGACTACTTTGGCAGTGTTTGGAACCTCCTTGAGGTGGTGACGCTGGTCCTGGCCTATGCCGCCATCTCATTCTATCTCTACCGACTCTTTATCGGGCGTCGCCTGGTCAACCAGTACAGGGAGGACCCAGAGTCTTTCATGAACTTCCAGTACATTGCTCACTGGGATCTGGTGAGCTGTCACTTCAAAGTAGCATGTTGATTAAAACTAGGCAGATAGTTTTACTTATAAATTGAGCTAAATAATCATGTAAGTGTACTACTGAAATTCAGCAACTTGATATCTGTTGCTATTACTTGATGATTGTACTTACCACTTATAAGTTATTCTGAAAAGAAAAACTAAAAGTCAAAGCAAAACAGTTTGAATTTGATTAAATAAAAATAAAGATTCAGATAGAGTTAAGGTAAAAGTTAGGGAAGATATGAAAGAATAAAGTTTCCTGAATTTTGATGAAACAGATCCTTAACTGTCAATATGAATATGCAAATGTGTGAGCTGACAATGTCTTTAAGGTCACAAGATATAAAAAGGAATGACCTTCTTTAACGTAAGCCTTATGTAGAGTATGTAGAGACTATAAAAGTGTTATACGTAAGTTTGTTTATGTGATGTGGAGATTTATTATCTTATCATAAACTCAAATTTTTTTCTTGTGTCACTCTTGGTATTTTGCTCTCTCTCCCTCTCTATCTATATATCTATCTCTCACTCTTTTTATTCTCTCTCTTTCTCCCACTCATTCTCTCGTCATCTTAGATGTATGGATACATGACAGGCCTGGTGGTATTCATCGCCAACCTCAAGTTTATGAAGCTGCTGCGCTTCAACCAGCGCCTCCTCCTGCTCTCGATGACGCTGAAGAGCGCAGGCTACGACATCCTCCACTACCTCGTCGTCTTCGGCATTGTCTTCATGGCCTTCAGCACGATGGCCTTTGCCATGTACAATGCCTACCTCGTCAGTTTCAGCTCGTTTGGAGCGACCATTGAGACTCTGTTCTCAACGCTTCTCGGTGGGTCACATGACAAATATGCCAGATATCATGAAAAGAGAGGTTTAGCCATACCATTTGGTATATAAGAAAATTTCAACTCTGTCATTTTCTTCTACAGTGCATCATTCTACATCTGATGTGTGTTGTGCAGCTAGTTATTTTAACACATAAATTTCAGTGAATTCTTTGTGTATTAACCCTAACTAGGCCGAGCTATTTACAAGTAGTTGATAGAGCCGGGGGGGGCCTCCCAGGCCCCCCCTCCAGATCTCGGCCGTCGACCGCGCGATCGCGACGAAAATTGGCACACACATTGCCTATGATGTAATCTAAAATATCTTGAAGTTGATTTTTAAAAAAATTGTCATTTATGCTAAATTATGCTAATTTATGCATAATGATGCATGAAATCAGACTATATGGTATAAATCACAAAATAAAGCTCAAAACAGGCACATTTTTTTGTGTAAATATTCCTTTTAGTGTTCTTAGCAAATATAATAAAAAAAAATTGTGATATCAGAAAAAATTCCTAAGTATTTTATTGTTTTTTTGAATTTCTTATGTATTTCTTTGTTTTTTCGACTTTATGTTTTTCATTGTTTTTTCGATGAAATTTGTCCGCGACATCGCTCCGAACATGAAAATATGTTATTCATTGATTTTAATCAATAAAACACCAAAATAATCATGCTTTTATGAAATTTGCCTGTAAGCGCAGTTTGCATTGAAATTGTACACGAATTCACGTTTTTGAGCAATTTTTGGTCTGACATGCATGTACATATTTATGCGTAACTTCACAACCGTGTGCCCGGGCGTCGCAAATTTGGTGTCAAAAGATGCGCGAGACTCGAAAGAAAAAAGTCATGAAACGTCGCGGCGATAGCTTTTTGCGATTGCGATACATCGCGCGGAACGTCGAGGGGGGGCCTCGGAGGCCCCCCCCCCCCCTGGCCTAGTTAGGGAATAGTACATCATAACTCATTCAGTGATTGCTGAGATACAGAGACTCCAACCCCAAGCACCTTCTGATCTGGGGATTCTCCCGCTCGAAACCCCTAGCAAACGGGAGACTCCAAGTTGATGTGTGTGAAGCGCGAAGTTCCTAGGGTTCTAGACGTTCTCTGGTGCTATCTAAGGCTTATTTTTTTCAACATACGATAGCAATAAGTAAGAAATCCTTTCCACCGGGAGACACGGAGCCAGGGCGGGAGAAATCAAATCTCAAGCGGGAGAACGGGAGATTTTGCAAAAATAGGTTTTCGGCGGGAGATCTCCCGTCGAGAACGGGAGAGTTGGAGTCTCTGGAGATAGCAAATAAAAGTTGCAATAACCAAGCAAATTGATAAACAGTGGTTAATCAGTGACAAAGATAAACTTAGAATAAACTTGAATAGATTATGATAGATTGAATTAAAAGAGACTGAATTAGAAAATTAGAATAACTAAGTTAGATCTGGCACTCCCAATTTCATCAGTGTTGAGTATTTGTTGTATCAAACTGCAGGAAAGTTCAAGTTCCATGAGATGCTGCAGGCAAGCCGCTACCTGGGGCCCGTCTTCTTCTTCTGCTACGTGGTCGTCATCATGTTCATCTGCCTCAACATGTTCCTCTCCATCATCAACGAGGCCTTCACCCAGGTCCGACTGGAGAACGCCCGGGCCGAGAACGAGCTCGAGATCGTCGACTTCATGATGGACCGTTTCAAGAAGTGGGTTGGGCTGGGCCAGTCCAATGGACCAGCAGCCCAGAGGAAGAAGAAGAAAAAGAAGGAGGAGGAGACTCCGTATTACTGCGTTGAAGGTACGTTTTAATGAATGATGGCACTTTACAAACAAAACAATATAGACCCCTATGACTTTAGAGTGCCACATGAAATACATTTTCAGTATCATACATTCCAGTCCATAGTATGCCATTATCTAAATTTGTAAATAAAGCTAGGGACTGAGAGACCAATTGATATACTTTACAATGTATCTTTTATCCAGTTGAATCTCATAACAATGTGGCAATAATTGACAAAATTTATTCATTCATTCATGTATATATCAAATGCGCATAAATATTTGCATATGACGATTAAATTCCTATCTCAGCGTATCTGATTGTTCTGATCTGGAGATTCTCCCGCCTGAAACCCCTAGCAAACGGGAGACTCCAACTTGATGTGCGCAAAGCGCACATCACGAGCACGAGGTTCCTTGCGGTCTAGGGTTCTAGATGCTCTCTTGTGCTATCTAAGGCTTGTTTTTCAACATACAATAAAATTAAGTAAGAAATCATTTCAAGCGGGAGAAATTAAATCTCAAGCAGGAGAACGGGAGATTCTGCAAAAATGGGCTTTCGGTGGGAGATCTCCCGTCGAAAGCGGGAGAGTTGGAGTCTCTGGATAGTGTATGAATTCCCATGGGAGTGACAATGTAAAAGCCCCTTACCCTGCATTGGGAAGATTTTCAGTTGACTTGAATCACAGTGATAATTGTGAGCACAGACACGCAACTTCTGTTCTAACAAAGTCCTCAGGACAGTCAGTTTTCTTTCATTATTTTAACAATTTGCAATAACCAAGCAAAAACAATCAAGTATAGAGATATGTATATAGATAAAAATTTAGGAAACTGAATTCTTACTTAGTTGTTGACAAAAATTTTATTATAACCACGGGGAGTACACTGAATTAATTCTTGTGACAAGAAGGTCTAAAGGAAATCAATTTTGAAAGGAACTGGAATATTTCATGAAATCACTTTTTAACATGTTTGATCTTTGTATAAAAAAAATGTACGGAAGGTTTCATTTTACCTATATCTCATATGATGGATTCATTAAAAGTGAAGCTTTTAAAGTTTGTTTTTCATGCCTCCGCCACGAAGTGTCGCCAGAGGCATTATGTTTTCGGGTTGTCCATCCGTCCGTCCGTCCGTCCTTCTGTCCGTAATCAATTTGTGGACAGCGTATCTAAAAAACTGTTAGAGGTATCCTAATGACACTTGGCATGTATATGTATTAGTGGGCGAAGTTGTGCCTATCAACTTTTGGGCTTATATGCTAAAGGTCAAAAGGTGAAAAGGTCAAGGTCAAATGCTAAAAATTTCACTATTTCCCCTATATCTATGCAGTACTTAAAGCTATTTTCTTGAAACTTGGTGTATACATAAACTACCAAATAAAGATTCCCCATAGAGAACTTTGGGTCATGAGGTCAAAGGTCAAGGGTCAAAGGTCAAGTGAAAATATTAAAATTTCACTTTTTTCTCCATATCTCAAAAATATTTCAAGGTATCTTCATGGAACTTAGTATATATGCATGTACTGACTAGCAGTGATCATGTAGGGAATTTAGGGGTAATGGGTCAAAGGTCAGGGGTGAAAGGTCAAGGTCAACTCATTAAAATGTCATTGTTTCTCTCTTATCTATGCAATGCCTACAGGATTTTTTTTGTGTGTGAAACTTAGTGTATGCATATATAACCCAATACAGATTCTCTTGGAAGTTTCTTACCTAAAGGTCAAAGGTCAAAGGTCAAGGGAAAGTGCTAAATTTCACTTCTTTGAACTTATAAAAGGGTCAAAAGTTGGGTACAAATCCTCAAATCCCCAAATACTTGCACTCTTAGACAGTATAGCCATTCATTCAAATAAACCTAGTTCAAGGATAGTGAGCACTCAAATTATTTGTGACAAACCTGTCGTTTTAATATTTTGTCAGTTATGTGAAGCTGTCATCACACATTGTCAAGACATCCTATAGACCTATTCGGAGAACCATGCATTATGGCGGAGGCATACCAGTCGCCATAGCGACATTTCTAGTTTTTAGTATTATAAAAGGAGAAGAGAGACATGATGCATTTTGAAGATGCACCTGTACTATTAAAATGTTTGACATTTGACAAATTGTTCTTTGGTTTGTATCCGTCAGTGCAGTATATCTCATCTGTCACCTCTTGCCTCTGATCCTAATTTACATAGATGAAGACCCTGTGGAGATTGAGTGCCGGGAGATTGAGAAGAAGACAGAGAAGATGATGCGCCTGCTTGAGTCTTACCTCAAGGAGCATCAGTCTCCGGATGATGCCAAACTCAGCAAACGGAGGATCATTGTAACATAATGATTTGCAGACTACTTGATGTAATGGAATCATCTGTGCTAGCATGTCCATTGTCAAAAACAGAAGAAAGTTGCCAGTTTCCATATCTGAGTGACTTTCAAGAGCTGCATTTTGATTCATAAATATCATATACCACAATTCATTCTTTTTTAGAGCAGGGAAAGTGAGTAGGAAAGGGTTGCTCTTTTCTGAGGATGACATTTTAATAAAAGGTCAAGATGGCACATTAGACAGTAGAGAAATTTTGGCAAATCTCCTGAGCTACTAAGCTAGCACTAAGATAATTAAACAAACGTATGTATTGAAAATATTGAATTTTGTCCAAAATTACTCTCCCCAACAAATTTCAGTGATAAAAGTAATCATGTGAAAGTCTCCACTCACACAGTACCTGTGTCATACTTCTCATGTCTTTGCATGTTTAAATGTGCACATGTACACTGTGAGTCATTGATGTAAAAGTGACATATTCAAATTATGTGTATTGATATCCATTTCTCTAACAACTGGCAACACCCATTTTGAGTAACTGCACACTACGAACACTTTTTTTTTTTTTTTTTTTTGGGGGGGGGGTTGTTTTGTTTTGTTTTGCTTTGAATTGTGGAATGATTTTGTGCATAGCATCAGTACTATAGTGTACTTAGATATTATGGCTGTTATTGTATGAAGTCCTTTGTTCATCTTATATGATATAAAAATACAGTGTACCATTAGAGCAGGAATAAATAGTCCCAGATAGTTTGATATCTTTTAAACATTATTCAATCATAAATGGATTCCACTCTAAATCTCCTACATTTGTCAGAGTAAACAATTCAATGTCATTGTTTTGTCATTTGCAAATAGATTTATTTCTCAAAGGAAGATGGTTTTAAGACTGATAGGGCATAGTTGGGTTAAAAACATGTTGTTAAGATTTATGACATGTATCCCAAACCAGCAACTTTGTGAAATATTAGATGGAAAGTTGAGGATTGCTTTCATAAACCAGTTGATATCAGTTTGGCTTATGATGCATGCACAGCAAGAACAATCTCCACACCCAAACACCTTGCAATTTTTTGTTTTTGTTGAGAAGAAAATAAGATGTTAAGTTTTATGTACCTACATTAATCTGTGTATGAGTAAAGCTTACAAGTAAAACCCATTGTGTCAAAAAGGAAATTGTAATGATAATTTATCACATATGTATGGGCGCACACTTTATTTTCTTGAATGCCGCAGATAAAGCAAATCCAGTATGATAAAACACTAGTCTTTACCATTAAATTTTATGTGGTTTTTTTTAATTATTTTTTTTTTTATTTGTATATATTCTTTTTTAAGAAAGCAATTTGAACAACTTCTCTATTTTTAATCTTGGCATGTGGGTTCATCACATGAAACTGAATATTTATCTTGTTTCTTTTTTTAAATAATTATTATTGGGACAGAATATCAATTGGAATGTAACAATGTGCAATATAATTCCACAGTACAGATGTAGGGCTATACACCAACAGATCTCTATGTCTAACGGAAGTTAACATCTATTTTCATGTCTTATGTGTGAAATTAGAGATTAAATGAAATGTCTACCTGATAAAAACATATTGCATAATACTGCTTCTTTAATTTCAAGTGCTGTAAAATAGAGATTGATTATAGATTATAATGTAATTACAGAAATTAAATTGTCATGATATGATTTGTGGTGAGAACAGTATAGAGCAGAAGGGGTACATATTTACGATGTAATGTTGTTTTCTTGAATAGAGATTATTGTTTTCTGAAAAGTGTTTAAACCTGATGAGCAAGCCCCAAACTTGAAATTGACACAACTGTAGTTCCTGGGTACTGTGCACATACATAAATGGGTTTATATGGTCCTTATAGAAACATGTTACCCTATGATGGACCTTTGAAATGGGTAAGTTGACTCAGAAAAAAGAAGGTACTTTTTTTTCATACATCATCTGGAAAGGCACCTGATGAAAAAATGTAGCAACACATTAGGATTATCAAATAATGTTCTAAGCTTGTCTGCAGTGGTATTTCTTTGTAACAAATGCGTGAAAAATAAAAGAGAGAGGAGATAGAGTCCGCAGTCATTCCTTTAGTCATCTTTCTCCAGAATCCAGAAATATTTTCAGCATGTAAGCCCGCAGCAGACACTGAAAATTATTAATTTAACATTCCTGGTTCTCAGGCAAGAAAATGAACAAGGTCTATGCATGGGCACGTGCAGACCTGTACATGAAATGGAATTAAAAAAGAATTAAAAAATAACAAAAAAAAAAAAAATACACAGACATATCTATAATGCCAAACAGATAACTCGTATTACAAGGGTGTACTGTGTATTACATACTACTAATATATCTTGTGTCATCAAAAAATCAAAATGGATTATGATCCATGTGTGGAAAACTGTTCTGATGGTGATGTGTCTGTAGGAATGAGTACACCAAATTCCATTCCATTCTTGGCAGGACCCACTTAATTTCTTATATATTTATATGACCCTTATTTTTTGTTTGTAGGCCTATATGTGTGTGTGGTGTTGTGTCATGTAGTGCTTGTTGTCGGTTAATGGGTCAAGGGCCTATGTTCCATATCTTTGTGTAGATATCTGAGTGGAAATCTATGGAATCCTACAACCATGATGTTGCAACAGCTTAATTATATTGATTGAATGTGCCTGGTAGATGAAGGTACGGTATATACTGCGTACATTAGATAGATAAATAAATAAAAAAAATTAAATAATTAAATCTAAAAGACAACATAAACATTCTTTCAATCCGAAACACAAGAGCCTAAACCTCAAGCAAATTCAGGTACATGTTTGCAAGAACGTTTCTTGCACAGTTATTGTAAAAACACAAAGATATTAATGTACCCCTGCATGTAATGTATGATTTTGAATGCGTAAAAATAAAAGAATGAAAAAAAAAAAAAGATCAGATGATTATGTAGGGCCGGCCTATATGTATTTGTAACAGGATTATGAAGAACGTGTACCGTAGCATTTGGAGATTCCCAATATAACAATATGTATGCGGTTATGCTTGCACGAGCTAAACTCACAACAATCAGTAACATCATGTTAGAAATTAATGTGGTGAATATTGATCCCTGTGAGGTTTCTCTTGAAAGGAACAACCCAGGCATGCACAAAGGCGGGGATCGCTTAGTTTGCAGGCACAAACCCTTGTTGGTCGTAGAGGAGTCTGCGCCAAGACTACTATATGCACCACTTCGGCACTTAGGCCCTGTGTTGTAGCTTCTCCCAACAAGGAGAGGCTGCAGTGCAGTTTTGCGTGTATTAGTCTTGGCACATGCAGACTCCTAATACGACCAACAAGGCCTAGGGTTTGTGCCTGCAAACTAGGGATCGCTCCCCGCGTCGAGGTTTTGCCTGATCGATCACATGCAAAATGTGTAATCGAGGCACAGTCTAGTCTTGTTTGAGTCGCGATTACAATTGTCCCTGGAACTAGAAGTCGAGATCTCGCTGAGCTGCTGGAGGAAAATTTCGGAACTCGTAGAAAACATGGAAATTCGATTCGATGGAAAGAGAGCCCTTGTCACCGGTGCTGGAAAAGGTAGACGCAATGCTTGAATAGAGTACTTACACAATATAGATTTTAATGGGCACATTCCTATTGGAGAGGCATGGTTGTTTATGGAGAGGCGGGGTGTGATGTTCAGTCTGCTACCGGGTCCCATGTATGTATTTCTGTGTCAGTGTTGTGTTGGAAGCTAACGTTGTATGTAAATTTAAATTTACCTCTGCTGATTTCCTTTTTAAAGCCGATTTTCATCATACAAGCTTTGAATTCCTCCTAGACTTGTATGCTCTTTAATAGTTCATAATTGGTGTTGTAATTATCTCTCAAAAAGTTCAAAGGGCAAGGGGGCCATTAAGGCATTAATTGTATTATTTGTTCGGTAATCATGTAGAAATGCTTACCCATGGGTACCTACCATTCCCTAAATGATTTGTCCATGAAATTTCTTATGGCTATCAGACATGCTAATGTTAATAAGATGGACTTTATCAGACGGTTTCGGTACCACGGTTTCATGGAATTTGAAAGTCAATATTTAATTAATAAGGAAGTACAAAATTCCGGATTCCAACTAAAAAGTGCAGCGATCTTGCCCAGGCCCCATGCGCAGTTCACGGCATACTCGTGAAATCGGTACATTAGCACGGCAGAGGGGCCTTCTTCCACAGTATAATTAATACTTGTGAATGCGGCCCCCACAAATGGTGTTTTCGCGAGATTGATACACAGCAGCGGGGCTGAGTTCCACAGGCTGTACAGCGTAGCATCTTTCATCCTCCCGTTTTTTTCTTTGGTCTTCAACTTTTTAGTATTTGAGGGAATCCCTAATGTCCCTCGACTAATTTAATGGCCAGTTTAATCCTAAATACAACCCTAACCTAACCCTAAACCCTAACCCTAACCTAGCCTTGCTTGCTAACGCACGGATGCACTCGCACTGCGGTGACTGGGGTCGATTTCACAATTTTGCCCAGTTCACGAGCGACATAATTCCAAACTCCGATTTCTCTCTTAATTTTGTCTTTTCGACTTTTCAAATTCCACGAAAATACTCTCACATGGTTCATTTGAGCACCTCCAACAGGTGCGCAACATTTAATCGATATACGGCGAAGAAACCGGTAGGTGTGCATTTCTACATGATTACCAAATGTTCAACAGGATTGTTGGGCATATAGTCTAGACACTATCAGTTAGGCCTGGCCTTGGTAAGGCTTGGCAGGTACTGGTACATGGTAGGCCCTATTGCTACGCTAGCTACGGCTACCCATATTCCATAGATGCAACTGTTAGTAATAGTAGTGTAACATACATGTGTTAAATTATGTGGTGGCCTATTTTGATTTCAAGCTTAAGTTTGATTTAAGTGGCTACAAACATTGACAAAGGAAGCAATTCAATGTGTAATGCCAATGATAGCCAAACTTGTTACAATGTAGGAATGGGGAATCGACACTAAATGACAGCTTTTGAGGATAAAGTGACTTGCCCTCAGGCATATTGGCATATTACTCACCGACTGACCGAGTGCTTGCAGCGCGCTAATATGAACCAAGAATATCAAGATTAAGAGTCTGTGTCTCAATACCTCCTTGCAGTATGTGAAGACTTAACGTTACCCCTTACTCTCATTTTAATCTGACTTTTACATAATGTACATTCAGGTATTGGAAGAGGAATTGCAATTGCCCTGGCAAAATGCGGTGCCTCTGTTACTGCCATGACGCGGTCACAGGCTGATCTGGACAGCTTGAAAGCAGAGGTAAGTGTCAAATCGGTGCTATTGTCATTGGAAAGGTATGCACAGCTACACTGAGCTAGTTTTGCCACCACCCCAGACTTCTTCAAATATTCATAGGCTCCGTCAGTGTCACCAAGACACAATATCATGCATTTCCGGAAAAGGAAAACAATTTTTTTCCAAGCAGTTTGTGTCAGATATTCTAAACCTGACATTTTTTTTTTCTGTGCCACAAAAGAACTAAAAAATTATTTGAAAGAACAGCTTTTTATTTTGGAGGTTAAAAAATGTGCAAGTATGTCTATGCTAGAAGTGAAGTAGGATTTTCAAAATTTTTCAGCCTGTTCATGATGCAGATGTTGAAAGTTTGACAGGCACTGTATCAATATGTATTTTACTTTACTTCTCATTGATCATTTTCATACCAATGATATGATATCCCAGGATACAAAGGTGTCATGCAATTATTCTGAAGGTGACACAATGATGTGCTTGTCTAGCAGGCCAATGTTCTATGACTTTCCCTGCAGATTCCGTCAGTAGAGACAATATGTCTAGACATACATGACTGGAACAAGACCGACAAGCTTCTGTCCCCTCTTTCAGCCTTTGACCTCCTCGTCAACAGTGCAGGTGTATCCAGTGCGGAATCTTGTCTTGAAATATCACCAGAAGCATATGACGAGTAAGCAAAATTCTCTTTGTTTCCGGTGATTTCAGGTCATTGTTTTGTGGCAATAAACACAACTTTAAAAGTAAAATATTGCACCACCATTATTAGAGCAAACTTGATGCGTATAGTTTTGGTTGAGACCTAACTTCAGGTTTCTGATATTTTTCGATGAGATAGTGAAAAACCTCTCATGAAATATGAAAGAGCATGTAATTCCAAGAGGGATTCAATATTTATTTGATGAAAATCGGTTATAAAATGGCTGAAATGTCCAAATCAGAGGTGGGACCCACCCTTCATCAGGATTGCTTTGTTATGCCTCCGCAACGAAGTGGCCGGAGGCATTATGTTTTCGGGTCGTCCATCCGTCCGTCCGTCCGTACGTCCGTACGTCCGTACGTCCGTCCGTACGTCCGTCCGTCCCGTTTTGTTTTTGTCGATATCTCAAGAACGGTGTGGTGGTTTTACATCAAACTTGGTATGAGGGTATATCCTTGGGGGATAATACTTTGTGTGGATTTTAGGGTCACTGGGTCAAAGGTCAAAGGTCACAGGTTATTTTGTGAAAAAAAAATTGAAATTTCATGTTTTTCTCCATATCTCGCAAATGGTTCAAGGTATCTTCATGGAACTTAGTATATATGCTTGTACCGATGGGCAGTGATTATCTAGGGAAGTTGGGGGTCATGGGTCAAAGGTCAGGGGGGTCAAAGGTCAAGGTCAACTCCTCAAAATATCACTACTTTCCTTAAAATGCAATATGCCTGAAGGTTTTTTTTTTTTTTAACTTGATGTATGGCATGTATTACCCAATATATATTTTTGGGGAAGCCAGAAGGTCAAAGGTCAAAAGGTAAAAGGTCAAGTGAAAGTGCTAAATTGCACTTTTTCCTCCATATCTCGAAAGTAACTCAAGGTATCATCATGAAACTTACATATTTATGCATGTTCAACCTAACAGTGATTCTCTTTGGAACTGTGAGGTCAAAGGTCAAAGGCCAGGTTTAGATAATGCTATTTTCCCATTTGATACTGAAATTATACTTTTTCTCAATACCTTGGAAATTACTCAATGCATAAACTTATGAAAGGGTCAAAAGTCAAGTAAAAATCATCAGTTCCCCAAATACCTGCACTCTGACATTTTAATCATTCATCCAATTGAACCTAGTTCTAGGAAAGTGAACATTCAGCACATTTGTGTCAAACCTGTTATTTTAATATTTTGCCACTTGTGTGAAACTGTCATCACACATTGTCAAGACATTGTACTATAGACCTATTAGGAGAACCATGCATTATGGCGGAGGCATATCAGTAGCCATAGCGATATATCTAGTTTTACTTTGTTTTTGTGTGCCTCAGCTATTCCAGAACTGATTTTCATCTAATAAACTTTGAATTCCTCTTAAAATGGTATGCTCCAGTACTATTTCACAAGTGATTTCTTGGTATCTCGCAAAAAGTTAAAAGCCCAATTCTCATCTCCTCCAAATTCTATACCATCCCTTGAAGGATCCAGCCAAGAATTTTATGGGTTTAGCCTCATAAGAGTCAACGCTTTTATTCTGTATGCCTACTGGACTTATCACCAGAGTTTCATATAGTAATTGTTTGGGCAAGATGAACAGGTAATTGATGTTTGTTTGTTTGTCTGTTGTCCTGAATAATATCAATGTACCATCACCTAATACACTGAGAAATCAAATTGTTCTTAAACGTACAAATGTATGCCATCATATTGACATTCAACATATTTTGAATGGCATAATTGTTTATAACCAATGATCTTTTCTCGCTTACGAACATTATCCTGTGTTAATTTCTTTACAAACATTATAAGGTTACATAACTTTGCATAATATTTGATCTTTACAGCGTTATGATGATCAACCACCGAGCAAGCCTGCAAATCACTAAGGTAGGTACATCCCAGTCCAGGTATCATCTTTTTCATTTAGAGGCCTGTTTAGCTTGGCGAACCATCATAGCAATGTTTGCAAAGTTTCCGAAAGTTATTGTAATAACCATAATTGAGAGGAGAATAAGGAGACAAAGGTTGATTTCTATACCTACATATAATGCAATTAGTTTTCAGTTCAATCTGAAAGAATAGGGTATAAAAGGAGTAGGATTTTTTTTTCAATCATTAAACATTTGAATGCTTCAAAATGGTAGTAAAACGTTGTTGCAAATTCTTTATCATCTAAGAACATGTGGTGAAATGGCATTATAGAGTTACAGAGAAGACCAATTGAGAATGAAAATACAACATAGATTACCACCAACTCTCCTTTGCCTTTGACATACACACGCTTGCTTTCTCTCTTTCATTTCAGATTGTTGCAAAGAAAATGATTGAGAAGGGACAGGGTGGTTCCATCGTAAACCTATCCAGCATTGCAAGCTTACAAGGACTCAAGAACCATGCTGTCTATGGTAAGCTCTGAACAAAATGATGGCAGACAAAAGCAAACACCCAAAACCATCCTGCTTGTCAGCATGGGGGAGGGAATGGGGCCCTCAAAATGGAAAGTCCGGACTGTTAACCATTTGTGTATCTGATCCTACTTGATATTGTACAAAATATTGTCTTAACTC
Source organism: Diadema antillarum (assembly GCF_040938485.1). NCBI lineage: Eukaryota > Metazoa > Echinodermata > Echinoidea > Diadematoida > Diadematidae > Diadema > Diadema antillarum. Next base: position 382,428 of record NW_027271624.1, read on the forward strand.
GAGAAACAGAATAGATGCAAACAAAACAGTCTATGGAAATTCAGAAGCTTGTTTGTAGTGAGTTAACAGGTGTTGATGAAGTCCAGAGGATTTAACATTGCTTTGTCACTATCATTTGTCAACACAGTTATGAAAACTGCTTCTACTGAGACATGGATGAATTATTATTTAAACTAATAAATGACAAACTAACCTTGGATTAGATTACTCACTTTTATTTGGTATTGAATCATTATTTAAACATAAACTTGGAAAAATGGAGTAGATAAGTCACTTTTAGTTGGTGCAGATTAGTTTGGAGTCTGAATTTGTTTTCATTGAATGCAAATTGAAAGTATTCAAATCAACCAAAACTAGATTGTAAACCATGCTACTGCTGAAACCTGTGTTGATATGTTACAGCTAGTTTTTGCCACACTTTGATCAATATTTTCTGGATCATTTCTTGTAGCATATATGTTAGAGTCAATTTGAATTGATGTGTATGCAGTTTCCAAGAAGCAGTATTTCCTAGGGCATGCCTGATTTTCGTGTGGAACCTTAATAACCAGTATAATGCTGACAGAGTGTGCACAAGTCATTTCCATTTCAAGAATCCTTTTCAAGACATTTTACTTTGTGTCTAAGCCCTCTTTTGACTCTAAGGGTTAGAAAGATTAATATGCGGATGATCCACATCTGTCATGTGTTATCTTTAACAAAGAGGCATGGTGACGATTGTGATGGTTGTGGCAATTCATATCATTGCTGTGATTATGATGATACAGGTTGTAGTAGAAATAACAATAATAACATAAATACTAGAGCAATAATAATGAATGATATTAATAGTAATATTAGTAATGGTGACAATAGTGATATTGTAATGATAAGTAATTTGTATCATATTTCTTTTATCAGCACAGTTAGCTTTGTTACCACCATAGTCCGTGGTAGCAGAAAGAGTAGACTGTTGTTGGTTCTGTCATCATAATGATAATTTTTATGACATCTGTATCATCCTCGTCCTCATTTTATCTATCTCTCCATGAATACCAATATTATTGCTTGTGACCAAGGATGAAACATTTCTTTTCCTGAATGCATTAACCAGTAGACAGGCAGAAACTTTCATAGCGAGGATGATTTTATTGCTGTAGTTAGTAACCACACTATTTGCATATACAGCTCCAATGGCTTAAAACTAATTTGGCTAATATATTTTTGCTGTGGTTGACATTTTGTTTTGTTCTCCAGCATCAACAAAAGGAGCACTGGACTCGTACACCAAGGTGGCAGCACTGGAGTTTGCACAGCACAAGGTGAAGTCTTTCTCTGAATTCAGGTTTCAACACAATTCGATACTGAAAAGCTTCTTTCTGTAATGTCTCCTCATTCGTGCTCCTAGGTTTACCTCTCATGTATAAGATGAATGGCAGCCACACTCCACCTGTCGTGCACACTCTTTGGCTCTCACATGACTTGATTTATGATTTATTACTTTTTACCCTTCTGAAGTCACCTGTGCTGGTTATTGCAAGACAACAACAATGATTACGATGCAAAGCACTGAAGGTTATACTTCTTGATTTAACACATTTCTTCCGCAATTCTCTGAAAACCTTTGATGCCCTCAAACGAGATTCCCATTGTCAAAGAATTGACAGGTAGCTGATCGACCAGTGTGAAAGCAGTCAAGCAGGACATGCATCCCTTTTTCCGTGGTCAACTGCATGGGTCATTAAACAATGCAAAATATCAATCGGACATGAGATTTTAATAGAGTATGTACTTGGCTGGCAAACTCTTAAATTACTCACTTTATAAGGGCATCTGAATAAAGTTGGCGAAAGTCAAATTCTAGTGAGCTCAGCCTTGATTGCTATATCATTCATCATGTGAGTTTCATAGCTAAACAAGAGCACTGTGTGTTTGGCTTTATCTTTTGATACCAGATTCGAGTGAACTGTGTGAACCCAACGGTAGTCTTGACTCCAATGGCCAAGAAATTCTGGGAGCAATCTGAAACCAGGGACAGCATGCTGGCCAGAATTCCTCTTGGAAGATTTCTTGGTAACCAATCCCTTGTCTTTAGTTATCTGGCAAAAGGGCATTGATTCTGCTGACTCTAAAGATGTTTTTGCCCTACTGCTGACCAATACTTAACTAGTCATTTGAGGAGCTTATCCAGTTTTTGTAAAATGTACCTTCCCACACAAATTCACTCTCACTAATGAGTTTCCTATATAATCCTAAGCCAGGAAATTTGAGATGGCTCCATTTGAGCAGCAGAATGGTAGTAACAGCTTGCCAAGAGTTAGCAATGTTTTATTTTTATTTGACTAGTAACTAGATGTATTCTAACATGGTTGACCCAGATAATGCATTGATGGCTAATGACTAGTGCTGAGTACAGGCAAGATTTGAACTGATTTTATTTTCCACTTTTTTTCATCATATGTGAAAAAGAGGATAAAGTTTGATTCTTTTAATTCCAAATTTGCATATATGTACAGGGATTACTGCTTAAAGAATTATGAAAATGAAAGATTCAATATATGATTCACTAGCATTTACTGGGTGTGGTATCCTTTCTCTCATTAGACACGGATTAAAGCTACCTGTTGAATCCTATTGGTGAAGATAATTATCTAAACTTATCTTTGTTGGAAATATCCCTCCTTTTGTCCCATTTGTGTTATTTGTGAGATCCATGACTGACACTGTTATGATTGTTTGCTTGCTTTATTCATGGTTTGCTTGATATACAACATGAATAAAAACAACAGAGGTTGAAGACGTTGTGAATCCCGTCCTGTTCCTTCTGAGTGACAAGAGCGCTATGATCAACGGCATCACCTTACCCATTGATGGGGGCGCCCTTGCTGCACTCGTCTAGAGAGGGAGCCCTACTTGAATTGGATTGTCTTCCTTCCCCACAAGCCCTCCCACCCCTCAACATAGTTGAGCACAGAGTTGGTTTATGATACTACAGTGCATTCCCGTTAGAATAAATATGATTAAAATTCTCTTTAAAATGCAATAAAAATTCAGGACACAAAGTTATCATCCATATTATATCGTTTATGTACTGGACTATTCTGGACTGGACTGCAGCAAAGTTTTGATATAACATAAAAACAAAACAAAACAAAAACAAAAACTACCAGTCCCAAGGATTTTATAATAATGAGTCTAATGTATAAAATGTCAAATTCAGACCATGGTTGCATGGTGCTTCAGATATACAGTGTGAAAGCAATCCTACAAGTGTGTATTTTTGTTTATTTCCTTTGTGACACATTCCAACAACTCATTATTGAAAATTACTCATGAATACAATCAACCTTGCTTAAGTCAACCTCGCACAAGTCGAGTAATTGCCTCTAAATCAAAGGTATTTCAAGTCCTCTTCTCTTTATATTCTATTGATTTTAATCCCTCATTAGTCAAATTTTCTCTGTTTCGAAGCTATTTCTTAAGTCCTCATAGATTCAACTTATAGGCAAGGTTGATTGTATTTCTCATGCCAATTGTACTGTAGCGTGATTGTTGAATGGAATCCATGCCTTAGACTAGGCTAAACTAGGCTAGGATAAGATTGAAAAATGATGACAATTTTGGTAATTTCAAGGAGTCTGCTTTGGACCACATCCCCCTCCCACTATCTCCCTCTTCCCATTTAGAGAAGAAGTCTGGGTGTCAAGTTATTACAAGAATACTTCATTGCCTTTGAGTCTCCGTAGTTATGAAGGTAGGCCTTCTGTTTTAACCCTTTTCGTACAGGATCCTGATGTGTCCACTTCAAGCTTTATCAGAAGCATGCAGAGAATGGGTTAATACATTGCAGTCTGAATGTTTGGCAATCATTTATTTTGTGACAATCCCTAGAAGTGGTCATAATTTACAACTGAACCGCTCAAATTGACTACGAGGAATGTTCGTGTGCATTTTAATTTTGCGAATTTTGCAAGAGCCAAGATTTGTGCAGTTAAAATGCATGCAGAAGTTCTTATCTACACTGTATGCATTGAATGTTAGAGGCAACTCGCGAAAATTTCATGCCGGGAAAATATTGTGTTTTACAGTGGTATGTAGAGACAATGTACATGGTTGAATGTTAGGTGAATGTGAAAGAAGCTGTGTTGTTATTTTTTGTACCTTATTTGTACATAGAAGAATCTCACCACATTTTACAAGTACATTGTTGTATAAGACTATTTTGAGAAATACAGCAGACAATATCTTTCAAACAATAATTTTAGCTGATTTAACAGTAGTGACATTTAGTAATTAAAGTGCATATTTTGCTCATGTTAAACTGTGTTAGCACATATATAGTCTGTATTGTATTGCCTGTACATGCATGGCAATGCACAAATCAACATTAATAAGTGTATTGACAATGTATGAATGTATGTACATGTATGAGTATAAGTACATATGTATTGGTATGTACAATGTATGAATGCATGTGTGTGTGTATGTATGTATGTACAACACTGCCTATGTTTGTAAGTGGCATGTAACAGATTAAGTTATCAAATTTTAGCAAAACTTTGTGGAATAAGACTCTAGGAATTAGAGTACAGCACAACTGTAAAAGACGATGAAAAAAAAATATACCAAGCCAGAGAGTGTATCTTTAATAATGAGTCATATACTAGTATTTTGTCATCATGATAATGGTGATGATTGCATTTCAAATGCTGTACAGCAATATGAACACTTGTTGTTTTCTCAGGGAATATCTGAGTGTACACGTGTGCGTTTAAGAGCCAGTTTCTCAGTGAATTCAGATGAAATAATTTTATTCTCCTCTGACTTAGTCACAAACATTACCAAGAATCTCGCATGTACAGGTGCATTTCTTTACAATAAATAAATATATTTCCTTATGCAGATCTAGAAACAGGTTTCCATTAACCTATACATCCTCAATGCAATGTTGAATCTAGTTTGCATACATTAGTTGTTGCTATGCTGGGTATGCCTCGGGCAAGCTGCCTGGTTGTCAGGGACAACCTTTGTGATTAAGGTATGTATAAAATTTGAATACATCAGTACATGTATAATTATGTAAGTAGACCGGTCTCTTATTGTATGTGTATGACACAGGTCGAAGAAAACTCTCAACAAGCTTGGACATTGCCATGGAATACAACGTATACACAACTGTCATTTGCTAAAATGAGCAAGATGCAGGGTTGTCATGGCAACCTTTGGTACTGATCTATGGATGACATCTATTGAATGCATCCTGAAAGTGATCTGTTCCTATGTGACAAGAGTATCCACAAAATTACATTATGTAACTGACGTGTCAATTTACTCAGTATATCATGCTTTATATTTCTTTCTGTCTGGAAAATGAAATAATAATAAGAATAAAAGAGAGACTCTTATAAAGAAATATGAATGATAACCCATTGAGGACGAGTCCCAAGTATACTCGGGCAAGTGTCTATGGGAAATGCGTATTGTAGCAAAATCAGCCCATCCTCAGTGGGTTAAGAAAATGTAAAGAAATATTAAGAAAAATAAATATGAAGAAATATGAAGATTTTTTGTTTTTGCTTTTTATCAATTTCTTTGTTTGTCGAACTAAATATACATTATGTACCTTTTTTGTTGTTGCAACATCCACTATCATGTGATAACATATCGCCACAATTTTACAAAGTTAATTTGAAAGTGCGCACAAAATATGTACACCTGTATACACGTAGTACCGTAGCATTTGGAGACTCCCCATGCAATGTAACATTATGTGTGTGGTTCTGCTTGCACGAGCTAAAGTCATGTAAACAATCACTGACATCATTTAAGAGATACTGTACAGTATATTAGGCGTTATATCAAGGAGGTTCAAGAGAATGGAGTCACAACTGTCTTATTTCCTTTACTAGATATTCGATGCCGCCGCTCAGAAATATTTGAAGCATGTGCCAAACAGGATCTGCCACGCAGATAGGAAGACAATTGACTCGTGTCTCATTGCATAATCACCAGCCACTTTCTAAGGAAGATTGATATGTCTTTGTGATTGTAATTACTTTTCGCTATCCCTTCTTATACAAGGTAGGTGGTACAGACACGAGGATGTGCGAATAGAAATTGCGCAAAAAATGCTGAAATAGATATGAAAATTACTCGACTGGGCATACCTGGGCACTAATCTGATATATCTATCAATAAAGAATTATATTTGAAGATTATTCCAGGTCAGTTTTATTTGTCGGAATTAAGCGGAAAAGTGATAAAACCGGCTTTCCAGGATGGTACAGTTTTAAACATTTTCACATGATACAGCTCTGATTTACACTTATGCACAAATTTCTGCACGGGATTGATTTTTGTGTTACATGCTATACATGTATTATCAAGTGAAATTTCATTTCATTTGATAAATAAGCAAAATATGGCCAATATTATGTTAACGTTCAAAATGAATCTTTAGATTGCTCAGCAAGGCGGCGGCTTCGAACATCGATCATGAAAGGCACAAATGAGACTATCTATGGCTGCGTTTATCAACTTTCCCCAGTTTAAACGACTTTCGAAAGCCCTTTCGATAGCCCTTTCGATAGCCCTTTCCATAGCCCTTTCGAAAGCCCTTTCCATAGCCCTTTCGAAAACCCTGTCCACTCCCTGAACAATGTGCCGCTTGTTTTCGTCGGCTGCGTTTATCAACTTTCGATAGCCCTTTCGAGAGCCCTTTCCAAAGCCCTGACTGCCTGTACTATTAATGTGCCGCTTGTTTTCTAAGAAGGGACGGCGAAAAGCAATTACACTGTACCATCATAAAGACATATCTTCCTTTGAGAGTGACGAGTCATGATACAATGGCACATGAATCATTGTCTTCTTATATGTGAGGCAGCTCCAGTTTAGCACATACTTCAAATATTTCTGAGTGGCGGCATGAGACATGGGATCAAAGGGAATGAGACTGTTGTTACTCTATTTCTCAAACCTTGTTAGTGAAAGAAACACCTTTGTTCCAAGCATATGCGTGCATTACACACAGCTGTATGTATACACCTGTGTGATACACGTACTCGTGTGCACTTTACGTGGCGCGCGTCTTTTCAGAAACTGGAAATGCATGGTTGCGTAACCGCAGTAGGGCGACCTAAAGGGCTTTCAAAACAGCTTTGCGTTTATCAACTTCGAAAGGCTTTTACAAACAGGTTTCTGATAACCTGTTTAGGAAACCTGTTTGGATCGTCACAAATTTCGGGCTATCGAAAAGGCTTTCCTAAAGGGCTTTCAAAACAGCTTTGCGTTTATCAACTCGTGAAAATTCCTTGAAAGCTGTTTGGATAACCTGTTTCTGCCGAGAAAGGAGAGTTGATAAACGCACCCTTTCGTAAAAGGCTTTCCTAAAGGGCTTTCAAAACAGCTTTGCGTTTATCAACTCGTGAAAATTCCTTGAAAGCTGTTTGGATAACCTGTTTCTGCCGAGAAAAGGAGTTGATAAACGCACCCTATGACATTCGAGGAGTAAGGACGTACAAACGAGTCTTCTCCTCCTCCCCACAGACTTTGATGCAAGTTACGGTAGACATGGCAACAGGTACGCAGATGTCTGCTGCAAGGTCGGTGGTGCCCAAAGCCACAGCGCCGAAACCCACGGCAGTGACGAAGAGGCCGAGACCGAATTCACCATGTTCACCCCATAGCCCGGAAGAGTCTATGCCGTCAATCCGTGCCCTTCTTGAAAATCATATTCGAAAGATAGACGGAAAGTTACAAGACTTTGAGAAAAAGTTGGAAGACCACGGGAAAGAAATTTCGGAGAGCCTGCAAGAAATCAGAGATTCGCTCAACTACCAAAGTCAGGAAACGGAAGTTTTAAAGGAGAAAATGGCGGGGCTGCAGAAGGAGTTAAAGGAGAAGGACAGAATTATACATGAGGAGATCGACCGACTAGCAACATATGTAGCACGGGAAAACTTAGTTTTCCTTGGCATTCCACGGAAATCGGAGGTAGAGAATGTGGATGAACTTTTGCATGACTTTTACGTCCAGAAGCTGAAAATTCCTCCTGACGTAGCAAGGGGAATTGAACACCAGAGAGCTCATCGGGTTCCCGCAGCGAAACAACCAAACCCCATCAAAGCCAGATATGTGAAATTTGCTGACAAGGTGCTCATTCAAAAGCATGCACGGAATCTTAAAGGAAACGGGGACAAGATGTTCATCACAGACGACCTATCATACCCAAACGTGGAATAGAGGAGCGACAAAGCCAAATTCCAGCCCTGAAAGCGGCGAGAAGCGCGGGGAAATTGGCATATTTCTCACGAAGCGAACCAACCAAGCTCTATGTAGATCGCGTGTTGCTAAGGAAAGAACATCAGGAAAGTTTCATCATGGAAATCACAGGAGAGCCGCGGGCCCGGCAACGAGATCGCGATGAGAGGGAATTACCACCAGAAAGCCGGGAACTGCATTCGCCAGCGATGCGGACCCCAACAAGAGGAGGGAATAACTCAAATAGCCCACGTATGATGGATATGGAGACAACAGCAACGGTACAAGAGGTCTCGTGAGTTTGCAGTAGAGCTGTATTAAACACTTGATCTAGTTATGGCATATGGAATATGTTTGTTGCATACATGGTCAGAAGCGAAATCTGCGATGTAGATTTAGAGATATTATTCACAGAAAATAATGCGATATATTGTGTGCTCATTAACACCAGGTGGAGAGGTTTTGATGTCTAGTCAGTAAAGGGTTTATACTCTCATATTCTTCTCATGGAGGGCAAGACGGGGGGGGGGGGGGGGGGAGAGTGGTAACTTCGTGGAAAAGGGGATATTTTGTATACCGGTAATTATTTTGATTGAAACGAGTTTGTTCAAGGTTCATATTCTATAATTTTGTTCATATTTTGAGGCAGTTTTGCGTATGTAAGTACGTTGTTGCTCTCTAGAGTTTGTAGAGATGACTTTTATTGTTTATTAAGTTATCTATCTATTCATTTTGGCATTTTTTTCCTTCCCTTGTGAGGTCCGCAAGGATATCTGGCAAAGCCGTCGAGTCGATATAGATAAGATAGATACACGTGTATATATAATATGCATGTGCGAGTGCATGGATTGGGGAAATCACTGGTTGCCTGATAAAATGTTCGGAGAAGAAGGGGATGACTTTCCTAGTTCTGACAATGTTCTGACAAAAGGAACTCTTGCCGAGAAAGTCATTTAAGCAGATTTTATTGTTGTTGTTGAAACATTGAAAATTGAAATTTATGAATAACTTAAGAGGATATTTATGATTTGATAATAAATAATGAAAATAGATTAATATGAATGGCAGAAGTTATAATGCTTCATAGAATGAGTCAGTTTTGGTAATAAGAAAATGAATATGATATCAGTATTGAGACTGTGAGTAGATGAACCCAGACGATGATCTAGTTCATTTGTTATCTGGTATATTAGATGGGAGAAGAGATTTCATCGCCAAATTGGGAATGAATGTGGAAAGCAGAAAGTTGGTACTATAAAAGACAAGTAAAATGTGTGGGGTTTTTTCGGGGGGGGGGGGGGGGTTGTGACATCCGATAGTATCATTATGTTTGTGCTGAGGATAAAAAACGCATATGGGCAATTCCGCAGTTAGGTGGACACGACATGGATAAAAGAAATGTGCCTCTTTATCATACTCTTTAATTTAGGTTTCATCTAATGCCATGGATGTTCACCAATCATTAAGGTCTTTCAAATTTAGTAGATTTTATTTTTCATATTTATTGATTTTGCGAGATCTAAAACCATCATTGAAAATGTACATGTGGGACTGGGGACGCTGAAATTCACTTAAATGCAAATTACAGTGGGTTCCTTTGAAATTTTTTCCTCAAAGTTTTGCTAAAGGGTTAAAGATGAATACATTTAAGTACTCCAGAAGTCATGTGACATTTTGTCAATTACAAAAGGGTGAAATGACCTGCGGAATTACTCCGGACAAATGTAACGTTACTAACCGTAACGTTACTAACCATGCTTTTGGGGGTCTAGCTAAGAAATTATTGGTCGAACTGTTAAAAAAAATTGTTTGAACATTTGTCATGATGCGATAATTGAAATTAATGCAACACCTTGTTTGAAGTAACTTTAATTTTTGCACACTTTTTGTTACAAGACATTGATTTTTTTGTCATGTCCTTTTTTCGTAACGTTACTAACCAGCCTTTTAAGTTGCCATAGCAATTCTAATATTTCGTGGATTGTATCCATTTTTTTTCTGTATCATAAACCTGGGAAAGATGAACATGTTTCTGTCATAATTTTGACTTGAAATGAATGAATGGTAATTTAGTAGTAAAAACAAATATCTAAATTTGTTCAAATGTAACGTTACTAACCGCGGAATTGCCCATATCGTTTTAGAGGAGGAGACGGGAAGTGATCTGAATGTCATTAATATTATAATGAACGCAACAAGGACAGAAAATCTATTTGGATGTTTGGACTTTGTTTGCTTTTACAACATGTTTACTGGAACATAATTTCACACATTTAGGTAGATTTCGTTGATGTTCGGCGCGAAATAGATTTTTGATGGTGAGGATTTGTTTTATGAGTTTGGAAAATATATATATATACATAAGAAAGAGCCTCATAAAAAGAAACGTAAAAAAAATAAATTTTGTTTAAAATAGTTTTTGGGATATACACCTTTTGGGAGATACTACTAACGCTGTCATTGAAAGTGGTTGAAGGTTGGCTTATGGTATTGGCGAGGAAATCAAATTTGTCTAAAGCAAATCAGATCTAGATGTATCATAGGATTGTGAGGATTTGTTTTATGAGTTTGGAAATATATATATATATATACATAAGAAAGGGCCTCATAAGAAGAAACGTAAAAAAATGAAATTTTGTTGAAAATAGTTTTTGGAATATACACCTTTTGGGAGATACTGCTAACGCTGTCATTGAAAGTGGTTGAAGGTTGGCTTATGGTATTGGCGAGGAAATCAAATTTGTCTAAAGCAAATCAGATCTAGATATATCATAGGATTGTGAGGATTTGTTTTAGGAGTTTGGAATATATATATATATATATATATATATATATATATGTATACACATAAGAAAGAGCCTCATAAAAAGAAACGTAAAAAAATGAAATTTTGTTTAAAATAGTTTTTGGGATATACACCTTTTGGGAGATACTACTAACGCTGTCATCGAAAGTGGTTGAAGGTTGGCTTATGGTATTGGCGAGGATATTCAAATTTGTCTAAAGCAAATCAGATATAGATGTATCATAGGATTGAATGCATGAATCTGCAATGATGTCACATACTCATTTCTCCGTTGATTCAGTTCGTTATGTTTTCTAGGGTTGTGATGTTCAGAGTTAGTTCGAGATCGGAAGATATGGACTGTCATTGTGGGTGTTTGTAATCATGATGGCGTTAAGCCTGTAATAGAAGTGTGGAGAAATGTGACACGATGTATAATGTGTACATCAACTGTTTGTGACATAAGATGGAGTCGTTTTGTTGGTGTTGACAGAAGTAATAGGTTTCAGAGTTACAGAGGTTTTCTTTTGATCTATTTGTCATTTTCCTCGTCAACAATCACAGCCATTCCTCGTAACCGAGATAGGAATATTCTGGTTGGTTGCTTAATGGCAGCAACTCATACACATTTTTTTTCCTTTTCTTCCTCCTATCATAAGATTGAATGAGGAAAACTGGCAATGTTGTCATATGCTTATTTCTCCGTTGATCCAGTTTGTTTGTTTTCTACTGTGATGTTCAGAGTTAGCTTGAGATCGGAAGATATGGACTGTCATTGTGTGTGTTTCGTAATCATGATGGCGTTGAGCCTATAATATAAGTGCGGAGGAATGTGACACAATGTATAATATGTACATCAACTTTTTGTGACTCTAAGATGGAGTCGTTTTGTTGGTGTTGACAGAAGTAATAGGTTTCAGAGCTACAGAGGTTTTCTTTTGATCTATTTGTCATTTTCATTGTCAACAATCACAGCCATTCCTCGTAACCGAGATAGGAATATTCTGGTTGGTTGCTTAATGGGCAGCAACTCATACATTTTTTTGTTTCTTCCGCTAAAGCAAATCAGATATTAATGTATTATAAGATTGAATGCAGGAAACTTGCAATGATGTTATATGCTCGTTTCTCCGTTGATCAGAGTTAGTTTGAGATCGGAAGATATGGACTGTCATTGTGTGTGTTTTGTAATCATGATGGCGTTGAGCCTGCGTAATATAAGTGCGGGGGAACGTGACACGATATATAATGTGTACATCAAATATTTGTGATTACAAATGCACCTGTGAAATTCTTTTGTACATCAATAGAAATCTGACAACCGTTTGAATGACAGCCAGTTGGAACTCCAGTTCTTAAACCTCCTTGGTTTAATATATTAAGCGTTGAGTATTGATCTCTGTGTGAAGTTTCCCCTGATGTGTACGGAGCACAGGGCCGGTGCACTGTTTTTTAAAAGTGTGGGGGCCCACTTCCGGGTTTCATGAGCTAACAAGCAAAAAAAAAAAAAAAAAAAAAAAAAAAAAAAAAAAAAAAAAAAAAAGGTCCTCAGCTCATCTCTCCCCGTCCACTTCCGGGTTTCTTCAGCTGACAAGCAAAAAAAAAAAAAAGGTCCTCAGCTCATTCTCTCCCCTCCCATTTCAGTGCCACTTACGTACTTCCGGGTTGAAAAAAGTGTGGGGGCCCAAAGTGATGACACCTTCTATGTATTCCTTTGTATGGTGCACAAAAAGTGTGGGGGCCCGAGCCCCCACGGCCCCCACGGCTGCGCCGCCCCTGGAGCAGACGTACGTGGCACGGGCAAGGACGGGGATTCCCCGCGCCGAGGTTCTTTGTCATTCGATCACCTGCGAAATTGTGTAATCGCTCTTTTTTGTCTCTGCTGCTGAGCTTGAGGAAGGAACAACATGGAAATTCGATTCAGTGGAAAGAGGGCCCTTGTCACCGGTGCTGGAAAAGGTAGGCATATTGCTGTAGTTAATAACTTAAATGAGGACACAACATTGTTCTAAATGGGCACATTCCCTTTGGAGGCGTCATTGATTGAGAAGCGGGCTGTGATGTTCAGCATGTCTGCTACCGTGTCCCATGCATGTATTTATGTGTCAATATAGTGTCATTTTTTTGTGTTGAAAGCCACCATGCGTGCACCGCCTCGTATATTACTGTATACACAGCCCACAACCCTGCCCTGGTCTGGCCTGTCGCTGTACAGTAGGTCCTACACAAGTGTGGCTACCTTTCCGGTAGGATCGCTCTGTTTTACTTTTTTTTAACTTTTTTTTTTGATATCTTATAAATTCAAAACTTTGAATCGGTGTTGTAAATCTTCTCAAAAACTTCAAAGCTGAATCGCCATCTCATTGCGATCAACCGAAAACTAAATTGTGATTTTAGTAAAATTTAAATCTAACGTTAAAGAAGAATGTACCATGTGGATGTGGTAGATCTAGGCCTAGGTCTATGTGGGACCATCCCTAAAAGAGAGCCGTAACTCTTTAAATGCATCGGATTAAAAGAATATATTATTGTGGAATATTGCCTTGAATCTTGCTTTGACAGTGTTTGGTCTTGAACATGTTGAAGTTAAAGTAACTTTGATATAAAAGTTTAGGCCCAACTTCCCTTACGGTACCGGTACCTAACGTTACAGTTATCAGCAAGAGGAGTAATGATTTTAATTTTTATGTCATTTTAATTTAGGCACATGTGGTAAACTATGTTAGTATGTGATAGATCTGTATCTTTGCTTTCAGGATTAAGATTGAAATTCAGGAAATTTGCCATGGCATTGTTATAATATAAATGTTTTGAGCAGCATCTCTCAAATGAAATTTGGCAAGTGCTACTCATATGATCAAGAGGTACTGATAAATGAGACTGTTAGTATAGACTGGTGTGTCATGTGGTGGCACACATGTTTTATGTATTTTTTTTTCTCATTGCTACATTGTATTTTGTGAGTATTTTTAATGTATACATGGCCATTTGTTAACAATGTCTGTAATTCAGCCTCCGGGCTGCGAAAGATATTGATTAATAAAACACCATTTCAATTCAATTCAAAAACTGATTTGATTTTAGAGTAAGTTTGATTTAAGTGGTCACAAATATTGACAATGTCCCAGTCGTTTTTCCTTACTGAAAAATATATTTTTAACGTATTTTTTGATATTATTTGAGTATTTTCTTTAAAAATGCATATTTTTGTGATATTTTTTTTGGAAAAATACTCTAAAAATAGCATATTTTATTCATTTTTTTAAATACTCTGAAAATAGCATATTTTGGGGGTATTTTTTTGAGTCTTCAGATGAGATGAATATTTTTTCTATATTTTTTCATCTTCCCTATAAACGTTCTTGCCAGTTTGTAGAAATACTCTAAAAATAGGATATTTTTGGGATGTTTTTGTCAAATTTGAAATACAATTTATATTTTTCTGTATTTTTTCAGCTTAATTAAACAAATTAATTGAAAAAAGCATTGAATATGCTTTAAATTAAAAATGTGGTAAAATTGTAGTAAAAGTGAATTCAGTTGGTACAAATTGAAGTCAGTTGACATTTCAACTAGCAAACTATTATGTAGACAAGGTATGTATAATGCACTTGTGTGTGTTTGTGTATGTGTGTATAAATATATATATATATATATATATATATATATATATGTGTGTGTGTGTGTGTGTGTGTGTTAATTTGTGTGTAAACAGTTTGTTGACACTTAAAAGCTAAGTACCTGACTGGGCTTGCTTACCCAGTTCATTCCAGATTAAAACCCAATAACCACAATGCCAGTTGATTCCAGTTGGTTTTTACTGGTTTCTTCTGGTCACGCATATTCATAAGCTATTCAAATTCTCTATGAATGGAAAAAGAAAAATATAATTCTTGATTACAATAAGCTTTCAACTGTGTTAAAAAGTTTACTCAATATTATTGTTGTGTTATTCATAATTTGATTCAACTTGTGTTATGAGGAGGCATTTTCATTTTTCAGTATCAATTTAGTGTAATTTACTTGGTAACCATGCCTTAAAACATTATAACAAAATCGCCCTTAAAGTGAGTGTGATGTGTCTGGTATCAACTAGGGATAGGGTGTAGACATAGGTTTGCATAGGCCTAGGCTCTAAGACTAGACTAGCTGTAGGGGTATGATTGTGAAAGGTTAATTGAGATATTGATAATACCTTCACATAATTGGAATTATACAGAATATATGTTCTGGGATATGCTCAAATATCAACATATCTCAAGAAAATGATATTTATTTTGTCCAAACTCGAACATGTCAAATAAAAATATTTGAAAAATATATTTTTGCAATATTTTTGTATCCCCAAATCATAAAGGCATTAAAAATAGCTAGGAAACATATTTTTACAGTATTTTTTTTTTTTTTTTTTGCTGTAGCAGCGCGACGTAACAAAAAGTATTCAAAAAAATATATTTTTAACATACATTATTTGACGTTCCAAAACTGTACGAAAAAAATATATTTTCAAAAATATATTTTTGAGCTATTTTTCTTATATTTTTAGCATATTTTTATATACAAAACTATCGTAAAAATATATTTTTGGGGTGATTTTTGAAATATTTTTAGAATATTTTTGTGATATTTTTTTTTTTCGAGCAGGGTGGATGCAGTTCAATAGCCAAATATGTTACATTGGGGAATTGACAGCTTTTAGATCCCTTTCAAGGCATCAGACAGTGCCAATGAGGATAAACTGAGGATAAAGTGACTTGCTTTCAGGAATAAATTCACTGAGTGCTTAATGGTACAGTGAATTTGAAGCAAGAATATCAAGATTGAGAGTCTGTGTCACAATACCTCCTGGCAGTACTGTAAAACACAATTTTTTTTTTCACGGCATAAACATTTATGTGAATGGGAGCTGACAGCCTAGTTCGCAGCATGAAATTTTTGCGAGTTGCCTCAAACATTCCATGCATTGTAGTGTAGACAAAATCTTTAGCGTGCATTCTAATTTCATGAATCTTGGCTCTTGCAAAATTCACGAAATTAAAATGCACGCGAACATTCTTAGTTTTGCAGTATGTGAAGATAACTCCCCTTTTATGATTCCGACTTACATAATGTACATTCAGGTATTGGAAGAGGGATTGCAATTGCCCTGGCAAAATACGGTGCCTCTGTAACTGCTGTGACTCGATCGCAGGCTGATTTGGACAGCTTGAAAGCAGAGGTTAGTATCAAATCAGTGCTTTTGTCATAGGAAAGGTATGCAGCTAGTTTTGCCCGCACCCCAGACTTCATCGAATATTCATTCAATCATTGTAGACACCATATATTTGGAAAAGAAAAACACGTTCTGTCAAGCAGTTAGTTTCAGATATTCTAAATCTGACATTTACGTTTTGTCTTTGCCACAAAAGAACCAAAAAAAAAAAATTAACGACGCATCTTTTTATTTCTGAAGTGTACATAGATGTCAATACTAGAAGTGAAATAGGATTTTCGATATCTTTTCGGCCTGTTCATGGTCTCGGTGTAGTAAGTTTGACAGGGCCATATTTTGTATTTTGCTTTCTTTCTCATCGATAATTTATCTCATCCATATTAGCGAATCAATTTTCTTTGTTTTTTGTCGGAAAGATAAGAAAAATTAGAGATGAAGTAGATGCGTGCAACAGAATCACTGTAAACCAATTTTGTGATACTGTAAACGTAAATATTCCTCTTT
This sequence comes from Diadema antillarum, assembly GCF_040938485.1. Taxonomy (NCBI): domain Eukaryota; kingdom Metazoa; phylum Echinodermata; class Echinoidea; order Diadematoida; family Diadematidae; genus Diadema; species Diadema antillarum. Next base: position 399,167 of record NW_027271624.1, read on the forward strand.
TTGAGAATTTTCAGTTGCTTACACAATCAGATTTATCCAGAATCATTATGTCATCTGCTACTAAATCTTGTCAACTTGATCCCATTCCAACATGGCTCCTGAAAGAGAACCTCAATCATGTATTACCATTGCTTACAAACATAGTCAATCAATCTCTTTCCACAGGTGTTTTTCCCAAAGGAGCACACTCGGCAATAGTAAAACCACTTTTGAAGAAACCCAGCCTGGACCAAAACGAATTTAAGAATTATAGACCAGTGTCAAATTTAACATTTCTAGGTAAACTTATTGAGAAAGCAGTTTGTAAACAGTTAGTTCATCACATTGAGTCTAACAATCTTTTTGATTCGTTTCAATCTGCTTACAGGTCTCTGCACAGTACTGAGTCAGCTTTAGTAAAAGTGAAAAATGATATTATGTTTGCCATTGATTCAAACAAGGTTGTTTTTGCTGTTCTTTTAGATCTGTCAGCCGCATTTGACACGATTGATCATCAAATTTTTCTTTCCCGTTTATATAAACGAACAGGTGTTAGGTCAACAGTTTTGTCCTGGTTTCAGTCATACCTTTTGGGATGGTCTTCTCAAGTTGACATTGCCGGTAATTTGTCAAACCCCACTGTGTTAGAGTTTGGACTTCCCCAGGGATCAATAGTAGGACCCATAGGATACTCAATTTATACTCTTCCAGTTGGCGAGATAGCCCAACATTATGATGTTAATTATCATCTTTATGCTGATGATATACAGTTATATATTTCTTATGACCCGAAGACTCCAGGAGCTTCTTTTAATGCCATCACTAAACTTGAAATGTGTATTTTAGATATTAAGAAATGGATGGTAGCAAATAAGTTGAAACTGAATGATTCGAAGACTGAGTTTTTTGTAGCAGCTTCAGCCCACAATCTGCGCGGTCTTTCAAACATTCAGCTCAATGTTGGTTGCACACTAATTAGCCCCTCAGAAACAATAAGAAATCTTGGTGTTATTTTTGATTGTCGAATGTCAATGTCTCAACATATTTCTCAAATTTGTAGTACTGTTACGTTTTATTTAAGAAATATTGCTAGGATTAGGAGATTTATTGATCAATCTGCATGTCATAACGCAGTGCGTTCTTTAGTTCTATCCCGTATAGATTATTGTAACGGGCTTCTCTCTTCCATTCTTTCAACTCAACTGGATCGTGTGCAGCGACTTCAAAATTGGGCAGCCCGATTAGTGTTTCAGGTTTCTAGGGACTACCCATCTCAGCCACTTCTGAAGTCGTTGCACTGGCTTCCTTTGAAGCAACGGATAATTTTCAAATTAGTTTTGTTTGTTTATAAAATCCTTAACGATCAAGCTCCGAAATATTTAGACGCCTGTTTGACTTTATTTACACCTACTAGAAATTTGAGGTCATCTAGTGATCCGCTTCGTCTCACATACTCTGTTACTCGCACCTTAGCCGGTGATAGGACATTTACTGTGTCTGCTTCAAAGCACTGGAACAATTTACCACTTACCGTTAGACAGTCTCCATCAGTCAGTGTGTACAAAAAAGCCTTGAAAACACATCTTTTCAGTAGCAACTAGTTCGTAGCTGTATATATAATATTTATCCAATTATACATACTGTCGTACATGTTTTGAATTGATTGTAAGCGCTTTGGGCCTTGTGGGAAAAGCGCACTATAAATAATAGTAATAATAATAATAATAATAATAATTTTCATACCAATGATATGAATGCCCTGGTTTCTCTACAATGTAATACATGTACAGACAAAGGTGTCCTGCAACTGTTCTAAATATGTCATTATGATGTGTTTGTGTAACAGGTCAATGTTTGATTTTCCCACAGATTCCTTCAGTAGAGACAATATGTCTGGACGTACTTGACTGGGACAAGACCAATGAGCTTCTGTCCCCTCTTTCCGCCTTTGACCTCCTCGTCAACAGTGCTGGTGTATGCAGAGGCGAATCTTGTCTTGAAGTATCAACAAAAGAGTATGAGGAGTAAGCAAAACTCTCTTTGTTTCAGATGATTTCTGGTTATTTTTTTGTGGTAATTGACAAAACTTTTAAAGTAAATTATCGCAATACCATAAGCAAAATTTTGTACTGATGTTATTCCATTGAGGACAGGCTGATTTTGCTACAACACGCATTTCCCATAGAGACCTGCCCTAGTATACTCAGGACTCGTCCTCAACGGGCTATGGATCCAGCCAAGGATTTGATGTTTTTTAGTCACAAGACTCAACTACTTCCATTGTATGCCTAAGAGACTTATCACCAGAACTTCATAGTAAATATTTGGGCAAGATGTACAGATAAATGATGTTGTATATACATGTATGTCAATGTACATCACATAATACACTGAGAAATCAAAATTGTATGTACCATCATAACTCGAATACACATTCTACCTATTTTTAATGGCATAACTGTTTGTAACTATCATGATCCTTTCTTGCTGACAAATATTATCATGTGCAATTTCTTGACAAACATCTTAATGTCATATAACCTGACTTAATCTCTACAGTATCATGATGATCAACCATCGAGCAGTCCTGCAAATCACTAAGGTAGGTACATCCCTATAGTCCAGGTGTCACCTTTGTGATTAACCTGTTTAGCTTGGAGAACCATCATAGCGATGTTTGCAAAGTTTCCTGAAGTTATTTTATTAACTGTAATTGAGGGGAGAATAAGGAGACAAAGGTTATTGCTATGTTTCCATATTCATGGGGATAGTGTTTAGTTCAGTCTAAAAAAAGTGTGGTGTAAAAGGAGTGGGATTTTTTTTTTTTTTTTTTTTTTGGGGGGGGATCATTGAACATTGAATGCTTCAAAATGGTAGTGAAGTGTGATGATTAGTGTTGCTATTTCATTTTCATTCAGGAACACCTCATGAAAAGGAATAAGAGAGAGATAGAGTAGACCAATTGGGAATGAAAATACAACATAGACTACTACACTGTACCAACTCTCCTGTGCCTTTGACATACACATGCTTTCTCTCTCTCTTTCAATTCAGATTGTTGCAAAGAAAATGATCGAAAGGGGACAGGGCGGTTCCATCGTGAACATATCCAGCGTTGCCAGCTTACAAGGGATCAAGAACCTTCCTGTCTATTGTGAGCACTGCACAAAATGGTGGCAGACAAAAACTCATTCTCTAAAGCTAGTTTGGTATCCTCCTTTTCTGCATGGGGAAGGGGATGGGGCGTGAGTCTTAGAATAGAAAGTCTGGCCTGTTAACCATTTGTTTATCCGATCCTACTTGATTGTGACTTGATTTTGGTTGTGACTCGAGAAGCATGGAAAATGCAAACAAACTAAATTAATGATTTATGGAAATTTCATAATCTCCTTGGAAGCAGGTCAGAGGGTGATAATGTTAGTGAAGTTCACTGTCATTTGTTAGTACAGTTTATATGAAAACTACATTGTAATTATACCAAGACATGGATGAATCATTTAAAAAAATAAATGATAAAATATTCTTGGATTAGATTACTCACTTTTATTGTCCCCGCCGAACGAGTTCGAGCAGGGGACTATGAAACGGACTCCGTACGTGTGTGTGTCCGTGTGTCTGTCCGTCTGTCCGTGTGTGCGTCCATGTGTGATCAAAATCTTCAATTTGCTACTTCTCTGTCATTTATGAGCCAATTTTGATTCTGTTTGCTTTATATGATAGCACTACATGGGAGCTTTGAAACTTCTACACAGAATTTCAGTTGTGACCTTTGACCTTGACCTTTGACCTATATTGTACATTTTGCTACAAAATGCTACTCCTTCGCCATTTCTAACCCAATTTCGATTCCGTTTGCTTTATGTGATGGCACTAGGTGAGGGCTTCAAAACTTCTACACAGAATTTTGACCTTTGACTTCTTTGACCTTTGACCTTTATTTTTGACGTATATTGTACATTGGCTACAAAATGCTACTCCTTCGCCATTTCTAACCCGATTTCGATTCCGTTAGCTTTATGTGATGACACTAGGTGAGCGCTTCAAAACTTCTACATAGAATTTTGACCTTTGACTTCTTTGACCTTTGACCTTGATTTTTGACCTATATTGTACGTTTTGCTACAAAATGCTACTCCTTCACCATTTCAAACCCGATTTCGATTCCATTCGCTTTATGTGATGGCAATAAGTGAGGGCTTCAAAACTTCTACACAGAATTTTGACCTTTGACTTCTTTGACCTTTGACCTTGATTTTTGACCTATATTGTACATTGGCTACAAAATGCTACTCCTTCGCCATTTCTAACCCGATTTTGATTCCGTCAAAATGCTACTTCCGGCGGGGACATATATTATGCACCGCGTAATTTCTACTTTTCCTTGTTTGGTATGTAACCATTATTTAAACATAAACTTGGAGTAGATGATTCACTGTTAGTCGGTGCAGATCAGACCAGAATCTGAATTCGGTTTCATTGAATGCATATCTAAAGTATTCAAAGCAACCAAAACTAGAGTCTATTCTAAGCCTGCTTTGTTACATTACAACTGGTTTTTGCCGCAATCAACATTTCGAGCATCATTACTTGTATCATGTGTGTTTCAATAAATTCAAATTGATGTGTGTGCACTTTTCAAGAAGCAATGTCTACAAGCTCATGCCCGATTTCATGCTGATCATGATTACTGGTGTTGTAATTATAGAGTGTGCACAAGATTCTTCAATTTAAGAATCCTTTTCATCAAGAATGTGTGTTTCTAAGCCCTCTTTTGACTGTAAAGTATAGAGATTGATACATGACTGATCCACATCTGTCATGTGTTATCTTTAACCTGTTCTGTATGGGAACCTAGTGTTCTGTGTATTAAGTCTATGGTCATTTCAGAATTCAGTATGGAACGGGTTAAGAAAGAGGCATTGTGGTGATTATGATGGTTGTGGTAATTATCATCATGACTGTAATTATGATAGTATACTGTAGAAGAAATTACAATAAAGAACATACCACAGCAAAATCGTATGTTAGGAGCTGTGAGCTGTGAGGAACTGTGAGGAGCTGTCAAAATCTACTCTTGGAAATTGCTATTTTGTATCATCTGAACAGGGACACCCAGCTGATGATGTCTCTTTAATGGTTTAAAACACCTTTGCAGGTATGTCACACCAGAACATTTTGTGATTGTTGGATTTTGAGTGTATTTCTGAAACACTACTTCGCTCTAACACTTCACAGAGCTTTCCACAGTCCCAAAGGCACATTTTGCTCAAAAGTAGACTCCTCTAACAAGTTTTTTTCATCAGTATCAGTTGACCTGAATCATGCCTCCTAAAGGAAAGAAAAACGTAGCTTCCAACACAACAGATCCAGTGGACTTGGGTGATCAGATGTGTGAAGAAGTGAGAGACTTTTTTGAGCAGCCAGTATTTCAAGGACTTGTTCAAATCAGCTCAAGAATGAGCTCAAAACAAAAGCAACCATCATATCTTTGATGCAGAAAGAACAGGAAAGCAACAATGACGAAATCGCCAATCTGCAGCGCAGCTTGAACGATGCAGAATAATACTCGCGCAGGAACTGCTCGCGGTTGTAGGGTATTCCTGAGGCGGATCATGAAGACACTGATGAAGTGGTGCTCAACCTAGCCAGCCGAAAGAGCTGGATGTGAGGCTGAAGCCTGAGGACATCGACAGGTCCCATCAGATTGGGTCATCCACGTCCTGTCAAGAGAGGAGAGCAGACGAAGCCCCCAAGACCTATCATTGTCAAGTTTGCTACCTACCGTGTTCGCCATCTTGTCATCAGGAACAAAAAGCGACTGAAAGGGAAACATGTTGGCATTGAGGAGGACCTGACAGCAACAAACAGGAATCTGCTACAAAAAGCAAATGAGTTAGTCAAAATGAACAGTTAATGTGATTGCTGCTTGGTCAACGGACGGAAGGATTCTGGTGCGCTGCTCAAAGCGACGAATGGCGGCACTGTGAAAAAGAGGCTACATTCAATTACTGACTACGTAGCAAAAACTGCAAATCAGTAACCCCAACACAAATCCTGCGATGTGATTCCGAAACATTCATCATATTTCATATTTGATAATCACCTGGTGTACAATTTCAGGTTGGTCTTTTTACTATACTGCGATGACTGCCACACCTTGTTAAGTATCCTAAATACATTTCTCAGGCGATTCTGCATGTCAATGCCTGCTCTTCCGTCACATCTAACTGTACTTCTTAGGTAAGTAGACTGTTCTGTTGTTGCAAGTTCTTCTTTGTAAACAGGGATGGGTGAGGGGTTTGGAACATTAGCGTCATTATCTCAGTTTTCTTTTGATTTATCTACAGCCCAACTTTGTGCATGTCTACTGAGCCTTGTTGTCTTCTCTTACACATGTCTATGCGTGTGTGAGAGCAGTGCTAAGTCGTTAAAGGTGTCCACCTGATTCCCCCTGGGTGGCCTTCTGTTGTTCGTCTCAAGACCCAGTCAATCGTAAGATTGAAGAGTAACGATGATATGGCACATCCTTGCCTGACTCCGGTCTTCACTGTGAAACTTATGTTGACATTTCCAACTCGACACTTAAAATTGCTATAGAAACTTTTGATAAGAAGAACGAATTGGGGAACGACTTGGGGATTTTAACTCTGTATGTGGAAACCCCCTGAGTTCCACATTATTCACCAACGTAGTCATGCTTTGAGAAAACACTCTGTTTTTCAAATCTTAACTTCTGTAACTTCTATGTAGATTTCTGTTAAGTTGGGCATGTAGTGAGCAAAGTTGTAGAGAAAATGCCAAGCCTTGCTTTGATGAAAATTGTATGACAAATTGATTATTGTTTTTCTTTGAAATTACCAGTAGCTACATTACTGTGAAGGTATGACTTTTGTACACAAAACAGTGACAGAAACTTTTACAAATACATCTATTAGGGAACGCCACTTGATAGTCAATCACCACATAAAAATTCAAGCCATTATAGATTATGTGAGACGAATAGAAGCACAAGAAAAGGTTTAATTGTAATGCGGCATTTGGCGATTTATCGATCGGTTTGGATGGGTTTGAGCGGGTTTGAGCAGAACATGCGAAGTTCGCACGCCATTGACTGAGTCACATAAAGAGCTAACAATATCACCTTCTGTCCATTCTTCTGGTACTCTCTTTTCATTCCATATCATTGCAAACAGTGGTTAAAGTACTTCTGCTGCAAATTCTGGGTTTGCTTTAAACAATTCTGCATTCATATTGTCTTGTCCTGGTGCTTTCTCATTCTTGAGTGATTTTATAACTGCTACAATTTCAGCTTGACGAGGTTGGGTGGTATCCACTTCATGGTCGGTTTCCACCTCCTGTATGTCTCCCTCTTATATTGGTGGTGGGCTATTATGGATTTCGTTGAAGTGCTCTGCCCAGCGAGCTTTCTTATCTATTCTGATGTAAGAACATTGCCCTCTTTATCTGCAATTGGTGTATCATTGCTTCCATGGTATTTACCTGTGATTACCTTTGTTATCTTGTCCACCTTTCCTTGTTCTCCCTTTCTGGCTGCATCTTCTGCCTGGTCAGCGAGATCATCTACAAAAGCTCGCTTGTCAGCTCTTGTCATTCTCTTCACAACTTTGTCTACCTCCCTATACTCTTGCTTGTATCTCTCCCTCAACCTTTATGATTTTGTTCCCAAGATCTTCTTCTTCACATCTTCTACTTTCAATATATTGCCAGGTGTTTGGTTTTGTCCATTCCTTTCTCTTCTTCTGTTTTGTTCCAAGACATGTCTCACTAGCGTGAGTATGTAGTTGTCCGCAACTGTTCCCACTGAGCATTGATTTCATCGTTGTCCTGTATGCTTTCCATATCTGCCAAAACTTGGAATCTATTTTGTATGTGGAGTACAAACGCATTCTTTACCTTACAGTCTTGTTGTTTCTGCACATCGGACTGTTGCCTCATAGCTGGCTTTGGACCATTTTTCTTCAGGTTTTGCTTCACTGTTGCATTCACCTATAGTGGTGGTCACTACCTACATCCGCTCCTCGTTTTACTTTGACATCTAGTAATGATCTACACCATGACCCATTTATTGCAAAATGGTCAATCTGATTCTGGTCTCTTCTATTTGGGGAACAAACACCAGGTGAGTTTGTGTATATCTTTGCGTTGATAGAAAGTACAGTACTGCCAATTACAAGATCATGTACCTCACAAAACTCGAGAAACCTTTCTCCATTTTCATTCCTATTGCGTATTCCTTCTCATCCCATGACTCACTCATGGCCTATGTTATCCTTCCCAAACGTTGCATTTAGATCTCCCATTACAATCTTCACTTCATGTTGTGACATACTTTCTATCTCTGCCTGTAGTTGATCTTAAAAGGCATCCTTACTTTCTTTCTCACTGTCATTGGTTAGTTGGAGCATAGCACTGTAGAATGGTGGTAGTGATGTGTCTGCCTTTTAGTCCAACTCTCATCATTCTGCTGTTGATTGGTTTCCATTCCATTAGGCTCTTTTCTACTCCTTTCTTCAATATGATTGCTACTCCAGGTGTCTGTTGTCCTCTTTTCCAGAGTACAGTACTGTTTCCCCTGTAGAGGGTTTATATTGCCCTGCTCCTGTCCATCTACTTTCGCTTGCTCCCAATAGCTGTAGATTGTAATGTCTCATTTCTGATGTTACCTGCGCTAACTTTTCTGTATCATAGTTCTTACATTCCAAAAACTTTGGTTTTGGTTTTGGTAGTCAGGACTCCCATCCTCCTGTCAGTAGAGTCTTTTTGGCTTTCACTACTGCCATTCATTCATGCCTCTTTTGATGGCTTTGGAAGCCCATTACACCAAAATGTGTTGTTATCCTTCGTTGCGGTTTCCGTAACAAATGTTTGTTTTTTTGTTGTTTTTTACGAAATAGGGTTGTTAGCCCTGTGTCCAACCCCCAACCTGGAGGACCAGTGAACATTCTTTGTCTGATCTCTCCCTTTTGACCTGTCTGGCTTGGGTGGCCCTACCAAGAGTTAGAAACTCCCGCCAGCATAGCTCTCAAGATCACAGAGACACACAAGCCCCTTGACCACTACAAAGTGGTGTTCCTCTCCGGAGGGAAAATATGTCTTGTTTAAGAAATATTTAAAAAACCCAACAGATAGTAGAAGCAAAGTGTATAAACAGTGTAGAAATAAAGTTAACAATATTATAAGAACAGCAAAATGAAAATATTATGATATTAGATTTAAGCATGCTATGAATGATGCTAAAACCACTTGGAGAGTCATTAATGAAATATGGAATTAAGAAAAAAGAGAAAGCATCATTAAATGATATCGTGTTTGAGGTATTTAAAGTTAATCACAGATAAACAAACAAGAAATAAGTAATGTGTTTAATGATTCTTTAGTAAGATTGGAAAAGAAATTCACAATAATGCACATTTAAACATGTCTGAAAATGATTCTTTTAAGAATTATGTGTGGAAAAGTTACTGATTCTTTATTTTTTAGTCCTATAACAGTTTCACATGTTTTGAATGCAGTTTTAAAATTAGATAAAAAATAAATCAGCAGGGTATGATGGATTTCACACAAAAGTAGTAATAACTTCTATTGACGCAATTGTGTCTCCTTTGTGTAATATTCTTAATGCGTCTCACTTGAACACAACATTTTTCCTAGTGCATTAAAGATCACCAAAGTGATACCAATTTTTAAGAATGGTAACAAAACGTCTTCAAATAATTATACAGACCTGTCTCCATTTTATCGATTTTAAGTTTAAAAAAGAAATAGTGTACGAAAAAATGATCCAGTTTTATACAAAAGCATGACATTTCATATCAAAGACAGTTTGGTTTTAGAAAAGGGGTGCAGTATGTCACATGCAATAATTGATTTAGTAGATAAACTTGCAAAAGCTTTTGAAGATGAATTCAAAATACTTGTTTTTTTTTAAAGATTTATCGAAAGCTTTTGATTGTATTGATTATTTTATTTTATTTGATAAGCTTAGGTTTCTATGGTGTATGGGGTATAGCAATGAAATGGTTTCAGAGTTAATCAAGTGATAGAAAGCAATATGTTTGGATAGCTAATGTTAATTTACATTTTAGAGATATTTCAAGGATCAAATCTTGGTCAACTCTTATTTTTAATATGTATTGATGATATACAATATGTAAGTGATATTTTACCTGTAATTTTATTTGCTGATAACACCAGCCTGTCTTTACTTGGAAAAGATGTTGTAATGATTAGTCAGCTTGTGAATACTCTAATGGAGAAAGTGCAGTCATGGTTTTTAGCCAACAAATTACAGATAAATTGTGCAAAGTGCAAAGACGAATTATATGATTTTTAAATCTGGGAATGCAAACGTTAATGCAAATTCAGTAAATATAATTAATAACGTCGAGATTGAGACATTTAAAAGTATTGAATTTTGGGGTGTTATTGATGAATGTCTTAAGTTGGAAAGATCATATTAATCATATTTCTTTTGAAATATCAAAAGTAATTGAAGTACTGAATAATTTGAAATATGTATTACCATTGAAAATCTTAGTAAATATATATTATAGTATGATTTTATCACATTTATCATATCGCAATATTGTATAGGGTAATTGCGCAGTGAATGTAACGCAGAAACTTTTTGAACTTTAATAACGTGCAATACATGCAATAACTAAATCACATTATTTGGCACACACCGAAGAATTGTTTCTAAAATTGGATTTATTGTATATTTTTAGTACCAACAAATTTCAGATTGAATAGTACAGTAGTCCTTCACCAAAGAATTGATTTTCACCAAAGAACCCGATTTTTAGGTGATACGCCGTTAGCGTATCACCTATATGTGTTTGCTCGAAATCTTTCTTTCTTTGTCATTCCCCTTTCTTTCTGACGAATTTTGTGATCAAAATATTTCAATAATGACTTGACCAATTCACATGAAAATTTTTAGTCAACATATCTCATGACAATATCTGAGTACAGTAATATTCTCATGACGATACCTTACCTGAGATGCCATCTGGGCGCCATTTTGTGATTTTCAGATAATACCAGAAGATCGATCATAGCTTCATAACTCAATGTCATTTCTTTACCATTTTTGGTAGACATAAAGTTCAGGTCACGTCTCATCGTGCTGTACTATGCAAATTACCCAGGTCATCACCCAGGTTCAAATTACCAAGGTCATCATGGCGCGCATATGCGCGCGTCGAAAAAAAATTGAAATGCTCAAATCGACTAAAGTTAAAATTCCGCGCGCGCGTCTATATGCAGATGAAGTGAACCAACATGCCTTTGTTTGCTTCGCTATTGACCGATTCTGTGACGCGCTATGTGTATTTTTGGCATGGGCAGCGCCATACTGGGTGTATCATCCGACCCCCCCTCCGCACTCCCCCACCCCTCTCCCTACATTAGCACGCGCGCAGAATGAAAAACTGCTTTAGCCAATAGGCGTCTCGTACTGAGTGCGCGAATGCTTGCTAGTGCGCGAACCTTTGTTACAAGTGCGTGATAAACATGTTGCCCGGGGGTGGGGGAGAGCAGGGGGGGGGTCGGCTGATACACACCGACACACCCACTATGGCTGCGCCCTGTGCCGTAAAATGTCTGCTGCCCTCAACGAACCCGAATCGGTCAATAGCTCTTCAAAATGACCAAGGACCTCCTGTTTTTATTACATATTCCCGAAGGATATGTGTTGTAAATAACATTTCAGATATCCATATATCAGACAAATTAGCTGATGTCATATATCATCTGAAATTAAAAAAAAAAGTGGAATTTATTTTTTCGAAGTACTGTTTCTGACATTCATTTGCGCGTATCTCAGTCATTTTTGCTCTATATCCCCCCAAATTTGGATATGTTGTACTTTGGATTATTGTCAGCATCATTGTTTTTCAATTTAATGACGTCATCGTATTGAAAAATTAGGTAACATGCAAAGTATCAAATTTTGCCGAGTTTAGTGTTATGTCTATGGGAGGTGATTTTTGCCCATTCATGCATAAACTTGATGACGTTCTAAATCCTGTATCTCAATTGATTTTGCTCCATTTCCTCTGAAACTTAAATATGTTGCTGAGACAATAAGCTGCAGTAATCATGCATTTCATTTTTTCAAATCTCCTCATCAGATTGACAATTTTGCAGCTTAAAACTGAAAATGACAATGGAATGTGAACGAAACGATTCCTGATTTATCTTTCACATAATATGCTTACGTTCCACACACTTTTTTTGTTGAGGTGTATGGCTGGGAGGTTAAAGGTGCTGTCTCTGGCGCCAGAGATGCCAGGTTGCACACTTCCGGCTTCGAACCCCACAAGAAACAAAAAACCTCCTTTCTTTTACTTTTTTCAATGGAGTAATTCCACTTTCTTGTGAAAATGCACCCATACACACACACGCACACACACACACACACAAGATCACTTTGTTTTTGTTTTGGAGACTGCATTGCTTCCACGGCTGCAAAATTTTGCAGGCTTATAGACTTTGTCAAACTGATAATATTATATGACGACGAGATGGGACATAGCCACCTTGGTTATATGCAAATAATGTTCAAAGTTCATATTTGAAAATACAAATGTTAAAGTCAAGGTGACTCTTAAAGACTTTTTCGCCATGTTTCATTTCTCTTTTTTTTTTCAGTTTGAAGACATAAATTGGTAAATATTCAGTTAGATAGCCTGTCAAATTGACCTGCTAAACTCGCACACGCCGACACACGCAGGAAATTTCCTTTTGGTTGCATGGCAGAAACAATATGATCTGAATTATGTAGGCATAAAGAACTGGACTTCGCAAATGTAACTCAATATAACTTCAAGTCGCTATTTTACATCATTTTCGTTGTCGATCACGGGTGACTGATATCTGATGACCCCCAGTGTATCACCTAACTCGTCTTCAGTGACGAGTTTCATATCTCATTTAATGATTACTTCATCTATAATTTTGATGTGTATATGTATGCTATACCAGAGCCCAGTTTTATGAAGAGTTAAAACTGATTATATAGTTGATTTCAACTGTAAGTCTATGGCAGCCTGTGTGGTAAGGAAATCTAAAATCGATTTTATCTTTTGATAAAACGGGGCCCAGAAATTCCCATAAGATGTATATTCCTCCTTATAGATATAATTTCTCGAGAACAGTGATTTCTTATAAAGGTCCTGTATATAATTTGGAATAGCATGGTAGATAAGGTTAAACAGTGTTCTCCTTTAAGTGATTTTAAAAGGAAGTATAAATTTTATTTATTACAGAAAGAATAATATGTAATATTCTCTGAGATTATTATACATGTAAGTTTTATTGATTGCCTGTTGTTTGTTCATGTATTGTTTGTTATTGTTGTTGTCGCTGGTTAGCTTGTTTGTATTTGTCTTCTGAGTTCACCAGTAAACCTCTGTCGTGATCAGTGTTTTTTTCTTATCTTGCCATGTCAGTGCTGTCTTCCAAAATTTTTTTTTATTTCTTTTTTTAATTTTCATGGTGCCTGACTGTCTTTTTTCTTGTCTCCGTTCATGTTCATTTATGTGTATTTGTCTTCAATAACTTAAGAAACACAATTTTTAAAATGCAAACTTGTAAGATGCAGTCCACCAGGGGTGTGACCTTTGACAGGCCAATGGCCTTTGTCATTCACTCACATCTGCTGCAGTTCTTACTGTTTTTATTGTATTTATATATTACTGTAACTATTCCTTGTACTGTTTGTGTTTTCCATGTTATGTTATGTACATGTTATACATACATGAATATAATGTCTTTGTGCATTTTTTTAGGAGATGTGAAATGAATTGAATTGAATTGAATATTCATGATAATATAATATCATAATTGTAATTTCAATGTAAGTAATCAGTAATATCACATTTTTACATTATTTTTATCTTTACTATCATTGTTACTATCATAATCAATGGTAGGGGAAGTAGTAGACCAATGATTGCTTTTGTCATAAAAATGATTTTTAACAACACTATTATCATCATCTTCATATATACTCATCTGTCCATGAATACAATCATCATTACATGTAAAAAAGGATGAAATATTTTGTTCCCAAATGCATTTACTGTAAAGGTGACAATTTTTCGTTGCATGAAATATATACAAATTGTAGTTGCCAACTTTCTTTTTTGCTGCATACAATTTTTCGTGGATTGCCAGTGGCATTCAATGCATATAGTGTAGACAAGAACTTTTGTGTACAATTTTATTTGCGAATCTTGGCTCTTGCAAAATTTGCAGAATTAAGATGCATATGAACATTTCTGGTCATATTGTAGACAGTTAAGAAAACTTTCATAGCAAGCAATGATTTTACATGTATTTCTTTAATAAGTGACCTTCCTGTTGGTATACAGCTCCAGTGGCTGAAACTATTAACGTGGTTGCCATTTCATTTTGTTCTCTAGCATCAACAAAAGGAGCACTGGACTCATACACCAAGGTGGCAGCACTGGAGTTTGCACAGCACAAGGTGAAGTCTATGTCTGAATGCAGGTTTCAACACATACTAAAATGCTTCTTTCTGTAATGTCTCCTCATTTGTGCTGCTGGGATTAGCTCTCATGTATAAGATGAATGCCAGCCACACTACATCTGTCAAGCACTCTCATTGGCTTACAGTTGACTTAATTTATTATTTATCACATTTAGCCCTTCTGAAGTCACCTGTGCTGGATGTTGGAAGGCGACAACAATAATTATAATGCAAAGCATTGAAGGTTATTCTTCTGCAGTTCTCCGAGAACCTTTAATACCCCCAAACGAGATGCCCATTGTCAAACAACTGACAGGTAGTTAATGAGCTTGTATTGTATCAAGGAGAACACGTATCTCTTTACTACAGAAAATTGCATGTGCCATCAAACAATGCAAAATATCAATCAGACATGAGATTTGAATAGAGCATGTACTTGGCTCGCAAACTCTTTAATCACACACTTTATAAGGGCACCTGAATAAAGTCTGCTAAAGTCAAAATCTAGTGAGCTCAGCTTTGATTACTACATCATTTGTCATAATGAGTTTTACAGCAAAACAAGAGCACTACATTGCAAAAGGTAAATTAGACAAAAATGCACACACGAGAAATTCTAATCTTCCAATTTAAAAGGCATTTTATATTTTCTGGTCAGTATAACACAATTAATATGAATATGAATAGAGGCCAGGAGTACGGACACTCTTGTTCTCGTTAGGAATGAGTTGATAAAAAGGGACACTCATTGCCATTGTGTGTTTAGGTCAGTTTGAGACTTGTGAGGTCATGACAACATTGCTTCATCTATACTTGTGGTTTCAGCTCCTGTGGCTGATGTTCCATATCTCTAAACTTTTAACCCTGATATAACTTCTCTATATTTTTCCTTTTTGATTATCATTATTTTTAATTTCACTTTTCTATATGCATGTAAAGCCAAATGAAGTGTGGTGTGGAATTTCACTTCTGATACTGCTGGTGAAATAGATGTGACGTAATGTATTATGTTAAGTATAACAACGTGCAATAGCAATAATAGAAGTAGTATTGATAATGATAATGATAATAATTAAAAGAGTTATGAGGGTAAATAGGAAAGTAGTGTCATGAGTATTGACATTTTTATTGCTTTTTGTAAGATCATCATTATTACCTTCATTTTTACCGGTCTTGTGATTATCAGTAGTCGTTGTAGTTGAATTATATACATGTATATAGGAAAGGAGGACATAATGTGTTGGAATAGCAGTAGAGTGAAGGCTGTGTGTTTGGCTTTGTCTTTTGATACCAGATTCGAGTGAACTGTGTGAACCCAACAGTAGTCTTGACCCCACTGGCCAAGAAATTCTGGAATCAATCCGAAACCAGGGACAGCATGCTGGCCAGAATCCCTCTCGGCAGATTTCTCGGTAACCAGTCTCTTGTCTTCAGTTGCTTGGCAGAATGACATTAAAGACATTATTTACCATTTGCAGATGAAGCGAAAACCCAGCTTTAGTGCTATAAAATATTTCTAGAGTGTAAGTCAGGGATGGAAACAACCAATGTAGAAATTTCAATCAGTATAATCAATGTTAAGTATTGTTCGATATACGAAATGTGAACAATAGTTAAAGGACAAGTTCACCTTCGTAGACGTGTGGGTTGAGTGAATGCAGCAATATTTAGTAAAACACATCAGTGAGAGTTTGAGCAAAATCAGATAATCCGTTAAAAAGTTATGAATTTTTGAAGTTTCTGCTCAGTCACGGCTGGATGAAAAGACTACTGTAGCTTGTGATGTCACATGAGTACAACGATATAGAGAAAGAATGAAGAAAAATCAAGAGATTTCTATTTTTCTCGCATAACAAAGGAACACTCGACTTCTCTCTTTCAGAAGGCAGGGGGAATAATATCACCCGTAACATATGTCAGTAGCAAGTCGAAGAAATGTGCACTTTATTCAAAAAGTAAAGTTTTGTGAAATTCTCTTTTTATTTTCCTTGTATAGTTGTACACATGTGACATCATACACTGTAGTAGTCTCCTCTTCCAGCAGTGACTGCGCAGATACTTAAAATATTCGTAACTTTTGAACGGATTGTCGAATTTTCCTCAAACTTTCACTGATGTGTTCTACTAATATTGCTGCATTCTCTCAATCCTTCTGTATATGAAGGTGGACTTGTCCTTTAAAGACTTACAGACTTATAACAAAATTGTTTCTGAACTAAATCGTCTACAGTTATGGTTTATTGAAAAAAAATTGTGATATCTCCTGATATTTAAGGCTTTTTTTGCAAAATTTATACATGACAGGATGTCTTGTGATACAACTGACCTACACATATGCATCAAATATGATAACTAACTTTTTAAATCACTGCTCCTAATGGTAAACAGTATGTCTAATGCTGCTGACTCTGTAAAGATGTTTGTGCCCTACTGCCTACCGATACTTAACCAGTCATTTGAGGAGCTTATCCAGTTTTTGTAAAATGTAACTCCCCACACAAGTTTCAATACTCTCACTAATGAGTTCCCTAAGCCAGGAAATTTGAGATGTTTCCATTTGAGCAGCAGAATGGTAGTAACTGTTTGCCAATCTTATGAAGAGTTAGCAACATTTGATATTTACTTGACCAGTTACTAGATGTATTCTAACCTGGTTGACCCAGATTATGCAGTGATCGCTTGTTACGAGTGCTGTCTACAGGCAAGATTTGAACTGATTTTATTTTCTACTTTTTTCATCATACCTGCAAAAGAGGGTAAAGTTTGGTTAGTTTTAAATCCAAATTTGCAATTATGTACAGGGATTACCGCCAAAACAATTGTGAAAATGAAAGATTCAATACTTGATTCACTAGCATTTACTGGGTGTGGTATCCTTTCTCTCCTTAGACACGGATTAAAGCTACCTGTTGAATCCTATTGGTGAAGATAATTATCTAAACTTCATATCTTTGTTGGAAATATCCCTCCTTTTGTCCCATTTGTGTTATTTGTGAGATCCATGACTGACACTGTTGTGTTTGTTTGCTTGCTTTATTCATGGTTTGCTTGATATACAACATGAATAAAAACAACAGAGGTTGAAGACGTTGTGAATCCGGTCCTGTTCCTTCTGAGTGACAAGAGCGCTATGATCAACGGCATCACCTTACCCATTGATGGGGGCGCCCTTGCTGCACTCGTCTAGAGAGGGAGCCCTACTTGGATTGGATCGTCTTCCTTCCCCACAAGGCCACCCCCCCCCCCCCCACCCCTCAACATAGTTGAGCACAGAGTTGGTTTATGATACTACAGTGCAGAAAAGTGACACATTCCAGCAACTCATCATTGAAAAAATACTCATGACTACAATCAACCTTGCTTAAGCCGACCTTGCATTAGTCGAGTAAATGCCTCTGAGTCAAAGGTGTTAAGTCCTCTTCCCTTTATATTCTATTGATTTTAATCCCTGATATGTAAAGTCGAATTTTCTCTGTGTCAAAGCTATTTCTTCAGTCCAAATAGATTCGACTTAGGCAAGGTTGATAGTATTTCTCATGCCAATTGTACTGTAGCGTGATTGTTGAATGGAATCCATTCCTTAGACTTTGCTAGGCTAGGCTTGGATAGGATGGGAAAATGATGACATTTTTGGTAATTTCAAGGAGTCAGTTTTGGACCACATCCCCCTCCCCCTCTTTCCCTCTTCCCATTGAGAGAAGAAGTCTGGGTGTCAAGTTATTACGGGAATACTTCATTGCCTTTGAGTCTCTGTAGTTATGAAGGTAGGCCTTTTGTTTTAACCCTTTTCGTACAGGATCCTGATATGTCCACTTCAAGCTTTATCAGCATTTCAGAAGCATGCAGAGAATAGGTTAATACATTGCAGTCTGAATGTTTGGCAGTCATTCATTTTGTGACATACGCTACAAGTGGTTATAATTTACAAAGGAATCACTCATGTTGGCCATGTATAAGATACAATGTACATGGTTGAATGTTAGGAGAATGTGACAGAAGCTGTGTTGTTAATTTTTGTACCTTGTTTTGTACATAGAAGAATCTCACCACATTTTACAAGTACATGTATAAGACTTTTTTTTTAGAAATACAGCAGGCAATATCTTTCAAACTTATTTTTAGCCGATATGACAGAAGTGACATTTAGTAATTAAAGTGCATATTTTGCTCATGTTAAACTGTCTGAGCACATAGATAGTATTGCATTGCCTGCACATGCCTGCCAATGCACAGACCGACATTAATAAATGTATGGACAATTGTATGAATGTATGTATGTATACATGTATAAGTACGTTTATACTGGTATGTACAATGTATGAATGCATGTGTGTGTATGTATGTATGTATGTATGTATGTATGTACAACACTGCCTGTGTTTGTAAGTGGCATGTAGCAGATTAAATTGTCAAATGTTAGCTAAACTTTGTGGAATAAGACTCTAGGAATTACAGTATAACTGTAAAAGACTATAAAAAATATACCAAGCCAAAGAGTATATCTTTAATAATGAGTCATATCTTTTATCATGGTAATGGTGATGATTGCATGCATTACAAATGTTGTACATATACAGCAACATGAACACTTGTTGTTCTGTCAGGGAATATCTGAGTGTACACATGTGCGTTTAAGAGCCAATTTCTCAGTGAATTCAGATGAAAGATTTTTTTTCTCCCCTGACATGGTCACAAACATTACCAAGAATCTTGTATGTACAGGTGCATTTCTTTACAATGAATAAATGCATTTCCTTATATGCAGATCTAGAAACAGATTTCCTTGAGCCTGTACATCCTCAATGCAATGCTGAATCTAGTATGCATATGATGTACATTAATTGTTGCTCTGCTGGATATGCCTTGGGCACGTCTTGGGCACGCTGTCTGGTTGTCCAGGACAACCTTTGTGATTAAGGTATGCATAAAATTTGAATATAATATAATTGTGTTGGTAGACCGGTCTGTTATATGTATGAGACAGGTCGAAGAAAACTATCAACAAACTTGGACATTGCCATGGAATACAACGTATACGCAACTGTCGTTTGCTAGGATGAGCAAGATGCGGGGTTGTCATGGTAACCTTCGGTACTGATTTATGGATGACATCTATTGAATGCATCCTGAAAGTGATCTATTCCTTTGTGACTAGAGTATCCACAAAACTATTATAGTTAATACATTATAACTGATCTGTCAATTTACTCAGTTATATCATGCTTTATATTTCTTTCTGTCTGGAAATGTAATATGATTTTTTTTTCTTTTTTATCTACTTCTTTGTTTGTTTGTCGAATCAAATATACATTACGAACCCTTTTTTTTGGTTGCAATATTCACTATCATCTGATTATAAGTGGGTGCCTACATATCGCCACTATGTTACAAGGCATGAAAGTTGCAATTTTGAAAAAAAAAAAATCTGAAGAGAATTTTTTTCGCAAGATGTATATATATTTTTTTATTAAGCTGATTAAATTTCTCGGCTTGGATTAAAAAAAGAAGTTGTGTACGAATATAGCATAATAGTGCAATATATATGAGTACAATGTGTACATGTATAATTCCTTGAAATGGATACATATGCAACTCGCTTGTTAAGTTCCGTTTCGGCAGTCCATTTTTTTTAAAATGAACTTCGCAGATATTGCGTCTTTGAGTAATCATGTCATGAAGTGAACATTAAACACTATAATCAAAAAACATTCTTCATTCAGAACTTGCTTCATGATGTGTTGTTATAAGGTACTACCAACGCCTACATTACTGTAAGCTCAAAGTGTCTAAGTAAGACACTCATTCACGCAATGTATGCGAGAGGAAAAAAAAAAGAAGAGTGTTAATGTCCATTCTTTCTTCATGACCCTCACCGGGCAAGCTTCGATAGTTTAAACATGATAATCGAATGAAGTGCTATCATGATAGTTTAAAGAGGGTATAGTACAATGGTATGACTCTACCCTTTAAACAGTCTCGACTGCGTAGGCACTCACTTCATCAATCACGTTTTAACCACACTGCCAAATCTTTACGTCTCTCTTTCGAGACAAATTCCTGCAATTTCAATTGGTAGCACTAGTATTCAGCTGTCATTGAGAATTAAATCAATTGCAATGATATCCGTACTTTCATAACGATTACATGCTTTTCGATGTCCTCAGTTCGGTTGATAAGTCACCGCCCGTGTTCTTTGCAAACCGATTTGTGCGCTGGTGAGCATTAAAGCAAATGAAAGATGAGATAAGGAAGTTAGCGTGCAACGAAGAAGAATTGAACGTCCTTGGCGGGTTTACCACACATTGTCATGTAGTGAGCTTAAAGTCGGCAGGACGTTCATACTATCCAAGATGTATTATACTTCTATTTGTGTTGAGGAGCCTATACTTTACTGCATGTATTATCATCATACACTTGCCTTTTCTGAGTTTGTTGAACTATGCTGCTTGTAAGGAGATGCTAATGACGGGGGTGGGTACTGATGATGATGAAGATGATGATGATGATGATGATATTGGCATTGGTATAATTTTACTGCTGCTCCGACTTCTGCTGCTACTCTTAAGAAGGATGGTAATGATGATGCCATACCACTAATTTAATATTAATGATAAATGAAATAGGCCTAATGATAAGGATTGTATTGCAGTGTACGATACATTGTATTGGCGTTGCTAAATCAAGAATGTTCGTGTTTCAGAAGCTACTCATTGTATATAATCTGACACCAATAAAGTAAACACTCTAACCCGTTAAAGCACTTTTACTAACCTTCTAAGCTAGCCACCTTCAACGTTTCTGGATGTAGTACCTGACGAATATGTCAACTGTTTCTTAAAAGATGATAAAAGGAAATGGCATTGTCACGAGAGTCGGTTAAAGGTGTCATGTATATCTCACGTTGACTTGAATCCCGAACCTTACTCAACGAACATGACTTTAGAATGTAAGCCTATCAAGTAATATCATGTAATTTTCCAAACCCTTATAGAGTTAAACACTAGTGATTTTCAACGTTACTTGCTGGAGTTAATGCTGTCATCTTACAGCAGAAAGACTCGAGTACTGATTATAGGAAGGACATATCGCGTCCAGGACACAGTCAGGCATAATATCCAGGGTGGATTTATCAAATCGATTGATAACTCAATGGTATAGATTCTTGCACATGAGAGAATGGAGATAATTATAAGCTGTATAAATTGTATCAGCCTATTGGCTGCTCATGCATGAGATAGTGATAATTCTCATGCGAGTGTAATCCCAACAAGGAGATAGTATAATCGTATAGTGTACAGAAAGCAGAGAAGTCCTTCACGATGAAGATGTAAAGGGGGATTAAGTCTTTCTGTCAATTCGGTATTTGCCGAACTGATTTCTCAAGCTGTGTGGGCGGTGTTTGTCTCCCAAAGAGATTGTATTGATTGAAAGGAGTGAACGAATCGAAGCATGCACGTTGATGAATGTTGAATAACGCGTATTTTGGACTTTGCTCTCGTTCAAACCAAGAAGTTAACATAGAGGTAACAATACTGACTATTGGTAGATCGCTACACAATGTTGCCGAAGAAACAGTGTTGGATATAAAAACGTGCAATGCCAACATTGTATAATCATAATACTGTCAACCATGTTGCTTTTTTTTTTCAAATCAATATGATTATTTTCGGCCTATGCACATATGATCTGCTTAGGCCGAAAATAAGTTACATTGTACTTTAATCAGGGAAGTGAAAGATAGCTTCCATCTCTTCTGCTTTAACTCCTTTGATTAACTTGTTTATGCGATGATAACGCAGCATTTGAATCAAACATTTTGTGCGACCTCTGGTTTGCTCACAAATAAATAATGAGTACACCAGTTGAGCTTACAAAAAACAGTTACACACCACGTATGTAGAACCCTAAAAACCTGTTATGCGATCTCAGATTAAATGCCATTAATACTGAATTTAAAAAGAAAGAAAGAAAAGAAAACTAAATCCTGCAGTGCGCACTCTGGTGTGTGCTTAGCTTCTTCTCTGAAGCCCTGTCTTAGCAAATTAAACCGATAATGTCGGGATCACAACTTCAGAGAACAAAACTCCTCGCCTCGGCCAGTAATAGCGCTGGAGAGAGCCCCGAGTGAATGAGGGATCCCATAGGATCGAGGGATTATAGGTCCTGCTGGATTCCGTGGCTGGACTGGCCCGTCCAGCAATGTCAGAACCTTCCGGGCACGGGTTGCGCACTCCACTCACGTATGGTCATTGATGGTTGTCAGTGATATGTTGGTCTTCCCAGTTCGACCAACCAGAGAGAACGTGGACTTACAATTTAAAAAAAAAAAAATAGTCCTGTATCTTGCCGTGTGCTTGTCATCAGTATTTAAATAATTTCTCCAATCTTTGATATTACTACAAGTTAGAAAGCCCACTCTGGCTCAGCTCAGCTGGAAGGCAACAATGTGTAATCTCTGTAATATTCTTGCAAGTGTATTTTCCAAGCAATACGCAAATCGGCAAACATATATATATATATATATATATATATATATATATATTATTATACATATATATATATTCGCACTGTCATCCCTGAAGAGGAGGAAGGATCCTCGAAAATTCGGATTATTCATTAAATCAAGATTGGCTATTAATGCATTCCCTGCATTCCTCTGTCGTGACTTTATTATTGCTATATATATATATATATATATATATATATATATATATATATAAGAATGCGATGATAATATACCCGATGTCTTGTGTTTGCAATTTATGCTTCTCGTGATACCCTAGACACAAGATTATAACGAAATTTTTCTAGAATGCAATAATATAGCACTATGCACACTTATTATAAGATGAAAAACTCATATCTGAGTATTGCTTTCATTACTGTTATTTTCTACTGTTTGAGATGAAAAATTACTGCATGATGCTTTGATATAATTTATCATGTGTGTTGGCATATTCGTATTTCTATTTTGGTATATAGTTTTTATATTGTATCTCTATACAATAATATGAGATGAGTAAAGAAAGATGAAAAAAAGTAGTAAATACTGTAGACATCAGAGAGAGAGAGAGAGAGAGAGGGGGGGGGGGGGGGTAAAGGAACTACGATGTTATGTAATATCAATCAGTTTTATGGCCATGACTGTTATTTGCAGAAATGATGCGTCACCCCGAGCTGCAAGCGGTTCTCCTCACTGTTTACTCATGTCACACTGTTCTGATAACATACCGATAACAAGGCAGAATTAATACCCGTATTTGTCCACATCATACCATATCGAAGGAAAGGTTAAATGATGCCATGTCGTCACATTAGTACCCTGTATCATGCTTGATTACTCGCCTTCATTCTTCCGACATATGAATTAAATCACACAATACTTGCTCCTCGTGCTATCGGGTATAGCTGTAATTATAATTGCATTTGTACTCATTTTTTAGCTCCTTTGACCAAGGAGGTTGAAGAGATAGAGTCGCAACAGTTTCATTACCTTTGATCCCATGTTGGATGCCGCCACTCAAAGATATCTGAAGTATATTATGTGTCAAACTGGATCTGCCGACTCGAAGAGACAGGAAGACAATGGATCCACATCTTAAATTACGATTGAATAATACAACTGTACTCTACTTTTCTTCTGATTTTGAAGCCAATTCGACCACGGTGTGGAATATACAAGTTAAGTCCCCATTTCCTCTTAAAGAGGGAAATTTAAAAAGAAGATTGAATAACGGAACTGTGAGACTCACTTACAATCACAATGGCAAATGAATAGAATTTTACAGTTCCACAATATTGTGTGCACCAACAGTAATGCCACGGTCACATTTACAAACATTGCAAATCACACGAGGATGTATTGTCATTGACTCACAATGTTCTCCGACTGGCGTGGACACAAAATCTCCACTACCCAACTCTTCCAACTGCATTTCACAAGTACAGAATATTTCTCTGGCATCAAAATACTGCATATTTGTTGTTGGAACGATTTTTTTCCCCTTCTTCTTCTTTACGGTTTCTTTCTCCCTCTAAATCATTGACAAAAACCAATACAGTGATTATTTCAGAACACTATAGCATGCGATAGGCCTACATGTAGACCCACAAGGCAATGCGGGTGCGTAGTGTAATTCCATACAGACAACGATGTTACTGCATCATTTTATTTTCATTTTCGATTGTGAGCGATTATACTGTCCTTATGGACCCAAGGTGAAATTTCGATTTCAAGCCTTTCTTACTCTGTGTCACTTTTGCCTCTCTGCTTACTAGTACATGTAGTAGTACAGTAGTTGACGCAACCCCGTGTCGTGCTGTGACCCCCGTCCCTCCTCCCCCCCCCCCCACCGCTCCCCCACCCCCCTTTTCAGGTCGCGTGCATGTTACGTACATTGATCGGTAGACCATTCTTTTTTTTTTTTATAGCGGCCGCGCCTCCCTTCTTGCCGTGCCGCGCCCCCCTCGCGCCCCTTAAATTAGCCAATCACAATCTCACGTCACCATAATTATCATAATGACACCATAGCGCTATGGAGAGCGGGATGCGTGGTTACTAGTATTCCATTTCATTCAAAATTTCGATTCTACATTCTAGAGAAGGTATCAGTTCCTGTGATTGTGTAGAATACGATAACAGCACGAAGTCATCATACCCATAAGAGAAGAATTGTACACGAGTGTGGTGATGTTGCCTTGCTGAGATTGAGTAGCGATGGTTGTATTGTTTACAGCATGCATTAGAACGGGGGCGTGGTCGATCGTGCCATGTTGTGTGGTGCGCAGGGGTCGAAGTTGAGACACGTGTACTGCGCGAGTCGACTATTGAAAGCCCATGATGCCATATTTTACATATTCTTCATACCAGGAGCACTGTACGCAGCACGTATGCTTAATGCCGGTGCTGATCACACTTGTTGATCAACGATAACCACGATTATTTGGGTTGTGTACTTCTTTAACATTGTTTCGTCCGATAGTATAGCTGGGGGTTCCAGCCTCCGGCCCCTCCCCTTCCCCTTCCCAGTTTTGTTATTGATTTTATTTGGTAATTTTGCTCGATCCGTACAGTACATGCTCGGAATGATGAAATGGTCTCACAGGCTTACCATAGAGAATAGGTGGTGATCACGCAAGGAACAGTATCAATGCGAGGGTGCTTCTCCCTGGTGTCAACGAACTCTCTTGGACAATCTCATTCGCGACAAGAGAGGGGTGGTAATTTTATTTTTAGTTACGCAACAACAATCTCGACTTTTGTTTGCACCTCAGTAACTCGTTTCCTACTTTATAATAACAAAAGGAGTTACTTTTGTCAAATAAAACATGATTCACAACATGATTCGTTCCAGATTATTCTGAAGTTCGAAGAGAAATACCCGTAGCTGTACATTATGTACTGAATGGAACCAGGTCATTAAATATTCACAGGAGCTCAGAGAGGGCCTCGGAAGAGAGACACGACCGAGCACGCTTAGCGTGAACCCCGTCTGTTCTCTCATCAGCAATCAGCTCACGATTCGATCTCGTCCATCTGAATTGCAATTCTAGTACAAATTGTACCTGTAATGTCTCACTGCATGGGTCTACTAAGCACTACCTGACTTCCTCGGGTAGATGCTGCTCGGATCGTACATAGAGGGTCCCAATAATACATTATTGTACTATCGATATGTCATTTCACGTGACGGAAATAGGAATGTGTTATGACGTTTGACTGAAGATGCCGCTACCATAACACTGCATTCAGCCTGGATGATGCGTTGTTTGCCGTTTCCATCAATATAAAGCCAGGAATCACATACATCCATCATTGCGGGGAGATGTTCGTTCTGACTGGTCACTGCCCTTTGTTTGCTCTTTCGACAACAGTGAGTGTGTTACATAATAGATCGCACAACTGTGGTATTTTGCCCTGAGATCGTGCCAGCTGAACTCGGATATTTGTCGAAGGCTTGATCTTGTTTCGCTATGTTGCAGCCTAGATGATAGCAGGAAGCTGTAGGAACAAAGTCACGACTGTGTCTACGGATCAGACCTCCACTACGTTTCGTTGCAGTTGAGTGTAGCTCTCGCAGCTCTCGTTCTGGATAATCATTCGTCATACTAGCAGATAAAGAGCAAAACAGAAAACCATGGTACGCTCGTTGATCAGGGATCTTGAGGAATCCTTTGATTCCCAAAAGCAGCTGGTGTGGTTCCATCATAACTGGTGGCTGGCCTTTGTGTTTTCTGGCATGTACTTCATCGGTGTCTTCAGCGGTCGAGCATGGATGGAGAGTCGGCCCAAATTCGACCTCCGGCGTACTCTCGCTGCCTGGTCCGCCGGGCTAGCGCTGTTCAGCATCCTCGGCGCTGTGGTCACCATTCAGGATTTTGTGGGCTACGTGGCCAAGGTCGGCTGGCACAGCTCTGTGTGCGACGCCACCATCTTCGACGGCAAAATCGGGTTCTGGGTGTGGCTCTTCATCCTCAGCAAAGTTCCCGAGCTCGGCGACACGGTGTTTATCGTCTTACGGAAACAGAAACTAATGTTTCTACACTGGTACCACCACATCACCGTCCTCCTGTACGCCTGGTACTCCTACCGAGATCACATAGCACCAGCACGGTATTTCATCACCGCTAATTTCACCGTACATGCTGTCATGTACAGTTACTACGCCTTACGAGCCTCGGGGATCTTGAAAATCCCGCGTCAAGTAAACGTTACGATCACGCTGATGCAGCTCATCCAGATGGTGATTGGCTGCGTCGTAAACATCTACGCTCTGCTCCAGCTTCAAGCAGGGAGAAAGTGCGACACCAATATGAGAAACATTGCTTGGTCCCTCATTATGTACTTCAGTTACTTTGTCCTTTTCGCCCAGTTTTTCTACGACGCATACATCCGCAAACCGGTTAAATCCAAGGAACCCTCAAGTTCTGCGATTGCGAATGGAGGCAGGAAGAACAACAGTTCTGTGAAGATCGATTAATACAGTCAAACTCGGATACCTCGAAGTCGTCGGGACTGAAGAAATTGGTTCGAGGTACGCGAATTTCGAGGTACGCGTACGTCGAATTTTCTTCGACTTATCCGATTTTTGTCGATGTTCAACATGGTATCTGTTACAGTGCCTACCGATTGTTTGTATGCTTGTCAATTGGATTTGAATCAACTTTAATATGAATGAATTGAATGAAAATCGATGTTCTTCTTTCATCAGTGTTTTCTGGTGAACAATTAAATGACTTAAATCACCATAAAAACAAAAAGAAAATACCGGTACGTAATCGAGCGCAAGACAGGGTTGCAGAACATGCGTGCTGAATGTACATTGTCGCGTCGGCGTAGGTACCCCCTCGATCACTATTCGTTTTTCCTCCTTTTCTCTCTCTAAGTCATCATCTCGTACACAATATCCAACACAAGAATCAGTCTTAGCTTTGCAAACTATTAAAATTTCGCACAACTATGGGTGTACATGTAGCTCACCAAGACTGTGTAGAGCTACAGGGAGCGACGGCAATGTCGCACCGCTACGCACCGGTCTTCCATGTGTCTACCAGCAGCACTCACAGTCAGCAGGCGATACCGTTAATCATTTCCAAATGTAAAAGCAACGATCAGTTATTTATTTTAGTATCATACGGAGCGGAATATTACTGTTATTCATTTCTAAATTTCCAAGCAAACATCCGACATTCGTTTTACTACCATACGGAGCCCAATATTACTGCTGTCCACTTCCAAAAGTGAAATGAATTATCTGACAATCATTTTATCATCGAATGGAGCTGAATGTTACTGTTATTAATTTCGAAATGTATAATAGCAAATATCCGACATTTATTTTAGCATCGTATGGAGCAGAATGTTACTGCTATTCACTTCCAAATGTAAAAGCAATCATGACTGTGATATTTATTTTGGAATCTTCCGCAGCCGAATGTTCTTGCTATTTACTTTCGAAAGTAAAAGCAAACATCCGACATTTATTTAATCATCGTACGGAGTTGAATGTTATTGTTATTCATTTCCGAACGTAAAAGGAATCATTCGACATTCATTTTAGCCTATCCCGGAGCCCAATGTTATCGCTATGTACTTTCGAACGTAAAAGCAAACATCCGGCATTCATATATTATCATCGTACGGAGTTGAATATTATTATTTATTTCCGAACGTCAAAGCAAACATTCGAAATTTATTTTAGCATCTTCCGGAGCCGAATGTCATTGCTATTTATTTTCGAATATAAAAGCAAACATCATACGGAGTTGAATACTATTGTTATTCATTTCCGAACGTCTAAGGGATCGTTCGACATTTATTTTTGTATCTTTCGGAGCCGAATGTTATCCTTGTTTATTTCCAAACGCAAAATCAAATATCTGACATTAATTTAAGCACCGTACAGAGATGAATCTTACCGTTATTAATTTCCAAAAGTATAAGCAAACATCCGACATTTATTTTAGTATCGTATGGAGTCGAATATTACTGTTATTCATTTCCAAAATCAAAAGCAATCATCCGACATTCATTGTAGCAACTTTCGGGGCCGATTGTTACCGCTGTTCATCTCCAAAAGTAAAGGCAAACATCCGACTTTTTTTTTGGTGGCCCGACGTGCGTTTTGGTGGCCTCGGGCCACTGTAAGTGTCGAGCCCTGAATAAGTGCAGCACAGTACATTAAGGATGGGCTACTAGTGAGTGATATCGCTAGATCAGATTCCGGCTATGGCTTCTGAGGACAGTGCTATTGCTGTATAATCATAAACATTTACTGAAGAGGATTGTTCGCATTAAAAAAAAAAGAAGCGAAACAATCTTAGGGGGCCTTGACGATTGTGCTAGAAAAGAAAAGAAAAAAAATACCGAAAACTCGAAAAAGATTCAATTCAAAACAGGGGTAAAATACATGATGATTTCTTTCTTTCTTTTTTTTGTCTGAAAATCGTAAAGCGTATTATTCCGTTACTTCGAAATTTATCAAAATAAACTGTTGTTAAATCATATCTATACTATTCTTTATTATGCTAGGCCTATTCACTTCCAGATCATATACCACACTTATGCTTCATAATCGCATTGCTGGAAAAAAAAATATTCAGAGCTTGCGTTCTCGGGGAGAATTAATGAAACAAACTTCGTGAAAGGAAAAAAAAAACTAGCGGGAGATTGATGTTTGGACAGTGGACCTTGATTAATGCCAAAGATATAACTGTTAACACCTAAGCAGGTGCGCCACGACGGTTAAGAAATGTACGCGCACGGCATGACTATCACGATCGCAAATCAAAACAGAGCGTAGTGCTATTGTAAGCTCTCCATTTGCACGGCTGCTACAAGTATATGCATTCCGGGTACGTGTGTAGGTACAGTAGGTGTTGGAGATTTTCCTTGTCAGCTGTGTATCGGGTATTTGAGCGCACGATCGTTCTGGGGCTCAGAATATTTACAATCGAGTGTGAAAAGATTTGTGACATGTCTTTGCTGTCCACGCGCGCTTCATCGGTTATGCTGAGTGATGTTTGCAATTTCAATTCGAGCAACATGCTGGGAAAAACAATAAGTTAATTAAGATCGGGACATGAGATTTCCCTTCGAGGTAACCGAACTTCGAGTTAGTTTTTTTCGAGCTACGCGAATTTTAACACACGAAAACTCCATAGGAACAATCGGGACTTTCATTTTGCCTTCGAGGTAAGCGATATTCGGCTTATCCGAGTTCGAGGTATCCGAGTTTGACTGTAATCAAATTCTGTTGAATCAGTTTGTGCATGTTCTGTTTAAAACTACCGAAAAGAAAATACACTGATGTGTCTACCATGTGTATTGTAAGTACTGTATGTGAATATTATTTGAGATGACTCAATCGTTAAAGATCCTATATGAAGGGAATAAATGTTCGTAAAATTCGTTTGTAGATGAAATATATGTTGGTAATTGACCAATTATGCAAAAAGTTTGGCTCAAATCCCCGCAAGCATCTAGATATCCGCTATTTGCAAGTCCCAAACATCCCCCTCCCTCCCCCTCGAAAACCAGCCACAGTACGGGACTCCAAAAGTTGTGACGTCACGCCAGGGTAGTTAGAGCCACGGGCCCCGGATGCTCTGTAGAAAAGCATTTGGCATCGGGAAAGAATTTCTGTCAATTTTTTTTCAAAGTCTGAAATCTCTGCTATTTATACTTTTGACACCAACTCTTTACTGTTTGTCTACACTTAATAGTATTATCATGAACTGCTTCTTCTCAAACAATTATTTTGTATTACTATGATCTGCAACAAGCCCAAATTTCACACAATTATCACAATTTTCTCCTCATAGTTTTGGTGCGAAAGTAGATCCGGTCGGCCGTCGGTCGGTATGACGTATCACCTCGCAGCTCGTATCGTATGCTGATGCATTGTACGTACGTACGTGCGGTTCACATTTGTATCATCGTAACTTTTTCATAGCGGTTCGTTTCGAAATTTCGCGTCGATCAATTTTGAGCTTTCACTCCTTCCGAAAATGGCCGAGAACAGTGAGTTATCAGAGTGATCTTTTTATGGACTTTGAGGAGTACGTTAGTGAAGAGGAATGAAGCGACAAAAGCAGAGAAGGGGACGAGAATATAGACGAGGACGATGGAAGTTGGGAAGATGTAAGCTGGGGAGAGGACGATGGAGAAGTGGGAGAGCAAGGTGCTGTCGACGTCAATCCAGCCGGGGAAGCAGCGGCAGGGCCACGGGTGCCGCAACCCTATGAGCCGCTGCCTTTCGATGGAGATGGAATGGCAAACGACGGGGATGCTCCTCGTCTCGATTTTAGACATATTCATTAAGACATATTTCAAATTTCATGGCGAAATGATGTTTCTATCTTGAGAAATTTAACTTTGAAATCACAGCAATATCACCCCATTTTTTTACGAGCACGCATGAAAATGTGACCCAAATCATGTTTGCAAACAACGCCGAAAAGCTGCATTCGCGTGTGGATCTCCAGCGATCAGATAATGAGCGTACAGCGGTTAGAAAATACGCGTAACAAGCGCAGAAGCCACTCCCCCTATGTGTTGTCATACCCTGTGTGCGCTGCGTGCGTACGTACGTGCTCGGTATTCAGTTTACATTCGATTCACATGTACCGTATTGAGCGCCCTACAACACGTACGAACCCCGCGTATGTATGCAGGCGCAGCTAGCTAGCAGCAGCTAGGCAGCCCCGCCGGTAAAATTCGGGGAGCCGAGCGGACGAGAGAGCATCGCGATTGCAAGCCAGGGCAGCCGGCATGGCGAGCATGGTTACGTTCGCACTTTGGCTAAGCGGACATGATTGTATTCACAACCGACTTCTCGGCTTTATAGTGCCAGTGACTCGAGCATCGCGAGTGCACTTTCGAAATATAAATGCCATATAAATGAACAACGATAAGATCATAACCAATCCACAAGTAAACTAATAATAGTAGACAGAAATTTAGTCTGGTTGTTTTGCAAGACGTACGTGATTTGTGAGCGTGACTGTATCCGATATGTACAGTACAGGGTGCGTGCTATGCTGTGATGCGTGTTGTAGGCCTATAGGAGCTATCGCAAGCGACACCAGCCCAGTTTCCTGCCTCGATATGCACATCATACACAACACATACACACACACACGTAGTGACACACACACACAGAGGTAGCTCTTTGCTGGCAGCATCTGGCGTCCGCACCGTACCGCGCGCTGGCACGTACAGAGTCGCATCACTCGCGGATTAATCTTTTACGCGGGACGTTATTTTTCCAACCAAAATAAAACTAAAAAAGTCCTCTCAAAATTCTAAATTTTCTGAATATTATGTGATGTATCAAAAAATCGTTCACTAGAACATTTTTTTCTAATAATTCTTAAACAAATTAGAACATAAAATCCATCATAAGAGAGCGATATGACGCAATTTTAAAGCTTTGACAGCACTGCATTTGCGTGGACATAAGAGGGAATACCCTTACGTGACATCATAATCTAGGGGTCTTGACTCAACGGGGAATAAGGCTTCGATATTTTGACGAAATTTGAACGCATATTCCTCAAAAACCAACCTTTTTAGGGGTTTGAAAGATGTGAGATAGGAAAGTATGGTTAATAAGCCTTTCAAAAACACAAACAGTCCAGTTTTTGGCGATCGGCTTCTTATGTGAACTTTAAGACTCCAGCTTTTTTAATGTGAATGCATTTCAAAACTTGAGCAATGTATCCTTAAGTAGATATAGATCTAGTAGTATATAGACAGTCTATTCTATTTCATAGGATTCGTTTCGTACGTTGCAAATGATATTGTTTACCGATTAGTATTGTGAGAAGAGGATATTAAAGCTATAAAAAAAAACTAACTAAAGCTCTAACCAGCATGCAGACAGAAACTGCAGTTCCGCGCCACATTTAGTTGACTGGCTTGAATAGAGCAAAATCTGACAAAGAAATGATATCAAAATCGGACTTTTTGTTTTATGGTATACACTTTATTGCAACTTCAACTCCTTCCTCGTGTAAGTGTCATTATTGTTCAATTTTTGAATTTTTGCAATTTAACATCTCATGCGAAGACATCTCATGCGAAGGACAAAACGTCTTCTTTTGATTCTATGTGAAAATAGAAATAAAAATCAGTGAGCAAATTATGACTGGTGACGGACAATGCGTGAAGGCATGGTATCATTATACCGCTACGTCATCTAACTTTGAATAGAAGCTCATGTAGTACGACTACTGATATGACTTTTTGGTGAATTTTACGTGTATCAAATCATCAGGGACTTTATCAAAGTGTGATGATCCTTCAGTATTCACCGACCATCAATACAACTTGTATCATTTACAACGCCAATAAAGCGCCTAAATTTATGTTGTAAAGGCACACCACTTCCAACACACCATGCACATGTCTCCGTTGACAGCATTCATGCTCGAATTCCTGTTAAACATCTGAACAGCCCCATGACGTCTAGAAAATTAATGTTCAATCACTTTATTAAAGGGGAAACACGTACAGGAAATACACTGTATAGTCAGTGGAGTGCACCATGAGTGAGTGCATGCAGTCATATCAGTAGAGAACAACACAGAACGTTTCACGAAAATATGACAATCCGTTCAAAGTTATGAATTTCGCTTCAAGAAAAAAAAAAAAGTTATCAATTCGTTTCGCTGCCGCCATTGCCGGATGAATGGACTAACAGTTTGTGATGTCCCTGCAGAATAACGATATGGAAAACTATGTCTGAGAGATTTCCACAAAATTTCATTATAATATTTTTTTTTCTACCGTTTAGAAAGCAGGGGTAATACTAATGTTTACTGTGCTTGATATGTATCAACAACATGTCAAAGGAACGTGCACTGTTCATAAAATCAAGTTTTATGAAATTCTCTTACTACTACAGGCTGTATTATTCTGCAGTCAGTGTCACACCCTGGTGATGTTGTAACCTTTTCATCCAGCGGCAGTGTCACTAAATCTTTAAACATGTGACTTATAATATGTGAACGGATTATCATATTTTCCTGAATCTTTCACTAATGTTTTCTTCAATACACTGTACTGCTGTATTCGCTCAATCCACATGTACATTTTGGGAAACTTCCCCTTGCCATGATTTTAGTTATTCAGTTATTGTAACCATATGCTGCTTTGAATAACGACGGCAAAACGTGCAACGTTGTAAGTCCATGCAATGCCATCACGGTGAAAGTGCAAGATTTTGCTTTCTGTTATTTTGGCTATTGAACATTTATGGATTTTTGTTTTAAATGCTGTTTTTGGAAAAAGAATTCGTAAGTCTTTTAACCACTCAAAAAGAAGAAAAATTGAATTACCTCCATTTTTTCAGCATAGGATTCCTCTCCCCTTATTTTTTCGTGTATACTGTCAAAATTAATGCATTCCGACTCCTCTTAGTACTCTCCATAGTGGTACAGTTGTATTTTCGATGACTAAGTTTACATCGGATATAAAGTAGTACACTTGTAATACACTGCAACGCGGTGATCATGTGGAATGTTAAACTCCATTGGTCTTAGTCCCGAGAGCACAGTCTACAGCATGTTTTGGGATCAAATTCCAACACATTCTCATAGTAAATGCATTAACATTCCATGTTATATTGTGAAATTTCGACTGAATGCGAATGAAAACGTGAAATTTGATGTGATAATTTTCAAGGCGGTAATCTTATTAATGACAATTTCACGTTGGACGTACTAACGTGTTTGTAGTTAAGCGTATGTTTGTATTATCATTTCCTTCTTTCAAACGGTGTGTGCAGTTCATTAATGATCACTTTCATTATTGTTACTTGAGTCTAGAAATAAATGTTTCGCACATGAATACTTTGTGATTCATTATAAAAGTCAGTTAAGTCTTGTAAGCATCCCGTCTGGTTAATCAATGTAATTTCACTTGCATACATTGAAAACATGAATAAAGACAACAACATAAAAAAACAAACAAACGAGAGAACGAACAAACAAACCAGTAAGGAACACATTTTGTGCTGTATACAAAATGTGATGGATGGATATTACGTTTTTGAGCTCGGTAAAAGAATATCACCCAGCTTGTTGGCGAGTCCAAATGAATGGCCTTAATGCATAGTAAAAAAAAACTCTAAAATTTTTACCGGTTTACATTTGACTTCTTCATTTTTTGCTGAAGTTGAATTCATGCATACATTGCACGAATGACCCAAAGTTTAAATCGATGCCTGCAAAGTTTACTTCGCAAGTTTGGCTTGAGTGGGGGGGGGGGGGTTCATTTACGATTTAACTGCTTCATAATGGTTTTTAGAGAGTCCCCTCCCCCCCCCCCCCCCCCCTCCCCCCACCATATTTTTTTTTTTTTTTTTTTTTGCAAAATGTATTTTCAATTGATTACATGCACTAACGTTTCTTCAAACGCGTGAGTTCACTCCCATATCTTTGGCAGTGCTTAGGCCAACAAGGGGAGTTTGGCATACACGTCGTTTCATGAGGGTGTGAATACTCATCCAGGGCCCATAATATCATAGCAACTCTTGCTGCAATTTGGCAATTGTCACGTTAATGACAAAATATATTGCTTCATGATTGTTTGTTACGAGAAGTTCCTGTTCTAACATATGTATTTTTTTTTTTTTTTTTTGGGGGGGGGGGTTAAATCAAATAGGACCTCGGGAGGCAAATTTCTATATGAATTCAGATCAGCGCTCGTAGTGTTTGTTGAAATAAGCCTAAACCCTCTGTGTGTGTGTGTGTGTGTGTGTGTGTGTGTGTGTGTGTGTGTCCACGCGTACATTAACTTCATTGTTTTTAGGGTCTACAGTGGCTCATTTTTTAATGTAAACGCATTTTGTATAATCCTGTATACAGTTGTAATACATACGGCACAGTGTAACATAAACATTATACAATGTATTTTGCCCAGACACTGCCAAAGATCGTCGCTTGTGCCCTTACCTTCTTTAAAATTCTGACCGAGAGGAGGGTATACGGTCAAGTTTTCTTCAAGTGTCTACATTTCAGAAAAAAAACCACTTCCTTATATTTCCGTAGATTTAACCCCCTAAAACACTACATGTACATAATGAATAGGGCCTGTGATAAGGGGACATTTCTGTTTTTGTTTGTGTGTTTGCTTGTTTTCTGAATGTATGGAGGTTATCGATGAGACACATAATGCAATGTTATCAAAGTCATAATGAAAGCATGTCGGTCAAAAATGTCTCAATTAAGATAGATTATAGATATAGTTGATGGCATATTCATGAAGCAAAGGGCAACAACAAGTTTTAGAGAGAAACGCGGTCAAACATCCAATTTGATAATTATTGTGTTATAAACTATAAGCATGTATTTCGACATAAAAGACGTAGGCCTACAAAATCATGTTACGATAACAATGACATTTTTTCATTTCCTTTTAACTTCTGTTCACGCGATATTCAAAGGATACGGGGATGACATAATAATACACTGTATTGGCACATTGATCTGGAAACATGCAATGAAATGAAATCGCATATATCTAGGCCAACTTCATCACATTATGTTATATACACGACCCTATTTTGTTGTTATAAACATAACTACATAACATAAAGATTGATTATACAAAAGTACTACATGTAGGCCTACTATACCTTAACAAATTCACAGCATCAGATCATACGCGTTTGAATTCAACTCGTTATAGCTTGACATCACCATTCAGAGGTTTCAGCCGATTTTAACATGTTTTCAAGATTACACTTTTATCATACTCTGACCGCAGACTGATATAATCTCAGTAAGATTTACACATGTATCAATAGCGACCTCTCCAGCACTCACAATAATGGGAAACATTGAGTGTGTATATTGTCTGTGGAGAGAGGGTGGAGAGGAAGTAGAATGGGGGTCAATGTGTCGCAACAGTAGCGGATGAGGGGGCACACCGGGGGCCCCCTTTAATTTTGGGTTTCTTTAAAGGTGATGGCTAGTAACTGATCAGTGGGAATCAGTGGGAATGCTGGAGGGTGATTGTTCCAATCTTTGTGGGATTCATTTTAAGAGTACATTATATATCTATTGTTGTGTGAAATTATTCGCTTCAGAATGGTCTCATATTCTAGTAATGTGCAGTTTAATGTTTCCACGGTAGCGTGCCATGTCAGTGACGGGACATTAATCTGCACATTACTTGAAAATGAGACCGTTCTGAAGCAAATAATTTTCACACAACAGTAGATATATAATGTACTCTTAAATGAATCCCACAAGGATTGGAACAATCATCCCTCAGCATTCCCACTGATTCCCACTGATCGGCTACTATGGCCATCCCCTTTAAATAAAAGAAATAAGAAAAAAAAAATGAAATGGGGCGCACTCGTTGCACGTGCCCTTTTAAAGAAAAATATCTTTGTCAGGCGATTGGAGGCCTATAGTGGCACCAGAAAATTGCGCTTAGACTGCTTTGCGCCCCTTCCACACCCCTCCCCCTTTGCGGAATTACTAGATCCGCCCCTGTACAATGTTAAAATCATTGAGACAACGAAGTCTGCGCAATGTGTTAACAAAACGAGAATTTCCCATTTGGAGATTATGGAGAGCTATATCAGCATCAGTTATTGATGAGGATGATTTCCTGTATAAATTAATACATCGTCTGCAGGCTGGAAATTAATTCTTTTCTTCACATCTGGAGGGACTGCAATTCTTTTTCTTTGTATCGGCACAGAGTCACATAATACTTAATTTTTAGTTATAAACAATTCTGCTTTTTTTCATTTTAAGTGGTTACTTGGAAGACTAATCCATCAGTATTCTCTCTACCCGACCTATAAACAATATAACAATTGGCGCAACGATATAGAGAACCCAAAACGAAGAAAATATGACAATCTTGCAAAACATGAAAACAACAGAGAGAAAATGATCACATTAACTCAGAGGATTAGACAATGTATGAAGTAATATTGCCCGTTACAATATAACATACTAGTACATTGTATCACTCTATCATACAGACTTCGTCACAGTGATAACAACATTATTATAACTTAACGCAGTGTGCTATACCTCTGACAAGCCAAAATAGTCTTTTAAACACGAAAAACAGCGGACCTTGTCGCTTGGAGGGGATGCTCCTTGTGCAATTGGCTTATGAACTGCGAGTATCTTCTTTACAAATGTTTCACCCCCACCCGTCGATGTTGTCTTTACATATACAGTGCACTCCAAACACTCAGTATGCAATACTTGGCAATACACACACAAGATATTAGAAAGGGGAAGGAAGAAGATCAGAGAATTAGGATGTACAACGTGTATACATTACATGTATTGGCAAATTTTCATTCAGTTTCTTGCGTGCTATTGACTACGATGGCAAGACTACGTAACAAATTTGTGGAGTTGGATACCTTATATTCACTAGTCTATATAGTCAAACATTATTAAGTATAGAGTTACATAGTGCACCACAGTGAAAACTGGCGGACACATTATTAAGATGTCTTTACTTCGTCTTATCTGCCAATAATAAAAGTGTGAAGTGCTGTCATATTTTTATGATTATAGGGCATATAGTTTAGAGGCAAAGTCCTAAGAGTGTTTAAGGTACATACACACTGATTTTCAATTGTTATTCTAATGACACATCATTACATACAGTGTATATACATGTAGTTCAATAGTATACCTTACGTACTAAGCGTGTATTAGCCATGATTTCGGCACACAACCCAGAAATGGCATGATATACAATGGAATATAAATAACGTCCGGCGATTCGACCGTGGAGACTGTAAAAGGAAAAAGAAGTTACTTAAAAATCAAGTAAGTTGAGTAAAACCTGCAAAAGCTGTATCTTATTAAAGATTACAAAACATAATGATACATGTAGATCACAAAACAGACGAAAACGACACCCACAAGTCTTAATTTAGTTTTTAGATAGAATGTCATTATGAGCTATGTATATAACCATTGTCCCTTGACGAGCTTATTAGAAAGGGTCTGCAAGCCGTCACTGACTTGCCTGCCCGACTAACGTCATCAGCTTATACCAGTCGTAAAGGTTCCATTATGTAATTATTTCTTTTGGCGCCGTCCAGTTTAGGCCTACGCCGTATAAGACAACTATAGTCCATAGCGACCCGGAATTATAGACGACATCATCAGGTCGATCTTTCCCGAAATGGGCTGTATACTAATTATAACTAAAGCCACTTTCAAAGCAAAGTTTAACTTCATGAGCACCTCTTGACCTCATGCCCAAAATTTCCTCTTATACATTATCATTGTCCATGCAGAGACGTATTTATCCAGGTTCAATAACACAGTGTTATTTTTTATACATTCAGTCAGGGTACGGAGAAAATAGTGCAATTTTGGCATTCTATGGTGACCTTAGATCCTTGACCTTTGACCTCATGACACAAAACGTCCAAAGGAAATCAATGTCAGGCAATGCGTGTATTAATGTAGAACCGAAGTTTCATGAAAATATCTCGAACCATTTTCGAGATATGACCCATAGCCCGAAACTTTCCCTCGAAAATTGTATGTGGTAATAGATGTATACACTGATTTCATGAGAATTCATTCAGGCATTGCAGTGATAAGAGGAATTAGTGAAATTTTGCGACTTGAACTTTGACCTTGAGCATGTGCGCTAAAAAGTGGATAGAAACACAGTTTTGTGTCTACTCGAACATAATTATATGTCAAGTTTCTTCTGGATATCTCACTAAGTTCTTAAGCTACGTCCCCCACAAAATCAACTACAGACAAATGGAAAGCATAAAAAAGTAAAACATTGTAAACGTGTTATGGGCTAAAGTTGCTTGCTCATGGAGCATATGGAGAGATCCACGACATGAAATGCTATCAAACGCAAATAATGAAAATATCAAACCACCCGTTACACATTTTTTCCATAACTTTATGGGATAATATTTTATTACACGTACTGGAATATCATGTGGAATGAACGTCACATGTGTTTGTATTGGCAATCTACTACTCAAATCTATAGGAGAGAAAAAAAAAGAATGAGACGCAATCATTCGATCACAAAATGATTACAAACTGAGGACAACACATTTGCCGTTGTCGTTTAGCACTGACGTTACTATACTAATAGATAACGTCAATGGTCAAAGATCACTTTTCCAAATACAACATGTCAGTTTATAGATACATGTATTATATCTCCTCTAGGTATTGTTGCATGCTCTTCCAGTCTTCATCACTCATCTCAAGACTTTTGTCGTCTGCTAGACTCCCACTGAAGACAATGAGCTGTGAAAGCTTAGACGCGGTTGGTTGGGTTTTCTGGAATCTTGTCATGAGTATCTTCCCGGCGTGTATGGGATACTTCATATCACACACTATCACTGCTACTCTTTTTTTTCCTGCAGAAACGAGGACACAAACAAATCATAAGGAATGAGATGTGGTAAGGGACACAATATATCAATCACTTTGCTTGTTTACTTATGTCTTTGACTATATTCATATTTTTCTTGTTCATGTCTTATTTCGATATCTATTTATGTCACTTTTTTTAATAGGGCAATCAGTCATTATCATCTTTCTCGTTATATGACCTATGCCTTAAAATTTCGTTATCCTCGAATATTGCCCCCTGTCTCGCGAGTGAAAGAAAGATAAAAACAAAGAAAACCTCAAGTGACTCTAGGACCCACCCACATTGCTTTACAGCCCGCGGTCACGCTTCTTCCTCTTGCAGGTATCTACCGTGGTCCAAAGCAAAACGGAAAAGATGGGCAAGTCCTCACAAATAAGTATTTATCACTAACAGAGATGATCGTAACTGGTCCTCGTTATCTGCCTCATGGTAAGTTCTTACTCGGTCTTCAGATTGCAAAATAGCACAGACCCCCACACGCTGTACTTCACTTTGCCTGTATTAATCACTTTCAAACTGAACATTTAATGAAAATGCATAACTCACGAAGACATCGTCTGTTGAGAATGAGAAGGGCGTTAAGTGGTCTTGAACACTATAGGTTTTGTGGCAACTTAACGCCCTTATCATTCTCAACCGACGACATCATCATGCTGATAATTCATTGTAAAGAATGTAAATCGAATTCCTCACAATATTTTTTTTTTGTCAGACAATGCAACATGCTCTCTGGATTAAAATGGCGCATTCATAAAGAAGCCATTCCCTGCAAAGAAACAACGGATTACCGAAAAAGTTGGAGCAGTACTGTAGGTATTTGTCGTAGAGAGCACCGTCCAGATTAGTAACGGTCAAGCCCCCGTTGTTGAAGGAGTGGCAGAGGACCATTCCGTGGCTGGGTAGAACCGTACTCGACTCAAACTCGAATTCGTCCAGTTGGATGTGGGGAAGCTTAAAAAAGCGAGCCTGAACTGCCTCTTGATTCGACTTGGTCGAAGAAAGTCTCGCGATCAACCCGGAGACCGATTCCTTCGAGGAAGATGTGCAGACATGGATGACCTTGGGACCACCTTGCCGTGCCGAAGCCGCCTCCTCGTCACTCCTCGAGTGCAGCGGAGCGCCGCTGGGTGCGTCTGATGCGATAAAGTAAAAAATAGAATTGGGAAAACTGAACTTCCCATCAGCGAAATAACAACAAAAGTGTTATAGCTATTGCTAAAACAAAAATAATTTCGGGTGAATAAAGTACTCAGTATGTGGCCGAGCTACTGAAATGTCGGTTTCTTATTCTTTTAATAGTTGGAGTTGATTTCAGCACACGGATTATATTGATAAGATATAGTCGCTTTAAAAAATATATATATAATACACATGATAATGAGTCACTTCACAAGTCCATGCGCGCTGTCGCATTTAGACCTACAGACTTGAAGTCAGGCGACATGTTGGCCCTTTCGTGTGTAAAAAAGTCTATTATTTTTGTCTCAAGGGCAAATGCTCGTAGAGCAAGTAAAGGTATACTCATCAGAGTAAAGACGTCTATGGGCTGGTTATCCAAGCAGGGAGGTGACGTCCCTGTTCCAAGCTAACCTGGGGCCCGTTTTATAAAACTTGTTATCAGTGACAACTGCCACATTTCCATGACAAATTTTCTCTCAGCCAATCAGATGCAAGGATTTCAATAGCTTGTCACATCTATGACAACTTGTCACTGATGACAA
The DNA here is from genome assembly GCF_040938485.1 of Diadema antillarum. Taxonomy (NCBI): domain Eukaryota; kingdom Metazoa; phylum Echinodermata; class Echinoidea; order Diadematoida; family Diadematidae; genus Diadema; species Diadema antillarum. The sequence goes on from NW_027271624.1 coordinate 441,303, forward strand.
GTTTTATGAAACGGGCCCCTATGGGTATTCATGTCAAATCTCTGTCTTTAAAGTGGAATATAACAAATCTATTTGATCTCTTTCAAGTATCTCTTGCATGTCATAACCATCACATGAAGCAATGGATACTTTAACACGTCATGTGGAACGAATATTTGCAGACTCGAGATAAAAGTTTGAGCAGGCAATCAGTTAATGCAAAAAAAAAAAAAAATCGAAAATGAGAAGAATAGGCTCATTCTGTCTGAACTTGAATTTGAGCAAAGTTTCGGACAAAAAGTTTCGGACCACGGGGATTTTAAAAAAATGATGAGGAAATTAATTGTCATGCAAAGCGCAGTTTCATTTCTCTTATCTCTCTCTCGAGTCTCTCTCTCTCTCTCTCTCTCTCTCTCTCTCTCTCCAGATGAATATGGGGAGTCGGTCCTATGTAAATCTTCTTGTGTCATGTATTACGAAGTAATCAAAGTGTCTAGAGAACTGACTGAGGATTATTATGTAGGCGTACTACATAAAAAAAAATCATCATTATCAATACAACAAATCTTTAAAAATAGTTACACTCTATAATCCTAAAAACATGGAAATATTTGCTATTGCCCGAAATTGCTATCTTCAGGGTCAATGCCCTCAACAGAAATAAGACATGGAATGTATATATATATATATTTATATACATACATATATATATATATATATATATATATATATATATTTGTTTTTTTGGACACACTGCGTGCTTTTGAGTACTATCAATCACGGAGCAATCATTTTGTAACTCTCCAAGACCTTTCTCAAGTTTTTCTGTCCGCTGATGATTGAACTATACATTCATTCATTCCAATATTGATTCTCACAAAGACCTCTGATTTCTTGAGGACACGTTTCACGCGGAACCTGTCACCGGCTTACATGGATTACTAGCATGACTAGTAAGCTGATAAGTGTAAGCCGCAGGACTTTGTGCATTCCATGAATCCGCATAATTGAATTGAAATGAATTACTGAAACTGCACCGGTCCTACAAGCGAGACCCTGGGTATTGCATAGTTGATTTCTCATGTAGAGAGGAGAGCGTAATTACAGCAAAAGCTAAAACCATGACAAAGGGACGGACCGCTTTTCCTCACTTTACCTGTTCACAAAGTGTTTCAGTAATCTTTCTGCATTCGATGACTCCACATAGATGCTGTAAAGAAATTCCCCTTTATGAGTAACCCTCAGCATATATCTCTGTTCGTTTGCTTATTATACACATTTCACCTCATTACTTTGAACTTTGTTCATTACTATTCCTTTTTTTTTAAATATTAGCTTGACCAGGAATTCAGCAGCGAACCCCCCCCCCACCATAAAAAAAAAAATAAACAAGAAATCTAAGATGCGGAAATGATAGCTCTAGAAATGTTCTGAGCTCGAGTGATTCGAGCACACACACGAATAACGAGCTAGTACCCGAAGGGGAAGCCGATGTCGTCTTATCACTCGGTTCGTCGTCTTTGCGACGTGCCACATTATCAGTCGGTTCTTGATTTGAGGCTGGTCCCTCGTCTTGGATTGGGGTGGGTTGTGACGGCGAAATTTCAGTCAATGAGGTGGAAGTCTGTTGCTGTGTTGATTTTTCTGTTGATAATGGTAAAAATGAAAACCAGCATTCAAATTGAATGATTTTTTGTGTTTTTATCTGTGATATCCAATCAAGCTGAAATGAAGACAAAGCAGATGGAATCAAATGGTATCAATGAATCTAATGAACAAGTGACAAAAAAAAAAATCCTAGAAACAGAAGGAAGAAAACCTCGAGAATCTGCCCTTTAACAGAGTGACGTCGTTGTGGTCGTCTTCACATCAAGTGGTTTGTCGTCGTTACGACGTGCCTGATTAGTTGCTCTTATATTGAGGCTATTCCTTCATCTTGGAGTGAGGCGAGTTGTGGAGACGAAGCGTCAGGCGATATGTAGGAATTTCCTTGCTGAATTATTTTTTCTGTGGATACATTTTTCTTTTTAAAGATGCAACCCAAAATTTGAGTTTGAATATTTGTTATATGTGTATTAGCACCGCAACAACACGCACAGCGCAAAAACTGCGCATGTTATTTGTCTATCTCTCCTATCGGTGTTGTTGTTGGGGTTTTTTTTTCTAATCGGTCGAGACAATAAATTTGTCTAATATGTTGTTTCTTTGCCGAGTTTCAATAGAAACGGTTTGTTTCTGAACAGGCGCTGTAGTGAAGGTGCACTCGTAAAATCTTACTTTATCATGTCAGTAAACTTTTAGTCTTTTGAAGAGCATATGCCTCAAGGACTCGATACCAACAAGCTAGTAAGCAGCCTACCACCTTGATGCACCATTCCGTAAAACTCTTTTTGCTTACCCTGCGGAAATTTTGTCGCCTCGTAGATGAAGTTGGTGAGGCGATCCCAGTCCTCTTCCGCCACCTGACAAGCCCCGTCGAGCTTCCCAGAGAGAAGGACCAGCCCCGCAGTCTCGAATGTGGTTGGTTGCTGAAAACGGAAGCTCTTCATCCTGACCTGCCTTGTTGCGGCGCTATCGTCGAAATCGTGGGCGATAACGGCAATACTATTCTTACCTGTCGGGGAATGGAATTCGATTCGTCAAATTGCATTATCCCTCAAGGGATAAAACCGCTAATACTTCTTAAACTTTCAACTTTTAAATTCCGAATGTGTGACGACGATCGTCTAAAGGAGAATTTACTTCGACAATGGATTCAGTGAATGAAAAAAAAAAATCTATAGTATACTCATTAGCGAGTTGGAGGAAAATTTGACATTAACTTCCCAAATGTTTCCCACTCTTCCGTACCTAAGACGGCAAAATTTTGTTCGGTACACATAGTTTATGATAAAAATACAGGTATCATAATGATAATAACAATAATAACAAGGTCGTCTTCTTTTTCAAGGGTAACCTCTTCAGTGTTGCCACCGCTCTACCAGAGGACCCTGCCATTCTTATTACCCTAGCCTTGCCATGATACCCATTTATACACCTGGGTCGAGAGGGACGTGGTAGGTAAAAACAGGCAAAAAAAAAAAAGACAGTAAACGCTGAATCGGTCCACCGTTTAGGAGTCGGGAGTCTTATCTACTTGGCTACGACACCCCACAAATAAATTCAAGAAGAAATAAATAGATAATATGGTTTATCCCTGAGGAGGAATAGCAGAAAGCAGTCAAAGCAGTCATTCGCTTTTCGATTTGAATTCTTATCATGGCACTTCTGTGGCATATTGCAATGTTGTAGTCTTTTTACCATTGCTCATTGGGCTTTGACGGCATAAGGATTTAACCTAGCATAAAGTTGTTGTTGACTTTGTTTTAAATAGAAGCAGAAAAGAAAAAAAGGAAAATGGGACCCTATTACAAAATAATTTGCCCCAGACGTTGATACTAACATAAAATCACCTCATAACATTGGTCTTGCTATGGTCATAAGGAATCATAACTTTTAAATGAACTCTCCGATTTCCATCAAACTTCATTGATGTGTACTACTATATCTGCAGCCACTCCATATACCTTTAATATAATCGATGATTCCCCTTTTATTGATATCCTGAGAAATTGTCAAAGTGGAACACACCGCCACCTTCGATTATACCAAATGCGTTTGAAATGCCAAGGGATATTCCATCCAATTCAGACATTATTTCCATGTTTTATTGATGATATACTACAGAGATAGGTGAAGAACGCATGGATTGATAGTTGATAAACAGGTTGAAACAATAATGTGCATTACAATAATGTGATCGGTTGGATACACCATGATTTTTGTTGATACTTTTCTTAATCTGGTGACAACAGGACTAGGAATTGAAACAATAGAAGTGCGTTGATTTATGTACGTGGTACATAAACTTGATATGGCAGTGATTTATTATTTTTCCACTTACCAATTTCTTTCTCACAGTATGGCAAGAAGTCGTCGTAGAGGGAGTCTGGGACATCTGTGAGACCAAAGCGCCTGTTGTGGATGGAATGGCAGAGAATCATGAACTCGACCGGTTCTTCAAAGCGATAGTATTCCAGTCCACTATAGGGCAGCTCTAAGACACTCACAGAGCTGATTTTCTCGTTCTTCAACTCCTGTAATTCCTTCACAAGACCAGAAATTGTGGATTCTTGCAAAGACGTCATAATTGTTACTTTGATACTGCGGAATGCACGCTTCTCTGTTCCCTTTTTGTTGGTTATCTCTTTTTCATCGCTTGGTTTAGCATCGGTTTCATTTCTCACTTGATCATTTTTAGTCATCTTGTCGATACGCTCCGCCACTTTCGTCCCATCTCCATCCGCAGTTTTGTCCACACTTTCTGCTGAAGGCCCGTCTTCACTTGAGTCTTCCAGTTCTGCCTGTTCTCTATCTGCTAGCCTCCCGCTCGATTCGGTGTCGCGGACTCTTTCCACCAGTTGGCTTGTGTCTTCCCCTCTTTGAAGTTTTTCTTTACCGTTTGGTAGCTCTACATTCACCTGTTTTACCACGTGCACTTTATCTTTTGTACCTCCGCCTTCTCCAATTTGTTTGTGATTTTCATCCTTCACCGTAGCGGGATGATGATCTCCGTCTACTGATGTTGATGTTGATGGCTCAGTTCCTTCAAGTCTCCTTTCGTCATTATTTCCCCCTTGCTCATCTTCCTCTCCTCCTTCATTCTCTCCAGGACTCATCTTTTTGGAGTTCTCATCTTCTGCGACTTCACTCCCGCGGTCTTTATCTGAATCTTTCCCTTGCGTCGAGTTTGCCTTTTTGGTTACCTGTGTTTTGTCTAGGTTTTCTCCAGTGTTCTGTCCACTGTGTTCTGCTGTGCTTGTTTTGGCATCTAGCCCTTTAGCCTCACTGTCTGTGTTTGCTTCCTTCACGGGTTCACTCCCCTTCATATCCTTTTCGTCCTTCATTCCGTCGTGTTTTGCGTTTATCTCGCGCTTGACATCCTCCACGGTTGTGACATTTGATATTTTACCTTTGCTTTTCTCATCTGCTGATGCTGATGACTCTTGGTGAGAAAGCCCTATCTCGCACCTCCCGTTTCCTTTACGGATTTTCTCATCGCCCCGTTCTCCATCCCTTCCCCTTTGTTCCTTTTGCTTTCCACCCCCCTCATTTACTTCAGGACCTTTTATGACGTTACTCCCTTGGTCTTCTTCCTTTTTTCCACGCACTTCATCATTTCTTTTACTGTCGATATATAGTTCATTTGCACTCAGTTTTCCACTTGTATCGCTTTTCTTTGTTTTAGAATTACCTCTCACGATCGACTCAACTTGTGAAACAGCATGTTGGGATTTTTCGTTAAGCTGCTTCACAATTTCTGCTACGTTCTTATTCCCAGTGCTTCCTAATTCCTTGTTCCCCGACGGCTTTCCCACGTTGTCTACACAGCTGACTTTACTCGCTTGGCCTTCTTTCTCTTTCCCGCTCACTTCATCATTTCTTTTCCCATTGAATTTATGCTGTTTATTTGCTCTCGGTTTTTCACTTGTTTCGCTTCTGTTTGTTTCACGATTATTTCTTACGTTCGACTCATCATGTGATAACGTATGTCGGGATTGTGCGTTAAATTCTTTCACCCTTTCTGCTACGCTCTTACTGGCAATGCTGTCCATGTTGTCTACACAACTCCCGTTGTTCTCCTTGTCGGTCAGATTGTTTTCCCCATCCGCACACTGGGACGTATTACTTCGGTTGTCTTCACCGTCCCTGTCCATCTATGAAAACAAACAAATATCAATAAAAAGGGCCCAGCACTGCGAAAATAAAACTGAATGGTAATGAAAACACAATATCAAATGGGTTAGTAAAATACCGGAGAGTGATTGGCTAAACACAGTCACGTCATGGAGGTACATTCGTTACATGTTCGCCCATGGGCGAACATTCTTTGCGATGTTCTCCCATGGGAAAACATTTTCACGTAACAAAATTAATGACAGAAGGCCCAGGACCGCGCGCACAGTGAATTTGGCTCTGCGCGAGCGAGCGATCGAGTGCGTTGTGCTGGTGGGTGACGTTGACGTATTTGACTAACCCATAGGCCTATATAACAGATGATGACTTTTGCTGTCGGGAACATGTACCAAACGTTCCACCCTCAGGGTTTGAAATGCTATTTTTGGAGGCTATGAGTCCCTCGACTTCTTCTCGGGACTTACATATTGTATAACCTCCCTCAATAGCATTTCAAATCCTTCGGGTGGAACATTCGGTATTTTCCCTCCCCCGCCAGTCATCATAGTAATGTTGGCCATACATCAGATGGGTAAAGAGGATGGGTAATTTCTATAATTTCTATAACATAAAGCTCTTCGATGAAATATCCTAGATAAATTGGATGATCACAATCATGTAAATAATAATAATGATGACGATGGTGATGATGATAATAATAATAATAATGATGATCATACTGATGATATAATTTCAATGGCAATCATAATAACAATATTAATGATAATAGCAATTATGATAGCAATCATTATTATCACTATCATTATTGACACAATAACAATGATAACATCTTCTGTAGCATTGACACTGTTCTACCGGAGAGTCCTATACCATACACTGAGCGTTGTTAGGTATTGTATAGTTGAGTGTAAGTAGGCCTATGCTTAAAGTAGATTTACATGGGGCAACGGGAGTAAACGTTATATCCTGAATACAGTGATTACATGGAAACCTTGAAATGAAAAGGGAATTCGATGAAATGTGAAAAATATACATATTCGACAACAAACACTATACTTGAAGAAAACTGGGGGATGATTGCAGAATTCGTTAAAAAATGTGCCTTGGTAATTACTCCAATCCGAGTTGTATCTATTCAAACTTCCGCGAAGGAATCGATCACTTAATTCGTAATGATTCGAATTAAGGACTTTTCTAGCTTATAACGTAGCAAGGCACCACGTCTTTTGGGCACTACCACTCACAAATGGATTCAAACCGGGGACCTTAGAGCCACAGTTGTTCATTGTGATTAGAAAAGAAATAACGATAGCTTACCAAGAGTGACGACAAGCGTAGGCCTATCAGGAATATGACCCCTAAAGCTGCTCCAACGCAGACAGCAGCAACTACCGCGTAGTAAGTCTAGTTTAAATGCAATGGAAAAAAATCATGTTCTAAGAGGTCACATAGGCCCCCTATTTTTAGGTGTTGCAGTGCTGCTATGCTACTTTTCATCGTCACAACCTCTTTACTGATTCGCTTTTTGTGATAGCTGTAGGCCTACAGGCTGTGTTACCACATTCAGAATGGCTACACTTATGATTGATACGATGTAGCCGCCTTCTGGGTACCATTATGTGCTGTAAGGGGCAAAAAGGGTCACACGTCGTGAGGTCTCGTATCATTTTGTAAAATGAATGGAAATTTCTCATATTGGCCTTTCTAAATGACAGTGAACAGAGATAGTAATACAGACAGCAAAAGCTCAATAAAGATTAAGAATGCTATTTTGCATTGCAGCTGAGAAATGAAAAAAAAAAAGAAAGCACACACACACACACACACACACATCCAATCCTAACTGAATTAAGGGTTACAAAGTCAGCATGAATTGGAAAACAACAACAAAAACAACGACAAGAAAAGTAATAACACTTCAAAATCTTCATTTGTCTGAGGAAAAGAAAGTTGCCTATTTATGGTGCGACGACACTGCAGTTGACTCCAGTAATGACTATGACAGAGTTAGATCAAGCTGAATGAAAAAATGGGGACATCCTACGAGACCGACACCTACGAATCACACGGTCTACCAGACCGATATGAAAAATAGGTCCTGGAGTCTTACAGCCCACGAGTTATACGGCTCACGAGACCGGCACTATAGGCAGAAAAAAAAAGTCCACGAGACCCCATTTCGCAAAAGAGGCTCACGAAACCGACAGAATGAACAGCGCCATCTACATGTCAATTATAAGTAAATACCTGTGCAAAGTTTCTATGGTTTGGGGGGGGGGGGGGGGGGGGGGGGGGGGGAGAATGATATACTGAGGGGTGAAATTTCGTCACGCTATCGATCGAGAGATTTCAACAAACACGAACAGCGTCATCCACATATCAACGACACCAAGTATACACGTACACGTACATCTTTTAGAGGGCAATTATGTCACGTCACAGGAAGCGACATTGTTACCGATTGTTTTCTTTTCGAAATAAGGTTGTACTGTTCATGGGACTCGCCGTCCCCCCCCCCAAAAAAAAAATAAATAAATAAAAGACGACAAGAACAATGTATGGTATAGTTAGATTTTTGATAATGCCATCGTGCCATTTAAGCTTTCCCAATATCTAGCTAGAAGATGGACAGAATGTAAGTTTTCCCTTTTTTTTTTTTTTTTTTTTTTTTTTTTTTTTTTTACAAACCCCTCACACACGCAAACACAATTAAAGATCTTGAACATTTCAGGGAGTGAGGGAGGGCAACTGACGCTCTAATACCCTATAGCAACTGTCCTTTTCCATCTCTTGCATCTTCCTTATGGGATTATTTCGACACCCTAGCATTAATTGGTCTATAGTTGGCGCTCTTCATCCTGTCGGTCTCGTGAGCCTCTTTTACTTAGTGTTGGACACTTTCGTGAACTTTGTTTGCGTAAGTATCGGTCTCGTGAGCCTTTTAAGCGTAGCGTCGATCTCGTGAGTCTTTTCTGCATAGTGTCAAACTCATGGGCTATATAACTTGTGGGCTTATTTCACTTGATATCGAACTCGTGGGCTGTATAATTAGCGGACTGTATGACTTGTGAGCTGTACGACTCGAGGGCTGTATGACATGAGGAATGTATAATTCGTGTGATGTATGACTCGTGGGTGTCGGTCTCGTGACCTGCATCCGAAAAATTAAAGGACAATTTCACCTTCATAGACATGTGAGTTGAGTGAATGCAGCAATATTAGTAGAACACATCAGTGAGAGTTTGACGAAAATTGGACAATCCGTTCAAAAGTTATGAATTTTTGAAGTTTCTACTTAGTCACGGCTGGTTGAAAAGACTACTATAACAGCTTGTGATGTCACACATGTGTACAACGATATAACGAAAGAATAAAGAAAATCTATTTTTGTCGCATAACAAAAGAACACTCGACTTCTCTCTTTCAAAAGACAGGGGGAATAATATGACCCTTAATATACGTCTATTACAAATCGACGAAATGTGCACTTTTTTTCAAAAAGGAACACTGTAAAAACATCGGTGTTAGATTTAACACCATGGGTGTTAAATTTAACACCGATCAAGTGTTAATAGAGGACCACACCCACAGGTGTAGAAAATGCACTGTGATGGTGTTTAAAAGTGTTCACCTGACACTTCGTGGTGTTAATTTGACACTATACCTGGTGATATTTCGACACTGTACTGGTGTTAATTAAAAAATGACACCACATGGTGTTGATTTGATATTTGTTGGTGTTAATATCAATGGTTTAAAATCCGTCCAGCTTCAATAAGAGACCACACCAGCTGGTGTTACTGTGGTATAAATTTATTTTCAAATTTTTTTTCAAAAATCTCGTTTTTTAATGTAAAATCCTTGATCGTCTTGTTTAAATTAAAAATCAACAAGAAGTGCAGTTACTAAGAAACTCTTCAAAAAACAGTTTTATATTTGGAAATGAGACCCGGAGGTATTGATTTAACACCATAAATGAGCACCGAAAATTTAACACCAGCTCGGTGTTCACTATTTAACACCGGACTTTTTGCAGTGAAAGTTTTGTAAAATTCTCTTTTTATTTTCCTTAGAATTGTTGTACGCATGTGGTATCACACAATGTAGTAGTCTTCTCATCCAGCAAAGACTGCGTACATACTTAAAAAATTCATAACTTTTGAACGGATTGTCCGATTTTTCTTAAAATTTCAGTAATGTGTTTTACTGATATTGCTGCATTTTCTCAATCCTTATGTATATGGAGGTGGACTTGTCCTTTAATAACAGAAAAAAAATAGTCATGATGATCACACATGAGTTCTGGCATTATCAACAGATATGTTCTGAACGGAGCTATTATTGATGTTTTTTTTTTTTTCAAGATATTTTCAATCTCTGCCCAGGGAGGGGGAGAGGGATTTCTGTCCCACCTCACTCAACTGGTTCGACATTAGAAGGGAACTCTGGCTGACAAACAGTAATTCAGTGAACTCCCGTATTAACGAAGTCCTCGGGACCGACAATTTTCTTTGTTTGTATCGAAATTTCGTTAAAACCAAAAAAAAAAAAAAAAATAAATAAATAAAAATAAAAAAGACACAGAGCGGATAAAGTTGTCGTTTTGATTTTTATTTCGTTGGACCGGAATTTCGTTATAACCGTGTTCGTTATAACGGGAGCACACCGTCATATCAGTTTGTTCTACATTAATATGTTGGGCACAAGATTATTATTATCAGGATTATTGAGGGGCTTATAAACAATGTATGCAATGTACGTGCAATTATTTCTGCCTTTGCATGCATCCAGTCTTTGCTGAGTTAAATGCGAAGGTAATCAGAAAAGCCGAGAGGAAAGTGCAGAGAATGCATAGTGGATGTATGATTCATGGATGTCGACTCATGACGTGCACCCACAAAAAAAAAAAAAAAAAAATGGAACATGCTTGTATGTAAGCCTTTTCACAGAACACCAACAACTATTTGAAAAGAAAATATGCACACACGTGGTGATACATACATCTGACGACTTTGCCATATTATTCTCTGGAACGTCTGGCATGTCTGGCAAGAAAATTGATCGATGCACAGAGTGCGATTGTCACTAAACACTTACTATCGACCTGCTTGTACGTTATCTCATTAGAAGTCCATGATTTCGTGACATCATGACCCCTCACGCGAACGAACAAAGCATAGAAAAAACGATAAACATTTCAGAACAAATATTGTTTCGTTCGATGTGGTGTAAAGTTTGCTAGTGTTTATCAGGGACTTTGTTCTCTCCTGTTCTTTCTCACAACTATCTTTCATATTGCTATCCCCTTCTTCTTTGTTTTTCTTTCTTAGCATCATGACCGTGTGTAATGACCGTGTATGTTTTGTTGCGTGAAATAATTTGTTTTTATTGTAGTTAAGTTAGGCGATAGTTGGCTGAACGACTAATAATGTAAGCGACAAACAGAAGCTCTGCAATTTATTACAATTAACATGATCTCGTATAACACCCCAGCTATAGTTACAACGTCACCAGCGAAAGCGGCGTGTTAGTTTCATCATAACGGTTTAGTCTTGTGTTGTTAAATTTAGGGCGAACATAAGCTGAAGTTTTAAGCAAATTGAACAGTGACAGTAAGTTGATCAAAACCAAAATGTTAATGTAGTATCTTCGACTAAGTGGAGCCAATCAAAGGTCATTTCCAAACCTCATGAGGGAATTATAGCATTAATAACATAATTAGCATTGTTAAAAAACGGCAGAAGTTATCTCGAACCTACCTTTAAAAATATAATAGCATAAAAGAATGTAATGTAATGATGACTCTATGCAAAAGACATTTTTTTTTTTGAATTGAAAAAAAAAAAAAGGCAACGAAAGCTCCTTTTTCTTTGAGGTTGGCGTTCCGGTAAAAATAATTACGAACCAAGATCATCCAAAAGAGAAAGAAGGCATAAATTAACATCTCGACCTGTCAGGAACATTATGAAGAAATCAAAATGTGGCTATGTGGTCTACCTGCTATTCCTATACGTGATTGTTAAATAATATATGTATACAATATAAACATGTTATATGATATGAAGAGTTTGTTCGCAAAAACCAATAAGTCAATTTTTGAAGATTTTGAAGTACGGTCTCTGTCATAAAGTACAAAATAACACCTTTCAAATGATATATTGGTCACTGCATATAAAGGTACATTTTTGAAGTTATGGTCAAAAGAAGCAAAATTTTTCTTATTTTTCTTGTTATTTTTCTTGACCTTTAATCGCAAATATCTCCATTTTGGCAAATATGGACTTATCTTTTTTTGCAAACAAACTCTTCATATATGTATATAGATAACAAGATCATATAGTCATATAAGAAAGGAAACAATTTTTCAAATTTATATTTCTCAAAGAAAATTTTGATGAAAATTAATTACACCATAAAGGTAAATTATGATACTTGGCTATCAACGTACAATGTAGTAGATCAATATAAAAGGTCAATAATTATAAAGGGAAGCTTTACGCATGGGTGAAGACATTCATTTTTGGCCTCCAAAGCATTGATGTACATATATATTTTAGTTTGGGATGAACATGATGTGCTTTAATTAATATTAACATCAGGAAGGTCAAGTGTCATTAGTATACGGCCCTGGTGAAAGTCAGTGCCGTACGGCACGGGTGAAAGTGAGTAGATAGCGCCCTCTGTTGTTATCGAGTTACAGATAACGGATTGCCTTTGACCTGGGGGAAAAACCCTGGGAAAACCCCACTTCGGAGCCTATACTGTGGACTGTGTTGGGGAAAACCACAGAAGGTCAAAGATTACATACTAATCAGTGCTTGGAATCGACATACTTTTACCGTGCTACCAATTCGTTGATTTGGAGAGGGACGGTTTTAACTTTTTCAGATTCCGTTGTAATTGCTAAAGTGATAGGCCCTAATGCTCTTTAGTCTTTTTAGTGAACAATATACACAATCGTGACAATGCGGAATTGAAACAAGCTGTAAAATATATCGTCAAATCAATGTACTGCACTAAACATATTAACTCCATATGAAAACGAGCAGGTGGTTACATAAGATCTAGAGCCAGATTGTGTTAATAGTCTAAAATTGAAGTCTCTCTCTCTCTCTCTCTCTCTCTCTCTCTCTCTCTTAACGAGTTTAGGCAATAAAATGAGATGATGTCAGTGGCTAGTTTATTTCATAATCACGAGATTCTTTTGAGCATTACTTTCAGATGTTGGCGATGTAAGCGGCAATGTTCAATTCCTTTACAACTTTGACTTCCTTATATGAGTTAAGAGGTGGTCAAATACGCATAGCTGAATAGCTGATTATGTGCAAATTAATATAATACGCATAGAAAAGAGGAATGTATGAAAGAGAATAGACTAGGGCGTAGTAGGGGAATTGAATGAGGCTTCCAAATAAAATAATGTACTGAAAAACCTATACAAACAAACTAAAATTGACAAAACTAAACATAAACAGCCTTTTTAGTCGAGTTCATGTGTAGTATACTACCTACACTTACCTAGTAGTCGGTGAGTGTCGTACTAGCGTTTCGTCACTGACTGCTATCAAAATGACAAACACGGAACGTCTGTGAAGGCCTGGGATCGAACAACGCGTTTACTAGCGTATCGATTTAGTTGAGCAAGTTTAGGCTTGCATACAGTCGTTTTATGGCTAAAATCTGAATGTTATTCTCACTCTCCGTCCGTCCCTCCCTCCCTCCGTCCCTCCCTCCTCCCTCACTCCCTCCCTCCCTTCGGTCTCCCTCTCTCTCACCGGTAGAGGATTGTATACATAGTGAAATAATTTGGGCTACTTATTATTGGACATAAAACATGGATTATGAAATCAAATTTCACTCTTCCATAATATTTTACATATTCTGCCCCCCCCCCCCGTTTTAAAGCAAATATCAAGACGCACATCTGTGTTGAATTAACAACAATAACCATCAGACATCCACGTAAAAGGACACAGTTCAGTTGTAGGCCCTACACACACACATACATGTCGGCCTACATAATTATTCCATACACACAATTACAGTCACATCAGAAACATTACTACCTTGGCACTATCCGGACTGCCACATTAATATTTTCTTTTTGACATTTTGACTTCAGGCAGGGCAGAATCATTCTGGTATATTTTATTTCGATGTCACCAAATTGTGGTCTCTTGTATTTTTGCATTCTCCTTAGGCAACATGCACTGACTTTGGTACGAAGTATCTTGATATTCTTGTTATGAAGTCACAAGTCATAACATAAGTTCAGATATAATTACTGCTTTGTCATTAGGTTCTTTCACAACATCAACTTGTAGGTCTGTACCATTTTCATTGTCATATCAAAGTTCTTTTTCCCCCCACAAAATGGAGAAATAGCAAAATAAACAAATCATCAGGAGAAATGGAATCTGAACTGACGATAGATCTGAACATTGATTATCATGAGTATCGTGGAGTGTGTACTTTTTTTAAGTGTTGAAGGGTAGGTGCAATGAAAGTTTTCATCATGAGTATACCTCTCCTTTTTTTGGCAATTTGGGAGTATAGTAGAAAAAAACGTAGGATTAAAGGATAATACACCACAATCACAAATTTCAAAATTGAAACATTTTACATCAATTCATGTGATAATACCTCTCAGATATCGGCAAGTACTACGGCCTATATCACCTGCCTTTGAAATGTTTATCACTGATGAGTGATTTTTGTCAAAATGTCATGAAGATTAAATGGCATTCGACGTGAAATTCCTCTAAATGTCGTCAAGAAATACATGTGTATATTAAGTTTGTATTAGATTTGTAAATACATTTGTATTGCAGTATTATGTCTTTGTGAGCAAATGTTGCATTTCAGCTTTTTGGCTGAGAGAACACTTATCTAATAAAAGATACCATAGCACCTCTTTTCATTCCAGGGAAAATGACTCACAGTAGTCAATGTATTGTAAATACCTAAATTTAATCTGCCTTCAATGGACATGGATCGAATTGGATTCCAGAGGCTTTTGTGTGTGCTCGAACAGTGCTTGCCTGCATAGACCCTTAGTGGCCTGCAAATTATAGCAAGGCTACACAAATGCACTGTATCTCAAATCATTAATTCGAATCGGGATATTTCGCTCTGTTATCATAAATGGGAATCAGTGGCTATTAAAAACATAATTTCTGATTTCTTCGTATCTGAGTGTATTTCATGTGTTGAGGGTTTAGCCATGTTAGCAGTGAGAATAACGCAACCGTTCCGGTTGTACGAGATTTATGTTGTCGTGTGTTTCATACTACACATGCCAAGTATTGCACCCAAGAATGTTAAAAAACAAACAAACAAGACATCGTAACATACAGCAATTTACTCAATAATATTCAATATGCACCGCATCATACATTTATTGATTTACAGCAAAGATAGAGCAGCTATAAGCGTTGTGTACAGACAAAAATGGCAGTACATAACATGAATCATTTCAGTTTTAGAGTAGGTATTTCTTGAAAGCTGCAAACTCAATATTTAGGACTAAATGCTATGCTTTTTTGATATCTCAACAAAGGCAATCACAATCCACAGACTTGTCTTGCTATCATCTAGCGCAATGTAGACAAATGCCCGCGTGACCTATGTAAGAGGTTTCACCTTTTAAAAGCTTTCTTGACAAAATAAAACAGCTCGTTCAAATACGTGAAAATATTTCCAATCTGTATCATATTATCTGAAAGACAATACACCTAGACTCCGCTAGACTGAGAGGTATTTCAGCAAAAGAAAGGAATTGCCGAAGAGCCGATTTCTGATCAGCGTTTTTACGCCAGGGGGCTAACATAAACTCCAGCTTATATTTTGTCTGCTATTATACGATCCAGGATCCCGGCGACATTTTGCTATACAACAATAGATAAGTATCTTTTTTTCATATATGTATGTAAATACAATTGTATTATGATTGAAAATGTACATGTTCAAATGTTGTTGCTAATAAAACTTCAAACTTCAAAAACGTCAAACTTCAATCATGTATGTATGCATTACATTATATTCCATAGACTAACCAACTCAAATTTCGTGTTGTTATAAATAGACTTTGATCAGAAAGTAGAAAGTTGGTGTATAATCACAGTTTATGTTAATCACGGTTGTTCATTATTTGTACACCTCTCATATTGTTGTATGATATATTAAGTGAAATATTAATAAAAAAGTATGAAAACTAAATGGCGCTGGCGCAATGCATGTTGTAGTACACGAATAGGGGATGAGGCTCTACTGCTAAGTGGACTTTCATACCGAAGGACCTCGGTTCGAGTCTTGTCCGGTGCTTTCAGTGCAACCTTGGCCAATATCCTTTGACGACAGTGTCTCTCTCGATCAATATGCATCAATACAGTAGTTGGCTAGTAGAACTCGGATAACATAAAACAATACGAACGACCCTCTGCATGAACAGGCAGTACATATAATAGTAAACGCTCCACGAGGCCATCTGTGCTTGGTGTATACCATGACATTCATTATCAATGTGCCTTGAAAATGTTGACTCATTCGAATACAAAATAAATCAAATATACGTAACAGTCAAGTTAGCATAAATCAAGTACTGCTGAATTCCTTGTTGCATTCAAATTACAATATTATATCAAAATCACATAATACAGTACATACGTAAAGCGCCATTCGTAATATACTCTACGTCATGTACTATGCGCGAGCAGAGATTCAAACTTTCATTCAAGTCGAGTCTAGGCAGTGTTATAAATCAAGTACTATTCTCTGTTGATATTCGATCTTTACGCAACAATATTGCTTCCTATAATGTTAGTTGTCAATACCTTTGCCGACATATGTATTAGCGTTACCACTGAGCCGTGCTGGGTAAAAGTTGTATTCAAACTTTGTTGAAATATAACATCAGTATACCAGGCGTAACTTACAATCCCACTCAAATCAAAATCACAGCTTTCAACATGCAGAGGTGAAAGCGTTTCCCTAGCATTTAGACACTGACGTCATATTATATTGACCGTACTCGAAAACTGCTTCGCTAAAAGTGATCAATTAATCAAACATAATAATTATAGGCCTACCTCATTTGAAGTTTGAGAATAAAATCTGACATCCCGAAGTTAGATTTTACGCCAGATCCATGCCGTTAGCTCTGAGAGAATTCTCGGGTAGATTTTGCACTTTATTGTGTAAATTCGTATGACATAAACCCAAGACGTTGTCAAAGTAGTAGTAATCGGACCGGGAACGTTTTTCAAGGTGAGGGGCAGACTTTATTTTATGAGAACGGGGACTTATATCGACCCGTTTTCAGAATGGGGGGAAAGGGGGTATTTTACTGTCACTTCTCTCCCAAAATCGGCTGACAAACAGGAAAAGAAAAACAATCTGAAATTAGTTTGCTACCACTTTCCTCCTAAAATTGGCTGAGAAGCAATAATAATGAATAGATAAGTAAATAAACTACATAATGAATAAGTAATTAATTGAATGAATAGATAAATGAATAAATTGCCTGCGGCCACTTCTCTTCCAATATTAGCTGACATCAATATATATAATTATATATATATATATATATATATATATATATATATATATATATAAATGATTATATGATCATATATATGATATATATATAAATGATCATACATCATAAAGTCTTCGCGCCGGCCTGAGTTATACATCGCTGACATGACAGAAAGGATTATGCTATGATACACTGTTTCTCAGTAAGCCAATACATTGGTTACATCATTTGAACCTTGCAATTCGATTTCACAGAAAGCCACAGACATGACATTGTCATGTGGATAAGAGCTTCTAAACTAAGTACAACCAAAATCAAATTATTATTTACCAATATTTGTCTGCCTCATAAATGAAAAAAAAAGTGGAAAGACACACTAAACATGATGTTTAAAATATGCTGTGACATAGACATGGTAAAGGATAAACAAGAAACTACTGAAGGCAAAAGAGGATAATAATCTCTCAAACATTAAGTCCTTCTCAGATGTTCCTGTTATTATACCGTATATACCATTGTGTCTACTCTCTCCTCCTTTTATGCCAGCTCTTCTAAATTTCTTACCGGTATATGTACACAATTCTTGCAATATTTTCACGCTAGGTTGCATTTTATTATTACTCTTCCATCATGGAATCCAGTTCTCCATCATCTATCAGAATACCATTTGTGTATACAGTAAGGGTGCACCTTCCAAGCGAGCAAAATTGCCGTATAGCCTATATAGGTGTTATGCGATGCAACTGCTTTGAGGTACATTGTTTTCATTGTTTTTATGTGAAACGAATCGAACGGAATGACTACGTCCACGCTGCGCCGGAAATACCAGCACAGATAAACATAAATGCCCGAATTCACACAAAGGTGGTACCAATGAAACCATGGTTAAAACCATGGACAAAAAACATGGAACGCCAAGTGTTGCACGGAATATTTCGTTACGAAATTGGTCATTTCATCGACTTAATGACCGTTTCGTTAACGAAATATTCATTTAGTCATTTAGTCATATGCCATTTCGTTACAAAATAATCATTTCATCGACGAAATGACTGCTTTCGTAATGAAATATTCCATGTGACACTTGGCGCTCCATGGTTTTTGTCCATGGTTTAAACCATGGTTTCATTTGTACCACCTTTGTGAATTCGGGCCAAAGAGTCAATGTGAATTTCGAATCTTTATTTGTTAGTGAAAGGTGTGTTAGGCTCACTTTGAGCCCTCAACATTTTGCTTTCTTAATACATGTTGTTTAAAATTAAAAAAAGTTGTCCTAAACTGACATAGTCTATATATTAACATGAAGTAACTTTAAGTAATGAAGCATTGTGCACTTGATAGGAATACTAGTACTACAGCTTCACGAATCTCAGAGCAGTCAATTTCCCAAAGCCGAAGGCTGCTATAAACTCATAAACTAATGAAACAGCATGCATGAGGAACACTAATGTGTTTTTATGTTTTACTGGATGTCGTTTGAATGTCGTTTATCTAATAAAATGCATTGTATATTTTTCAGAAAGCATGTGAAAAAACAAATATCCTGATATGGAAAACGAAATAAAAACAATGATTGAATAAGAAGTTGAATTAGCTCTGAGTGAACAATATTCAATTTAGCAATAGGGAAAGTATGCATACCACATGTTATAGAAAATAAACTGTCTTGCTCAATCAAATGATTCCTTATACACATTCTGGGTTAAAGTGCAAGCCTGAGCATTATTTCAGTTATACAATGAAAATCTCGTTGCTCTTATCCGACCAAACACAAATCATGCAGTGTTACACTATTTACTGTCGTGCTCGTATGCCACATACTGACCGATTGGTTACTACATGTATATATATATATATATATATATATATATATATATATAGCGTTATTGTACATCATCATGATTCTGATTACCGTGATATCATTCAGGTGCAACATACAATAGACAGAAATTGATGGTTGGGATTAAAATTCAGCAGTTGACTGCATCCAGTGAAGTTTTTTTAAAAATATCATAAACGTATCTAGATCAAAGGTTGGTACGTAATGAAACAAACAGAGAAATCTATGAAATTAAGTACCAAACAGAAACATTGAGAAATCAAACCAAATACTGTGCCATCATTTTCTCATGGTAATTTTGATAACTGCAGTATGCTAAATGAAAGTCATACGATTTCTGCAAATACCATACTCGCGTTTGTAATGGCAGTCTACTATTCAAATACACTGTATAAACATAAAAGATGAGATGTACGTATTCAATCAAGATGTCATCATTGTACATAGTGTACTTACAACACTGCTTAGATGCCTGTGATGTTTTGTACGTTTGTGCTTTAATCATTAAAGAAAACGTTGATAGTCACAGAAGATACAATATTCCACGAGTGGTATGCAGTGTCAGACTGATAGATAATCATATCTTCTCTAGGTATTCCTGCATGCTCGTCCAGTCTTCATCACTCATCTCAAGGTTTTTGTTGTCTGCTAGACTCCCACACAAGACAACGAGCTTTGAAAGCTTAGACGCGGTCGGCTGGTCTTTCCGAAATCTTGACATCAGTATCTCCCTGGCTTTTATGGGATACGTCATATCATGCACAATCACTGCTATTCTTTCTTTTCCTGCAGAAACGAGGACGCAAAAAATGAAATATAGAAATAAATAAAACAAATCACGGCAAGGTTGACTGCACCCTACTGGAAAGAACACAGTGTCTTCACAGTGTCTTCACAAAGTCGACTATGTGAAAACCCTCGAATTTAACATTGTGTGATGATAATTTCACACACACAGTGGTGTGGTTTTCACAGAGTGTTCACGCAATGCTTTGTTTTACACTGTGAATTAATGACTCACATTGTGTTCACACTGCCAAAACGCTTGAATTTAACAGTGTGAAGAGATTTCACACTGTGTTCACAATGTTTTAACACTGTGTTCACACTGTGTTTCTCGCAGTGTTTGACACTGTGTTCTTCCAGCAGGGCAATATCAATCTACTTTGTTTATTCTTGTTTTTACTTCCTTGCTCTCTTTATCTCTTCATTATTTTTATTTCACTTACTCATGTGTCTATCTCTTGATTGATTGATTGATTGATTGATTGATTGAAAAAAATCATTCACTTACCAAAATATACTACAAGTAAAATACATCTCTATATGCATATCATGTACATGGCAGAAACAGGACACACAGATACACTGTGCTACGATAATCAACTGAAACAATCAAGGAAGAAAGAACCATTGATAAGACCCACATAGTGGCAGGGGACTGTCAATTGGACTCGGATTCCTCTACAATAAAGTTCACAAAGACACAAGTAAGGAACGTTTGAAGCCATGCCAAGGTACTGCAGATAACGTCTCTCACCGAAAAAGCTGGAGCAGTACTCTAGGTATTTGTTGTAGAGAGCATTGCAGACATCAGTAACTGTAAAGCCCCCAGTTTTATGGGAGTGGCAGAGCACCATTCCATGGCTGGATTTAACCGCACTCTTCTCAAACTTGAAGTCGTCCAGTCGGACGTCGGGAATCTTCAAAAAGCGAGCCTCAACTTTCTTATAATTCGACTTGGTCGACGACAGTCTTGCTATCAATCCAGAGACGACTCCCTCTTCTGAAGATGTGCAGACATGGATAATCTTTGGACCGAGGGGAGTACCGCGTCCGCTCCGTGCTGAAGTCGCCTCCTTGTTACTCATCGAGTGTGACAGACTGCAACTAAATGTATCTGTGATCGAGTCAGATTGGAAGAAGCAGAGAGACGTTAGAGAAAGAGAAGTAAAGAATCTCTCCTTTGTACCAATGTTCTGTGTTCCGTGTTGTTTATCGCAGGCGTTGACAAACTGCTGTGAAAACGTACAGCACCTTCGATCAAGAGTACATCATCGTGATCATTCCTCTATCAAAACACACCAGGCGAGGAGCTGTTCGCTGTCCGTTTCAATACTTTCGGCACTAATAATAACAGTGTGCAGAGAAGAGGACACGCGAACAAAGTTTCTTAAGTAAGCCGTCACGCGTACCGTCACCGTGACGATTTATTGAAAAAGAAAATAATCATTCTCCTCGTATTTGCGACTTTATTCAAAAGTTTTGTACGGTAAGGGTGTTTTGTAATGCAGCTGATTTATATGCTTTATATTTGAGAACATCTTTTTAATCACTGTTCCCAATGTCAGTGGCTTTTTTTTTTACATAACGTGGCTATCTATCAGTCCAAACCTTTTCTCAAAACGGAAGAATAACAGGCATATTAAAGATCAATTTCAAGCATTTTACAATCAAAAGAATGTACGAATACACATGCGCATGTCGAACGTCTTCTTGGCGGAATCAATTTTAAGTACGAAACAAAATCGTATAAAACATGGAAAATTCTAGAATATGAAGTCTAGAGTGAGGAACTTCTACTTCGTTTAGTTTGCAGTCAGTATTGGACAAAGAGAACAACTTGTTCCGATTCAAAAAGCAGGCAACTTGAAAGTAGTAATTGCCAGATTGCAGATCGCACTGAGCACTGGTAGAATGAAAAGAAATGGAGGAGGGAGGGTCGACGGATTTTTAAACATGTAAAGAATCAAAATTTTAGAGTGGAGAAGAAAAGAACGGGCTTGAACATGAAAGTAAAATAGATGAGGTTTGTCTTATGTACACCGCGCCTCAGATTTAAATATCAGCCCGAGGACTTAACAAAAAACTATATGAGTAATGCCCGAACCCAAGTTACAATCACTTTGGCTATTATCTCATATTTCCTTTTCTATTGTTAAGCATATAGTATACAGGTTTATTTCGTTTTGCAACTGCTTTGAAATTATGTCAATGGTGCCAAAAATAAATAAATAACTAAATTAAGAAAGAAAGAAAGAAAATATACAGTCCCTGTTTTGTTTGCTACGACCATTTCGACAATATACCCCATTGCCGGATGTGTGTATCCGCTATCGGAAAACATGTCATGAGTAGTAAGAATCTGCTGATATCATCATGCATAATGTTCATCTTTCTTTTGGAAGACCAAGGATTCTTTGCCAGTCTCAGAAGCTTAAAAATTAATCTTATTCAAAGTTCTAGCACGTACACCACGTAGGCTCATTACTCTGTTATGAGCCTCATACATAGACATACACACGCAAATCGCATGCACGCTGAGCAAAAGATTCCGTCATAATTCATTCAGCAATCAGGCATGACTGTAATCACTTTGTAGGAGGGCGAAGATACCTGTATAAGTGGACTTGGATGACAAATCTTCGCTCTTTGATCTCTGAAATACGGTACTCAGGTGAGAACCGGACTTGTCCTTCACTTTTGGTACTGTAGCACACCAAAAAAAAAAAAAAAAAAAAAGAAGAAAAGAAAAGAAGAAAAAAATAATAGAATAAATGAATATATGAATAAATAAATAAATAAATAAATAAACACACTAAAAAGACATTATAATATATAGTATCTTAGTATCAAAGAAACACAACAACACTCAAATACACATGCTATGTACTGGCTCATTCCTGTTTACTTACAATACACGTACTTTCTTTCGTATTTTTTTGTTGTTGGTAGCTTACATACTTTCAGTCAGAAGATTCGGAGTCATCCCGCTAGATCGACACCGACGAGTCACACAGCCCACGAGTTCGACATTGAAGACAGGTCCACGAGTCATACAGCTCACGAGTCATACAGTCCATGAGCTCGACACTAGGCAAATAAAGCCCATGAGTTCGACACTATATTATAGGTAAAACAGCCCCGCATGTGTCTGTCTCGTGGGCCTTGTTAGCTTATAATAGTGTCGAATTAATGGGCTGTATGACTCGTGAGCTGTATAACTCATGGGCTGTATAACTTGTGAGCTGTATGACTCGTTGGCTGTATGACTCGTGGGTGTCGGTCTCGTGACGTGCACCTTGGGGTTGTTTCTTGATGAGCGGTGACTAAACTGGGTAAAGAGATGGACAGGGACTCGTGTAATTGGTATAGGCCTATATTCCGAGGTGAGTTAGTTAGCTCAGGTGGTAGCTCGTCTAGCTGCCTCCCACCCAAGCGATCCGGGTTCGATACCCGAGTCTGGACTGAGTAATGTTGTGTGTAATCATACTGTCCCCTCTAGCAAGAGGCGAAACAATGTGTCCGTCGGATAGGACATAAAAATGGAGGTCCCGTGTGTGTTGGAGAGTCACAACTCATGCACGTAAAGGATCCCGCTTCATTCATTCATCGCAAAGCGCAGGTGAAGTGGCCCCCCTCACTTCCAAATACCAAGGAAGACCGGCTTAGTGTAGCCGAATATGAGCTACCCAACCATCTTCTCGGATGGAAAATAAACAAAACAAAACAAAACGCATTTCCTGACAAATTTGTTAAGACTAGCTTCACAATGTAAGTTCGTTCATTATCCTGTTATGTTATACACACACACACACACACACACAAACAAATATGTGTGTGTGTGTGTGTGTGTGTGTGTGTGTGTGACTGTCATAACAGGATAATGAAATGCATTTCTGTTTTTGTTTTGTACATTTTCCATCTGAAAAGATGACTGAATAGCTCATATTCAGCTACACTAAGCTGGTCTTCCATGGTTCTAGTTAGATGTAAGTCACAGTCAACCCATTTCAACGGGTTAAACATCTTGCTCTATGCGATAAATGAATGAAGCGGGATCTTTTACGAATATGAGTTGTGGCCTAATATACAAACACAAAGACACACACATACACACACACACAAACACACACACGCAAACGCAAACGCACTGATACCCCCAAACACTGTGAGACCGCAGCAGAAGATTTCATCGTAATCATGTAGTAATTTCAGCAGTACATGCACATCAGGGCGGATCCAGGAATTCCTTTAAAAGAAAGGGGGCGCCTTTACAAATCAAAGGGGGATGGCCCATATTTTCTTTTACATTCATTTTGTTTTAATAAACAAATAAACAGGGGAGCGAGTCCGGTAAGCCCCCGTCTGGATCCGCCACTGCACATACTATAATTATACAGGGTTGATCTTTTCCAGGGGAGGGTGAAGATGCAAACCTGTAGACTTGTTGGCATCTGGCTCGTCTTTGCTGATAGATCTCTGAGCTCTCTTTCCGAGCGATCGTGCTGTGTCTTCAACTTTGAAAAGTGTAAAAGAAAAAGAAGAAGAAGAAAAAGAAAAAGAAGAAGAAAATTCATTAGTGGCAACTGGATGCATTACAACATACAGACAGAACTCGCTCATATAGATATCTTGTACATACTACACATAATTATTATTCTGTGCTAAAGCTAAAGTTTCAGAACTCCATTTCAGCCACTGATCTCAGCCACATGGCTTTTTTTTTAATGCGCCTGCACTGTAGCTCAGCCAACGTTAGTCTCGTTTAAGCCGCAACACATGTGTAAATTGCATCCCTGAGAGGCTATGACAAAAGGACTAAACCGAAGAATGATTTCCGACAATGCAATATTGGCCACTATCTAGGCTAAGAAAAGGTTAAGAGGCATGACAGGAAATTGTACGTGTATGTACCTGATAATCATAATCTGAAGTCAAGTACATTCCCGACTGGCAATTGAAAAGAGAGCAGTAAAACAGCAATCGATCCGGGTGTTTAGACTTCCATATCATTGCGAATATCCACATTCTAATCAAAATCATGTTTAAGAAGTTTAAGATCTAGTCAAAATAAACAGTCTACGTCCGAAAGAAAAACCACCTAAACACCGCAGGTGATGTTGATTTGTGCTCGCCCAATTCAAGGAAAACTATGATACAGAATGATGAAACTAATTCCAATAAGATAATAGATTGGTAGGTCACTATAATGGTAAATGGTAAATGCTTCATCAAAACACTCTCCAATTATATAAAATGATAGCAAAATTAATATTAAAAAAATACGAAAGAACTGACGGAAATTCGAACCAGTATAGTGTCCAATAAGAGTCCGTTACATTGAGGGACTTCCCTTTAATAGCTCAAAATGCAAGACAATATCTTTCAGTAGTCAAGAAGACCAACTAATGAGTTTAATTGATCGTTTCAATTATTACAGCAATATTGAAACTAGCAATAAAAGTATAAGAACTTAACATTGCTTCTGTATTAAGCTTCGACCATGGGAAAAAAAGGAAAGAAAGAAATGTAAACGTTAATAAAGGACGAAGGACAAAATGGCCTTTGACGGATAAAGTGGATTATAATATGGCACTGTGATGTATTGATTTTGGCTAAATTCATTTGACAAAACAAAAATAGATCTGATATGAAAATGTGTACATGAAAATAGTGGCAAACTATTAGGTAATGGAGTTATTACTATAATTTGCAGAAATCATGATATGTGATGGTGATCGATATCACAAAACACTGCATGTGAAACGTTGAAACGCCGTATTTCTTTTAATTTTCAGTCCTCATATCATAGTGAAGTTTCATTATGCCCGCAGGTTAACTGTATGGAGAACATTAAAGGGAAGGTAAACCCCAAGAGCAATGTGGATTGAGTGAAAGCAGCAGCATTAGTAGAACACATCAGTGAAAGTTTGAGGAAAATCGGACAATCGATGCAAAAGTTATGAATTTTTAAAGTTTTGATGTTGGAACCGCTGGATGAGGAGACTACTAGAGGTTATGACGTATGAGTGGACAACAATACCAAGAAAATATAAAGAAAATTCTGCAAAAATCCATTTTTCATGAAAATTACAAATTCCATCAACTTGATATTGACATATGTTAAGGGTAGCAATTATTCCCCCTGCTTTCTGAAAGCGGTTGGTCCATTGCTCTTTCATAATTCTAGAAAAGCGAATTTTTGTTGAATTTCCTTTATATTTTCTTTGTATTGTTGTCCACTCATACGTCATATCCTCTAGTAGTCTCCTCATCCAGCGGTTCCAACACCAAAACTTTAAAAATTCATAACTTTTGCATCGATTGTCCGATTTTCCTCAAACTTGCACTGATGTGTTCTACTAATGTTGCTGCTTTCATTCAATCCACATTGTTCTTTGGGTTTACCTTCCCTTTAAACGTAATAATTTGACCTGTTATGAGAAGTTGCCTGTGCGTGCTAATATAATTCTAATGTACTCTTACTTGATTTTCCGGTGACCGATGTGTGAGTCGAGGGAGTACACACATGAACCTGTAAATATTGCACCAAACGATCCCAATCTGCGTTCTCGATGTCGCACGTTTTCTCAAGATCGCCAGCAATAAAGACAAGACCAGCAGTTGAGAAGGTGAGAGGTTGCCGTGTCTTGAAACTACGACGTCTGATTTGTCGAATATTGGTGGACTCCTTGGGGCAGTCGTGAGTAATGACTACCAGCTTGTTTTTACCTTTATGCGGAAGAATGAATTTTGATGAAATTGAATCAAAGTCCATTAAAACACTATCTATAATGCTCCTTTTTTTCACCGTATAGACAGCTGTAGAACGAGCGTTGACAGAATGACAGTTTTAGAGACAGTGTCACACTATAGTCATTAGGGGACAGAGCTTTACATTTTCTTTTTATAATCTAAAAAAAAAGAGGAAAATCTCACTCATCAGCCAGACAGCGGCTGCTTGAAAGCATAGCGTATGGGGCGATTCACACGCAGCATTGATAAAGTCTTATCACGTCATATACAAAAAAATTCTTTTTCGTTCAGCACGGGGGGGGGGGGGGGGGGGGGGAGGGAGGCTCCCTCGGATCTTCAATTCACCTGAAACTGAAGTCACCAAAGTACTCTTGTTCTAACTTAGCCCTATCGCTACTGGTTCTTTAAAAAAAAAGACTTTTAAAGATTCCTTACTCTGAGGGCTTTGGGGAGGTATTTAGAACCCCACATGGGGGGGGGGGGGAGGGGCGCTAGGGGTATGGTTTGAAGAAGTTTCATAAAGAATTAAGCTGATAATATGAAAGTCGTGAAGCATAAACAAAGATCTTGGACTCTCTCGATTCGTTTAAAAAAATGCCTGTCGTGGTTTCTGTTGCCTTGGAGGTTATACATTTGGAAAACGGATAGAGAGCTAGAGAGAGAGAGAGAGAGAGGGGGGGGGGAGGGAGAGAGAGAGATTTGTGATAGTTGAAAGAGCTCAGGGTGTCTATCAAATTCAAACTTTTTCTTTCAGTCAATTTATCATGTTCACTTCAACACTGCTGTTAGTCAGTGGAGGCTATCAAAGAACACAGCAGCGAGATATTATTCAGAAATAACGAAGCTGATGTTACATTGCTCACGAAAGGAAAATAAAATATGACATATTTCTGCACCCTCTAGGCGTCCATATTGTCATTCTAATCGTGAAATTCCTGGTGTTTGCAGGCGGCTCTTTCTTTTTGCACAACTGTATTGCCTGGAGAACCAAAAACTAAACAACAACGACAACAACAAAATACAGACTTACCACCGACCCACTGTTGACATTTTGGCAAGAACTCGTCATAGAGGGAGTCCGCAACATTGGTAATAGATAGGCGCCTGTCCCGGATGGAGTGGCATACTATTGCGATATCTGCAGTGCCTTTGAACTCGTACCTTTCCAACGCGCTGTATGGCAGTTGGTCAAAAGTGATCTCTGCATGTCGGAATTCTACCTTTAACTTCGAAAATAACCCGTCTATCCTTTGTTGGTCTGATATTGCCAATATTGTCACACGCGGTTTCCGCGTACGGCGCTCGACGGCATCGTCGCTTACGGGGTTGTCATAACGGGCAGAGTGGCCAGGCTTCGAACGAATAACTTTCTCTTCAATGTCTGTGAATAAAATCATAGTACACTGTACACAAATGCGTATTTACATCCACACAGGTTGAGACCGTACAAGTTTCATAAATTATAAAGATGTAAGTGAAGTTCAAATGACTTACTACTAGAGTGATATTATCGAAAGTACCAACTGATAGGCCTATGCCAAACTAGAAAAAGAACGTCACCACTAGCAGAGCAAAATAAGATTTGAATATCTCGTTGGATAATACATACATCTTGATAATGAAACAAACATATTATAAAACTTCAACCATTGCCATGCAGATACACGAGTGATAATACATGTACATTATTGACAACTGCGAACTGTACATTCACACAGGAATTCGCATACAGATACGCATACACACAAGCATTGACAAGTATGATACAAGTATCACGTATAGGCCTATATACGTGAATTTCATTGGTACTTTAAATACTTCTAGTCACTCAATACAAGATTTGTGTGTGTATGTGTGTGTGTGTGTGTGTGATATTAATACCAATTAACATTATAAGTAAAGAGACAGAACATAAGAAAAGATGCAGCGCTGAGGGAGATGTATGCCCTACACATCTTATAAATTACTGTCGAGAGAATCATTTGTGTGTGTGTGTGTGTTGCGTGTGTTGCGTGTGTGTGTGTGCGTGTGCGTGTGTGTGCAGTTTGAATGTACAAGCACTCTTCTTCATTTATTTAATGAAATCCTTCGGGAAGGCTAACGGTAAACATTTCTTACACATGCACACAATGTAGTGTGTAACCTTTTTGACTGAAGCGCAGCACATGAGATGAAAAGAAGGATAGAAAGAATAGAAAGACGAACTAAAGAGAGAGTATGCCTGAGCAAGTGGCTGAGCTGCAGCCACTTGCTGGCTCATATTCGCACATTGTCCACTTATCTATATAGGTGTCACAAAAAACATTTCCCACTTTTGATCCTTAATGCAGGGCTCGACACTAACGGTGGCCCGGTGGCCCGGGGCCACCAAAATTGAAAGTCGGGCCACCAAATTTCCAAAAAGGGCAAATTTGGTGGCCCGCCTCGGGCCACCAATTTTTTTTTTTTGGAAAAGTACGTCAATTAATTCGTAACTTTTTGCGTCGGAAATTAGCAGTTATATTTGTTTAAAGGATAGATGAAAAGGACTGAATGAGTGCCTGAGAGTGAGTGTTGCGAGTTTGTTGAGGTTTATTTATGAGTAGATGTATGTCCAACTTCCAATTCTTACTATGACTGGATAAAACTTAGATATTTGACTCATTAAAAAAAACCAGGACTTTTAATGTTTTTTATTGTTTTTTTTTTCGGGGCCACCAAATTTTTCTCTCGGGCCACCAACAATTTGAAATTGCGGATTTTGGTGACCCCATCGGGCCACCAAACAAAAAAGTTAGTGTCGAGCCCTGCTTAATGGTTCAAAAACTATACGTCATAATGATATTGATATGAGCAATAGCTGAAAAGTGTACAATTTTGTTGAACGTAATTTACAAATGATAGCATAAATCAGTTTTATTAAATTCAAGATTTATTTGTAAGTTAGGTTTCAGATTTCCCTCTGTTTTCAACCCTCTGCACATAATTTTAATTTTGCACGGGGGTCAATGTATTTGTGTGTATGGGAGAGTGTGGTGAACAATGGCCAGGATAGGAATGCTCTATTACATATTCATGAGAAATTCCACTAACACAGCTAGTATTTATTCATCCTGAAGTGTAGTGTATACAAGCACATGAAAACATGTGCTTATTTTTTCATGTGCATGCATTTTACCCTTTACCATGAATTTAGACTAGCAGTGCCCAGGGCAATCCATCATGACTTATTAATAAAGCATTCATGTGCCTTGGAGCAAGAGTCCAGAAGCCTAGTCAGCATAAAGGTGGTATTCCTGACCAGTATTAATGTCTATTGTTTCGGCGTCCGGGTCATTGTAAGCACACACTCCATACACATCATTGGTTCTTGTGTAAAGTTCAATTTTGTACAGAGCCCGGAGGGCTCAAATTTTACCACAATCTTTAACTTAACTTTGAAATTACTGTAATCATGGTCTTAACGAAACCGATTCATGCTCTCATATTCAAATCACCTCCAACTAAATTGTACACTATTCAGTTATTACTCATATAAATGACATCATTATTTGACGTATAGTTTTCGAAATATTAAGGATCAAAAGTGGGAAATGTTTTTGTAACACCTAGTACATCTAGGCCTACGAGTTAGAAATCAATTTCACCCACGTGGCGCTTTATCTAATACTTGTTATACCTCAACCAACATATTGGTGTATTGATAAGCTGTGCCTAAGAGGTAAATTTCATCCATGTAAAAGAGCTGAGCCTGAGAATGACTGCTGATTGGAAAATATTTGCTTTATTACATTCTTCTTACTTTGGTCAGTGTGATTATGTGCCATTCTGCGGCTAACTATACACAGCCCTTTCGCTGTACACGACGTCTGGTCGGAGTACTCTGCAGTATGCTTCTACTAATATTACATTTCAATGGAACATACAAGAAATGCATTTTGTGTTTGCTTCCACGACTAATTACCTTGAGGAATTCCACAGAGAGAGTTTAGCAGAACATCCCGCCATCATTACATATTCATTTTAGTACTTCAATAATTCAATGACATAGGCCGATAAGTTTATAGCCCTTACCACCATCTAAGGTAGAGGTGGAGATACCAGTAGGAATATTAATGGGCTGGTGGGCAGTGGGCCTATTCTCCGTGGTAGAACTCTTAGAACTGGTTTTCCGATGGGTCCGTGTTCTTTCTTCCTCTGATTACGTTGGCGAAAATTAAACACACAGAAAAAAAATACATAACAACTGTTCACAATACAAACAGGAACCCACACATGCATGGACACACGTACACGTACACACTCACACACACACACACACACACACACACACACACACACACACACACACACAAACATATCATTTGTAATTACACGCCTACATCATTTTGCCGTTGTTATGCTAGGTGTTACAAAAATATTTTTCACTTTTGATTCTTGATAGTTTAAAAAAACTATATATCAGATAACACTTACATTGATAGGAGCAATAGCTGAATACTGTACAATTTAGTTGGAGGTAATTTAAAAACGATAGCATGAATAAGTTTCATTGAATTCAGGATCTATCTTTAAGCTTTGTTCCAGATTTTGTTCTGTTTTCAACACTGTGTACAGAGTTTTAATTTTACACAGGGGTCAATTCGTGTGTATGGGGATGTGTGGTTAACACCCTGACAATGGTCCTGAACAATGGCCTGGATTGGAATGCTCTATTTAATATTCATGAAAGATTCTACTATTACTAGCTAGTCTTTATTCATTCCGAAATGTAGTGGATGCAAACACGTGAAATATGTGCTTATTTTTTTTTTCATGTGCATGCAATTTACCCTTTACACTTGTACCATGAATTCAGAATAGCAATGCCCAGGGCAATCCGTTATAAATTATTAATAAAGCATTAATGTGCCTTGGAGTAAGAGTCCAGAAGCCTTGAAAAGGTGGTATATTGTGGTATTCATGATTATTGCTCAGCGTCATTATAAGGGGGTCTAGGAACACTACCCCCTGGAAAACCACCCTCCGGACAACTACCACCCGGATAATTACCCCCTAGGAAAATTCCCCCCTAGGGCAACTACCCCCCGGACAACTACCCTCCAAGGGCAATTACCCTCCAGGGTAATTACCCCCTAGGACAACTACCCCCCGGACAACTACCCTCCTAGGGCAATCACCCCCAGGGCAATTCCCCCTTAGGAAAACCCCCTGGATAACTACCCCTCGGATAACTACCCCTGGATAACTACCCCTCGGATAACTACCCCCTGGATAACTACCCCCCGGAGAACTACCCCCTGGGTAACTACCCCCCGGAGAACTACCCTCTGGATAACTACCCCCGGAGGCGTTTTTTTTTTTTTTAAGACGACACAAATTGGGGCATGGCGCGTGTTAAACCTATGGGAAAAACGTTGGGTTAGGGTTTTTGGTTATGGTTATGGTTATGGTTATGGTTATGGTTAGGGTTGGGGTTAGGGTTAGGGTTAGGGTTAGGGTTAGGGTTAGGGTTAGGGTTAGGGTTAGGGTTTGATGGTTAGGGTTAGGATTAGGATTAGGGTTAGGTTTAGGGATAGGGTCCCCGATAGATTTTTAGTTTCCCCAATCTGTGCCGTCTAAAAAAAAACACGCCCCCGGAGTACTACCCCCTGGGTAACTACCCCCCGGAGAACTACCCCCGGATAATTACCCCCCGGATAATTACCCCCCGGATGATTACCCTCCGGATAACTACCCCCCGGATAATTACCACCAGGATAATTATCCCCAGTTAACTACCCCCTCCTCCGATAACTAGACCCCAGATAACTTTCACCCGATAACTACCCACTCCGATAACTTCCCATGGATGATTACCACGGATGAGTAGGCCTACAATTCCCCCTCCCCTATATAACTATCAAAAGGAAAATTACCCCCAGGACAGTGCACCACGTCAATTACCCCAACGTCAATTACTACCTCCCGGGTCATTGCCCCCCCCCCCCCAACTCTTACTTTTAATAAAAAGAATATTATTACTACAGGAAACGAAGTTCTTTGTATCATTTGCCAGGAATCACGGAGATGCCATACTGATACTTCATCTAATGAAAACAACATCTTAAGGATTTACGATTTGTATCGTTTGCATTTAGGACGAGCTTAATTTCTCCCTTCTGTATGTGTTCTTAAAAAACCCCCCGAAACTGTCCCTGCATATCCTACCCGGTAATCGAGTACATGTCAATGCCTTTAACCAAAACTATTTTCGCTAAATCTGTATTTTCTTTTACTGTTCCGAAATTTCGGATTTCTCTTGATAGCAGTATAAAAGAAGTTTTAAGTTTGAATGCCTTTACCATTGAACTAAAGACATTTTGAAGAAATGTTACACTTCACTTTTTGCAATATTTTTTTTAACCACAATCGTCTATCGTTTACCACAATTCCATGTAACACTTCTTTATTTTGAGGAGCTTATATCTCATGCCTCACGTGCCCTAGTTTTGACCCATATCTTCCTCTTCCCTCTCGCTTTTCTCTGTCCATGTACCGTGAAGGTAGTCTATTCCTGTCATTCATTACTCACCTTTCCTCTTTCTCTCATTACAAGGGATTTATCTCGTGTGTGTTCATGTGCAGTGCACTCCCGTTAGGACGAAATGTTACATTTTAAAAAGAGCATAAAGTTGTTTGTGTTGTCACTCTTGTCATGTTTAGAAAATGACGGTGTAGGATTTGGTTACAGTTCGCTATTCCAAAGGTTCTTTTTACTTAACTACGTTACTCCGAAGGCTCCTTATTCCGAAGTTTCACCATTCCCGGGATTCCGATGGTTTGTTTATCTGAAGGTTCGCATTTCCGAAGAATCATTATTCCGAAAGTTCATAATTTAGATTAAAATAATATATTGTTCATTTTCCGAAGGTTCGTTGATCTGAAAATGAAATTAGGTTCGTCATTCTGAAGGTTAATTATAAATCAAAAAAATGAGAAAGGTTCACTATTCAGAAAGTCCTTTGTTCCGAAGGCTTTTTTCATCCGAAAATGAAATAAGGTTCGTTATTCCGAAGAAAGTTTGTTAATGAAAAAAAAAAATGAGAAAGGTTAGTTATTTCGAAGATTTATTTATCTTAAGACGATTATAAGGATTGCAATCCTTAAGATTTGTTAGTGTACTCACCTTTTTCCACCATGGATTAACGATTCTTTTTGTAATGTTCCGATTAACGAACGTTTTGAATTCCTATCATTTTCGGACTAACGAGCCGTATAAGAATAAGAATAAGAACCATATTTTATTATCGGATTAACTAACCTTTGGAATAACGCCAAAATGTGCTTAATATTTCATTTCCGAACTATTACGGACATTTAGTTGTATCAGAATATGTGTGTTTTGTATTAAAGGACTTCGGAACAAGAAACAAACCTTATCTGAATTCAGATTATTGTATTACAATAACGCAAGTTCCCCTCGGAAACTGTGCGTGATACACGGAGTGAACGTACAATGATGTGAAGCGTTCGCTCATGCATGCAGAGACGCTATAAAAATGCTTGTTCCGCTACGCATTTTCGAATGCGATCCGCATTTCGTTGTAACGGAGTACATTTCTTTTGTTTTTCTTTGTCAGTGGCGCTCAGAAAAGACTTCGTGGTTACGAAATTTTGTTATAACCGTCTTCGTTATAAGCGAATTTTGTACCATAGACTTTAATGGCGATGATTTTGGGACCAGAAGTTTTGCTTCGTTATAACGAAATTTCGTTATAACCGTGTTCGTTGTAACGGGAGTACACTGTATCTTTATTTGTGTACTTCGTCTCTGTCTTAATTTGCTTTCTTTGCATTGTTTCATCAATTTTGTAACTGTTTTACTATCATACCGTTAACGCTCATTTCAGAATTGCCCTATCATTGGGCATTAACAACTAGTATATCAAGGATGCGGGAAGAGATTGTCACATCCTTGGTATGATCACCGCAGAGCATTACCTCCCTTGACAATTACTCCTTATTAAAATTAGGCTCCAAACAATCACCCCTCTTGCAATAACTTCCCCCCCCCCAGAAAATTACGTCTCTCATTGTCATTTTCGAACAACGTTTGCTATTTGAATTGAAAAAAAAAAACATTTTTCATATCGTCTGGTTTTGGTCGAGACCTAACTTCAGGTTTTTAACATCTTTTGGGTGAGGTGATTAGAAACCCCTTACGAAATATTAAAGAGCATGCTATTCCAAGAAGGATTCAAGTTTTTGTGAAAAAAAATAGTCTTAAAATGGCCGGGATAAAACAGAGCAGCCCTAATGTAAAAAGGATTCTGTCAACTACAACTCTTTAGATCTATTCAAAAAGAGGGTGCAGGACAAAAGACTTCGTTAACAACTAGGGGTGTTTTGTACAAAAAAAGAAAAACAATACCGTTAAACTCGTAATATTTTACTCTTTCTAATCAGACTAGAGAACTGGATTTCCCCTTAAAGTGTCGACAACATTTAATTTGAAAACTAGCACAATTCTACTTGTATGTAAAATAAGCTGTAATTTCACTCAAATGACAGATTAGGGCACCGTTTGATAAAAGTTGCCAGTTATGACATCTTGTTAGTCTCTAATAATTTCAATAAAACCATGGATTCTGCTTGATTGATAAGCTCGAGTCACTGACTTGTTACCATGGACCTGCTTTGCTCGACCTACAACGATTGGTAATTGTGTGGAACTGACAGCTTGTCAGGACTGATAACTTCCATAAAACCGTGCCCGGATCCTATCAGAAACTATGGCTTTATATCGAAGGGTCCGTCGCTAATGTTAAGGGAATATGAATTGCAGTGAAATCAACTCTCCTTTTCTTATGTTTATCGTCTAATGTGTTATAATGGTAGAAAATGACAAGCCAAAAGAGTAAATGATGACAGTGTAAGAGAAAGGTGCATTAATGTAGGGCCTACATGAGCTTAGTCTTCTGATATGGTATTATGAACTTATGGAAAAATTACAACGGGTGTATGGTAACTTGGGGGGGGGGGGGGAGGGTTTTCCAGTGGGTAAGTATCAGGAGGGGGCGGGGGGGGGGGGGCGGTTCGGGGTATGGTTATGGGGGGGGGGGGGTATCTCGGGGTGGTAATCCGAGTGGTATATTTATCCTGGAGGTAGTTATCCGGGGGGTAGTTATCCGGGTGGTAGTTATCCTGGGGTAGTTATCCGGGGGGTAGTTACCCAGGGGGTAGTTCTCCGGGGGGTAGTTATCCAGGGGGTAGTTATCCGGGGGGTAGTTATCCGGGGGGTAGTTATCCGGGGGTAGTTATCCGGGGGGTAGTTATCCAGGGGTAGTTATCCGGGTGGTAGTTATCTGGGGGGTAGTTATCCGGGGGGTAGTCATCCAGGGGGTAATTACCCAGGGGGTAGTTATCCGGGGGGTAGATGTCCTAGGGGTAATTACCCTTGGGGGTAGTTGCCCTAGGAGGGTAGATGACCGGGTGGTAGTTGTCCTAGGGGGTAGTTGCCCTAGGAGGGTAGATGACCGGGTGGTAGTTGTCCTAGGGGGTAATGGCCCTGGAGGGTGATTGCCCTAGGAGGGTAGTTGTCCGGGGGATAGCTGCCCTAGGGGGGAATAGACTTGGGGGGTAATTATCCGGGTGGTAGTTATCCGGAGGGTAGTTGCCCAGGGGGTAAGTGCCCGGATACGTTATAAGGACACCTTTATATAGGCAATACATATCAATGGTTCTTGTGTAAAGTTCAATATTGTACAGAGGGTTAAAAAAAAATGATCAAACCTGGAACTTAACTTTAAAATTAATCATTGATTTAACAAAACTGATTCATGCTTCTATGTTAGTCAAATCATCCCCAACTATTCATTGTACTCTATTCAGCTTTACTCGTATGGATATCAATGGCGGTATTATCTGATGTATGATTTTAGAACTATTAAGGATTAAAAGTGGGTTTTTTTTTCTGAAACTTGGTATCTACATTACTTTAGCTGTCTAGTCACATACTCCTATTTATAGGTTTGACTTATACCATATGTAGTTTAGTTTACCTGTGCATTTTGGCAGAGGTTTGATTTTTGATGGTAAGAGGTCTTTGGAGGTAGTACTGTGTCTTCCACCCTGAGTAAGGTGGTTAGAAATAAAGATACAAAGGTATAATGAATACATTTGTGACAACTGTGTACAATTCATACAGACAATACTCGCAGAGAGGCACACAATGACAATGACAATTTCTTTCTTATGCCACCAAAATGTATGGGTATTGAAGGAAATTAATTTGAGGAAACATCGTGCTGAACAAATAAAAATGAGGTATTTCATAATATGAATTATGAATATATATATATATATATATATATATATATATATATATATATATATATGGTGTCTAAAAAAACAACAACTATACACTTTTGCAATGGCTGCCGAATAAGAAATATATGCTACTGGGGGAAAAGGTTTATACGTATGCAGGGGCGGATCCAGGAATTCCGTAAAGAGGGGGCGCGTTTACAAAATTAAAGGGGGGTCGCACGCACCCCTCCCCCCATTTTTTTCTTTTTATTTCTTTTGTTTCAACAAAAAATAAAGGGGGGGGGGGCGTGCGCCGGTTGCGGTCCTCCCTGGATCCGCCCCTGCGTATGGATAGCTTTTGGACTCAACTTTCATATGACACCAAAAAGTCTAAAAATAATTTATGCTTGAATGAGCACTGCTCACTTTTGTAAAAGGTATGAAAATTAGGCTGCGCAGGAATTGGCCTTTTAAATTTGCGACAGAAGAGTCCGTTGGAGCTTACAAAACTGAAGTTGATATGACAAATTTGTGATCAATTGCGATCAGTTTTGGTTTGCTGAGTAAATAATAAACCAAACTTTCATGCATGAGTAAACAGCAGTTGCATTTATTTTATTGTAGCATTGCAAATTTTCCTGGTAGACTCAGTTGTGTGTTCATGTGAGTCAGGATGAGGTGATGGTATATCTTGCAATTTCCATGCTACACACTCCTATATTTTTTTTTTTTACATCTGTGACTTGAATGAAAACCTTCGCCCCACATTGAAATTGTTTTCAGATTAGTAGAATAGCTAATTAATTTACTTAATAACAAGTGGGGATTATGCAAATTCTTTATTTAAATACATTTTGTTGAAAAAGGAATGTCACAGCCAGTGGCGTATCTAGGGGGGGGGGGAGGGGGCAAGGGGGGCACGTGCCCCGGGCGCCACTCCTTGGGAGCGCAAAAACACGAAAAAAAACACGAAAAAAAAACGAAGAAGAAGAAGAAGAAAAAAGAAAAGAAGAAGAAGAAGAAGAAGAAAAAAAAAATCGCCCGGAAGGGTGGGGGGGGGGGGGGAGAATGGTGTGTGTGGGGGGGGGGAGAAAACCAAATCAAAAAAGATAAAAACAAAACATGATGATGACGCGGACAAAATGATAATGTTTATTGTGATGTTCACACAAGAATTCCATGTTCTGTCAGCTGAAATACAAAAATTTTCGGCTCGCTCGCTGCGTTCGCTCGCCAAAATTTATATAAATAAAGAAGGTAAGAACAAAACGAGATGATGACGCGGACAAAATGACAACGTCTATTGTGTTCACACATGTCATTTTATATTTAGCAGGCAAAATGTTTCACGGAGCAGCCAATTGGATCAAAAGAAGGCGCCAACGGTTTCGAACATACGGGGGGGGGGGGGCGCAAAAAAAAATCAAGCAAGATAAGAACAAAACGTAATGATGACGCGGAAATATGCAAATTTCGGCTCACTCGCTCGTACAATTTAGAGTATTTTTCTCAAGTCCACAGTTTGTTGGTATAAATCGTTATCTATAAGGCCGTCACTATATCTTCATTAGGATTGTAAGATCAAATAAGCAAAAAATGACAAGAATTCAATGTTTTGTAAGCTGAAATACAATAATGTTCGGCTCGCTCGCTGCGCTCGCTCGCTAAAATTTATCCAAAAAAAAAAAAGGAGAAGAAGATAAGAACAAAACGTGACGATGAGGCGCACAAAATGACAATGTCTATTGTGTTCACACATGTCATTTTGTATTAAGCAGGAAAAATGTTACACGGAGCAGCGGCTGCAATTTCATTCGTTCTGAAGCGATCGCCGATTGGATCAAGAGAGGACGCAAACGGTTTCGAACATATATGGGGGGGGGGTGCAAAAAAAAAAACCAAATCAAAAAAGATAAGAACAAAACGTAATGATGACGCGGAAATATACAAATTTCGGCTCACTCGCTCGTACCAATATAGAGTACTAGTATTATAAGTCCTCAGTTTGTTGGTATAAATCGTTATCTATAAGGTCGTCACTATATCTTGATTAGAATTGTAAGATTTAATAAGCAAAAAATGACAAGAATTCCATGTTTTGTAAGCTGAAATACAAAAATTTTCGGCTCGCTCGCCGCGCTCGCTCGCCAAAATTTATCAAAAAAAGAAAAGAAAAGAAAAAAGAGATAAGAACAAAACGTGATGATGACGTGGAAATATACAAATTTCGGCTAACTCGCGTGTACCAATTTAGAGTACTTTTTAAATTCCTCATGCAGTTTGCTGGTATAAATCGTTATCTATAAGGCCGTCACTATATCTTGATTGGAATTGTAAGATTTGATTAGCAAAAAATGACAAGAATTCCATGTTTTGCAAGCTGAAATACCAAAATTTTCGGCTCGCTCGCTGCGCTCGCTCGCCAAAATTTATCAAAATTCATTACATTTAAATCACCCTCAAAAGACCCCTTTTAAGTGCTTGAAAAAGCATATCATGTGGACTTTGTTTAAAGTCCCTACCGGGATGGGGTTGGGGTTGAACACTTTTTCAGAAATTAGGGGCGCAATTTTCGCGCTTGCCCCGGGCGCCGTTTTCCCTAGATACGCCACTGGTCACAGCTACTGGCTACTTATTCTTCAGGTTACCCATTGACCTGAAGAATAAATAGCTGACATCTTTCACATTTTTTTTTGACAATCCATAATCAATATATTCAATGTTACATAATCCCTACCTTGGTATTAAGTAAATCAATGAGATGTTCAGTGGGGTGGAGGTTTTTCATTGAAGTCACAGATGTAGATAATAAGAGTGTGTAACATGGAAACTGCAACATGTATATACCATCACCTTATCCTGACTCACATGAACACACCACTGAGTCTACCAGGGAAATTTGCAATGCTACAATAAAATAGATGCAACTGCGGTTTACTCTGTAAAAGTTTGGTTTAATGAACCATAGAATTCACTCAGCAGATTCATATTAGGAATTCCGTTTAGAAAGGGTGTTTTTTATAAGGACAGGTCACACTTTGCTATCGGAATTGGCTTGAATATGCATAATACAGGCCTACATCTAATCTCTGGAACTATACCTGTTGCCATGTTCTTTCCTGTGGTCTTGTTGATGAATTAGCGTATGACATCTTCAGGGGATTGGTTTCGATGCTAGCTCTGCCATACTGCCAAATTCAATACGGATATAAAAACTCAAAAATAAGATACGACATTTTAATTTTACATAAGGTACATAAAAAAAAGAATAAAGAACTAACAAAACCCCTATGAAACAAATTTTCAAAAAGACAATTTAGCACCAAAGTCATGGTTGATCTCTTTAATGTCCAGCAGGTAGACTTTGTGCTATGTATTAGATATCAGAAAAAAAATATTTCCATGCTTTACTAGCACGTATACACAACCTTATAATTTTAAATGCATACACGTACATTGAATTTATTCCTATGTATTCCTATATACAATCGTGTATTCATACCTTTTTGCCATTGTATGGTAGGCTCTAAATGTTGCCCGACATGACGCCAAACTGTATGATG
The DNA here is from genome assembly GCF_040938485.1 of Diadema antillarum. Classification (NCBI taxonomy): domain Eukaryota; kingdom Metazoa; phylum Echinodermata; class Echinoidea; order Diadematoida; family Diadematidae; genus Diadema; species Diadema antillarum. The sequence goes on from NW_027271624.1 coordinate 481,765, forward strand.
TCTATACTGCCTCCATCTTAATTGGTGTATACAGTATATTATGGAACATTTATAAATAAATATATATATATATATATATATATATATATATATCTTAAAGGAGTCTATACCTGTTGCCATGTTCTTTCCTGTGGTCTTGTTGATGAATTTGTGTATGACATCTTCAGAGGATTGGTTTCGGTGCTATCTCTGCCATGCTGCCAAATTGAATACGCATGTTAAAACTCAATAATAAGATACGCCATTTTAATAAAACATAAGGTACATCAAAAAAAAAAAAAGAATAAAAAAAAGATCAAAACCCCTAAAAAACAAATTTTCAAGAAGACAATTTAGCGCAAAAGTCACGGTTGATCTCTTTTATATCCAGCAGGTAGACTTAGTGCTATATATTAGCTAACAGAAAAAAATATATATATCACGCGTACACACATACTTATAATTTTAAATGCATACACGTAAATTGAATTTATTCTTATGTATTCCTATCGTGTATTCATACCTCTTTGCCATGGTTCTTACTGTCGGCTCTATGTTGCCCAATATGTCTTCAAACTGTATGATGTCTGTACTGCCTCCATCTTAATTGGTGCCAAAATGAAACACTTTTAACATTATTACTGAGCTCACGACTCCAAACCTCACAGCCGAAAAAAAATCCTTTAAGATGTATCATATTAGATTATATATATATATATATATATATATATATACATATATATACATATATATATATATCTATAAGGAGTATCATATATACCTGTTGCAATGTTCTTTCCTGTTGTCTTGTTGATGAATTAGCGTATGACATCTTCAGAGGTTTGGTTTCGATGCTATCTCTGCCCTGCTGCTAAATTGAATACGGATGTAAAAAAAAAAACAATGAGATACGCCATTTTAATGATACATAAGGTGCATAAAAAAAGAAAGGATAAAGAACTAACAAAACCCCTATAAAACAAATTTTCAAGAAGACAATTTAGCGCCAAAGTCATGGTTGATCTCTTTCAGGTAGAGCAGGTAGACTTTGTGCTATAGGCCTATATTAAATAACAAAAAATATTTCCATGCTTACAAATAGTATATACACACATAATAATTATAAATGCATAAATAAATGTACATTGAATTTATTCCTATGTATTCCTATATTGTTTATTGTATATTCTATATTGTAATGTATGCCTATATTACATAGGCCCTACTCCGAATTACGGCCACATTAAACATTAAAAAGCAATATAGCTCTACAAAGCAGGCTCTAAAAACACCAATTGTGACGCAGCATCACAAAACCAACAAAAAGTCGCCAAACATGGATTTTTAGTTAAGGGCAGATTCTGAAAGAGCAGATTCTAAACTTTAAAATGATGTATAACTCAGTCAAAGGACTCCCTTAACCCACCATAAATACTGGAAAGAAAACAAACTCTGGAAAAGTGTAAACTGAGAAAAGAGGCTCTGAAGTACAAGGTCTATTCAAGCGCTTAATCTTTCACCAAGCCGCGCTAGCTGTGAGATGAAAGGGACAAAACACAGGATGTCAACCAACGGAGTAAAAAAATGAAGGGATTATCAGATTAAACTGAAATCAAGCATGTTCTATCAACACATTCTGTTCATGATTAACGCCATCTTACAAAGCAGTAGCATTATCCATTCAAAAGTTATAAGACTTGAAAGTGAAGAAAGTACAAAGGATTTAAAGAAATGAAAAGGAGCCTCTGATACATTCTATCTGATCATTAATGGTCTCCCCAAAAATGGTTTGCAGAAAAACTGTTCAAAACACACTTTCCCATCCGTGTAAACGCTCCAAACTACTTATATATGTAGTGTATAGAAGAAAGATAGCTCTTTCAGAAAATATGAAAACTCATGCAAGATTGACATAGTTGGCCCATTTCACCTGTTTTGAGACCTCATGTAAAATCAAGGGGTGCGACATTTTGTTTGTTTTGTGGTGCACGGTCACAATTAATAAGTCTGGCTTGTACGGATACATTATTATAATTATACATACCATTATGATCACGTACCTGAGACAATGATACATGATACAGTGCCGCGTAAAAAATACAAACGTACTACTTTTCTGCAGATTATTTTGCTATGATAAGAAACCTATGCATTACTGTGTATACCATGACCGCAGCGGAAGACCCATAGAAGCCGGGATTGCTTTAGCTGTGATAGGCCTACCAACACTAAAGTAACTGATACCATGACATTGGGCTCGAGTAAAAGAACTCTGGAAGATTTTTTCTTACTATCCGCAATATCGTAAAATTCCGAAATCTCTATTCTAATTGTCGTTGTTTGCATTAGGCCTAAATAAGATTCAAGCAGAATTTCTGGCAGCAGGTTGCACGTAACTCAGCCTTACAGTACCGTACGTAGGGCCTATAATAATCAAACAACAGTATTCCACCCAAACGCCGTGTTTATTATCTCGTAATGACACAATTTTTTAGGCTCTGTGGACCCTGTGCACGCCATGCACCGATGCTAACCCCGCGTTCGGGCTGGTTGCAGTTACACCGATGCATGCTTTGAGAGAGAAAGCGACTGATATGAAGCTAGTATCACGTGCAAAATCGAAATCACTTAATCCATTACTTACTATGTCTTCAGTGAAATCTGCACGCCCTCCTCTGCCTCTTCGAGTATGGTGACGCGCCAATTCAAGCTTTTCGGAAGACAACTCGGCCTAAGCAAATAACAAACTCGGCCTTGACGTGTAGACTAAGGAGTATAGGTTGAGTTACTTGGAACCTGAATTTGATTATAACTATATAGTACACTGCATGCGTTTGTGCTAGATGTGGTCCATTTTATTTGTGCTTTCATCTTTATAAGCAATAATCCTTGATGACGGTTCGCTTTTATATTTTCGGGACATGCCAGTCTTAAAAAAATAGAGAAATAATATTCTGTGAATAATACTGATCGAGTTCAAGTCTCAGTGTGTCTTTTTTTTTTTTTTTTTTTGAAGGGGGCGGGGAGCGGTTAGATGAAGGGTTAATGGTAACAACACGCCTTGGAAACCCTATGACATATTGACAAGTATATCACAGGTCCTGCATTCGGTCTGAAAAAACAAAACAAAACACAAAATCAAATGTCTGTCTTGAAGAATATATGTATAGCGAACACAAACATCTAAGGTACACTGTGAAACACCGCAGTCTGGGAAAAGACTAAATTTGGGAATACCGAAGCAAAATGGCGTCGTTTGGGGAATCCCCTAACTTTACCGTCAGGTGCACGCACGCACGTCTCTCTCCGCTCGTCGTGCATCAAAACTAGAAAAATAAAACAAGATCTCTACCGTGTTATCGTCTCCGTTTGGTCATGTGGTCTCGGGACTTATCATTGAATGTAGGAACTTATTCTATTTGCGTGCATGTTCGTACATAAAGTGATGAATGCTCGGTGAAATTCTGCATAAGAAACTCACTCGGAGGGAGCAGGTAAATAACCTGGTTTATTGTTACTCGTCTGGGTAGGAATAGAAAAAAGTCATGAATTTCGGGGACGTTGACGGTTTACTGCACCCAGAAAGTAGATGTATTGTTCATGGTATTAAAGTACTGACTGTATTAGACCAGGGAGGTGGCCTCCCTGCTATTGTGTAAGACCCAGAGCGATGTAAATCCTACCTGCGTTAGTGCGATAAAGGAGACTTCATGCTTCACTTATAATGAAGCCAAGCTTTTTCCAGTGATTTGTGAGACGTATCGTGCACGGCAGTACGAATTAAAAACGTAAGAGGAAGCGAATAGTGAATGACAAGACAATGCTGGTGTACTATTCTTGCATTGGCATCGGAGGGTCGCAATTACACCGTGGTGATTTTTACCAAGTGCACATTGAAGCAGTGAAGGTGGGATCCATTTTGACATCCATCGCCCTATAATGTATTCCACTATAGTCAGAGAAAGTGTATTTTTTCACACGTCTGTTTTGCGTTTTCATTCACGCGTACTGTTGCTATCACATACACTATACAGACAAACAGTCTGCGTAAGTTTTAATTCAGGCAGCTTGTGCGACAATTCAATAAGACCCTTCTTTCTTGGATCAGCTACTAGTATAAGCTGTAATCTGCGTCGCGCCCGAAGAAAAATAAAAGATCATCGAGTAAGTCGTCTCAAACAATGTTTGCAAATACTGTGCTTGCATGGCTTGATAATTTGTTTGTTGTCCGTGTGTGTGTTTGGCGATTATGATAGTATGGTATATACGGGCCCTACATGAACATATGAATGTTGTATATATATATATATATATATATATATATATATGTACTCAGCAGAAAAGTAAACACTTTTCAAGGTCATATATTTTCTCGTAGAAAAGTTGGCTAGATATAAATGTGTATGTTGATCGATTTGTTTTCTTTGGCTTCATGCATAGACGATAATCACCGTTAAATACATGCAGGATGTCGGGATTTATGATTACGTTTAACTGAAAGACGGAAATTCCTTCTTTTTTTTTAAAGAAAATTTGTTTTTATTTTGTTTTTATTTCTGTTTTTTGTTTTACTGAAATAGGTGTAGTCGCCTGACAGATATTTAATCATATTCTTGAATTGTTTGGCAAACATGCATCCTCAGCTATAAATACACATGATAAATACACAATTTCTTGTGTATAAACAGACTGGGTGAACAAGGTGAATACAAGTATACATTCTCTTATACATAACAGGTATCTAATGACAATTATTGTGTTCCACTGAAATCAAGAAAACACACTCTCTTTACTGTCAATATTTTGTTATAGTTATATTTTCTATAGAATGAGGAATTCTCTCAGTCTGAGGCACCCCTCCCCCGCCAGAAAAGAGAGATTAAAGTAACAAAAAGAGGAGGCGAGACAAAGAGTGGCCTAGAGGGGAAGGGAGAAGGAAGGAGGGGGAGAAAGGCAATGAATTTTCCCAAACAGACGATCTGCAAGAGTACAGCCATGTGCTGTATTGTGTGAAATGATATCCATTGGTCCATGTGTGTGTGTGTGTGTGTGTGTGTGTGTGTGTGTGTGTGTTCAAGCCACCGCCTGTTCTAGGTAGGCTTCTTAAAGGACAAGTTCACCTTCATATAGGATTGAGCGAATGCAGCAATATTAGTAGAACACATCAGTGAAAGTTTGAGGAAAATAGGACAATCCTGTCAAAAGTTACGAATATTCCAATCAGTCACTGCCGGAAGAGAAGACTACTACAGTTTATGATGTCACATGCATACAACTATAAGAAGGAAAATAAAAGGAGAATTAATTCACAAAACTTTACTTTTTGAATAAAGTGCATATTTCTTCGACTTGCTACTGATGTATGTTAAGGGTAATATTATTCCCCCTGCCTTCTGAAAGAGAGAAGTCAAGTGTTCTTTTGTTATGCGAGAGAAATAGAAATGTGTTGAATTTTCTTTATTCTTTCTTTATATCGTTGTACTCATGTGACATCACCAACTATAGTCGTCTTTTCATCCAGCCGTGACTGAGCAGAAACTTCAAAAGTTCATAACGTTTGAACGGATTGTCCGATTTTGCTCAAACTCTCACTGATGTGTTCTACTAATTTTGCTGCATTCACTCAACCCACATGTCTATGAAAGTGAACTTGTCCTTTAATACTTATTCTGCTTCTGTTGAATTGAAAACTTCTGTTCTGACTCTCTCAGTTGCAGGAACCATTCTGAAATGGCACAGAACGTAGGCCCAGACAGCCCACAAGGTACCGGTTCGACGTACGGCACAATGCATAGCAAAGAAGGTACATTGTACGTTGTCTTCTGCACCATGTTCACGCCACAGAGGTCCCACCGTACTGGGGAGAAATGAACAACATGCCGGTCTTAAAAACAACAAACAAACAAAAAGGATAATTTGATCTGTCCTATATGTATGGCATTTGACTTCAGAGTATATTTTGAAAAGTTTTATCATCAATGATTCATTTTCAAAATCATGAATTGGTATCTCAAACTCCATGTACTGTCACATAAAGTCTGTGTTGTCAATCACAGACCCCTTCTTGTTATTTGTTTTTGTAAGCATTAAGCATTCTTTTCAGTCACCTCCATCGTAAATATATATATATATATATATATATATATATATATATATATATATATACATATACACATATACATATACAGTGCACTCCCGTTATAGCGAACACGGTTATAACGAAATTTCGTTATAACGAAATAAAACTTCTGGTCCCAAAATTATGGCCATCAAAGTCTATGGTACAAAATTCGCTTATAACAAACACGGTTATAGCGAAATTTTCGTTACAACGAAGTCTTTTCCGAGCGCCACTGAAAAGAAAAACAACTAACGAAATGCGGATCGCGTTCGAAAATACGTAGCAGAACACGCATTATTTTGTAGCGTCTCTGCATGGGCGAACGCTTCATATCACTGTGTGTTCGCTCCGTGTGTCACGCACAGTTTCCGAGGGGAACTCGTGTTGTCATCTGAAATTAAATAACTATTCGTTTTATTATTCCGGAAGTTCTATATTACAAAACACACAGATTCTGTTACACCTTAAATGTGCGTTAGTATGGGAATGGCATTTTCATTTGTCGATCAACGAGCTTTTCGGAAAACGAACAATACATTGCTTATATTTCTATTCATATTATGAACTTTCGGAACAACGAATCTTCGAAAGAGGGATCGAAGCTTTGACAGATGAGCAATCCTTCGGAATCCCGGGAATGGCGAAACTTCGGAATAAGGAGCCTTCGGAGTAACGAATTTTAATAAGAAACGAACCTTTGGAATAGCGAACTGTAACCGAATCCTAAACCATCATTTTCTATACCTGTGTGACAATACAAACAACTTTATGCTCTCTTTTAAATGGAATATTTAAACAAAATTAAAAAGGTACCATCCCATTTTTCACATAGCTTTCCAGTGGATGATGAGTATTCAACAAACAGAATATGATATACATGCAGTAATTTATATGCGTGGCTTCCTTGTTTTCGCTATATATTGTATTTGTTCGGTTATAACGAAATTTCGCTATAACGAAATAAAACTGCCGGTCCCGAGCATTTCGTTATAACGGGAGTGCACTGTATATATATATATATATATATATATATATATATATATACATATATATATATATATATATGTGTGTGTGTGTGTGTGTGTGTGTGTGACCGTGCATCACAAAACAAACAAAAAATCGCACCCCTCGATTTTATATGAGGACTCAAAAAGGGTGAAATGGTTCAACCAAGTCAATCTTGAGTTTTTCTTATTTTCAGAGAGAGTTATCATTCTTCTACATTATTCTTCAGTTTGGGATCTTAACATGAATGGGAAAGTGTGTTTTTAGCAGTTTTTCTACAACCCCCCTTTTTTTTTGGGGGGGGGGGAAGAGTAGAATGATCAGGTATGTCTTACAGGCTGCTTTTCATTTCTTGAAATCCTTTGCACACTCTTCACTTACAAGTCTAATAACTATTGAAAGGATGAGGTAACTGATTTGAAAATTGCGAACATGCTAAATTTCACCTAAATCTGATAATCCCTTCGTTGTTGTTGGTCCGGTGGTTTACAACCTATGTTTTGTCCCTTTTATGGCACAGCTAGCACGGCTTGGTAAAGATTAAGCGCTTGAATAGACCCTGTAACTTCAGAGCCTCTTTTCTCAGTTCACACTTTTCCAGAGTGTGTGCTTTCTTTCCAATATTTAGATAGGTTAGAAGAGTCCTTTTGAATTGAGTTATACATCATTTTAAAGCTTAGAGTCTGCTCTTTCAGAACCTGTCCTCAACTAAAAATCCATGTATTGCGACTTTTTGTTGGTTTTGTGATGCAGGGTCACATATAATACAATGAATAGCAGGGATAGGACCAAGGGGGTGATACTTGTCACACTGAAAATATCATTTAACGTGGTCTTTTGAATCTCTTGAATTTCTGTACTACATCCAGGTCCTCAACGTCGCATCAGGATATCCGTATGCTCGTCTTCAAAAGAGGAGAGTGCGTCAGGCTTTCTTCACTACCTCCAGACACTGAGGGACAGGCGGCAAGACTTGATCGAGAGTGTAGAGTTCCATCCACTGCCTTACAACAATATCGACAAGTACAAATTTCCTAAAGACAAAAAAGTCGACGTCATGCTGCTATGCCACTCTATTCACAACAGGAGGTTCGCCATTACGGATGTTGATGATGCCCTCTACAACAAATACTTGTGCTACTGCACGAAAAAGCTAGGTAATCTGATTTTTGCATGTCCAACATCGACATTGTAATTGCTTTGTTTGACTCAATTGTAACGCGGGAGTATAAGATATCATTGAATAGATTGAATTGCCGAGATGAACATTTTCTTGCACTGACGTGTATGTCGTCATGACTTTGGAATGATTAAACTCCTTTTTATTGTATAGAAGAACTAGAAATGTCGCTATGGCGACTGATATGCCTCCCCCATAATGTATGGTTCTCCGACTAGGTCTATAGCACAATGTTTTGAGAATGTGTGATGACAGCTTCACATAAGTGGCAAAATATTAAAATAACATGTTTATCACAAATGCATTGAGTGTTCACTATCCTTGAACTAGGTTTATTTGGATGAATGGCTATACTGTCTAAGAGTGCAGGTATTTGGGGATTTGAGGATTTGTACCCAACTTTTGACCCTTTTATAAGTTTAAATAAGAAGTGACATTTAGCACTTTCACTTGACCTTTGACCTTTAGGCAATAAACTTCCAAGAGAATCTGTATTGGGTTGCGTCATATACGTGTATGCATACACTAAGTTTCAAGAAAAAAATCCTGCGGGCATTGCATAATTGTAGATAAAAGAAAAATAATGACAGTCTGATGAGTTGACCTTGACCTTTCACCCCTGACCTTTGACAGATGACCCCTAAATTCCGAACATGATCACTGCCAGTCAGTTCATGCATACATACTAAGTTCCATGAAGAGACCTTGAAATATTTGTGAGATATGGAGAAAAAAAGTGAAATTTTAACATTTTCACTTGACCTTTGACCCTTGACCTTTGACCTCATGACCCGAAGCTCTCTCTGGGGAATCTTTCTATGGTAGTTCATGTGTACACCAAGTATCGAGAAAATACCTCCAGGCATTGCATAGATATAGGGGAAATAGTGAAATTTTGAGCATTTGACCTTGACCTTTTGAGCATGTGCGCCAAATAGTTGATAGGCACAGCTTCACCCACTCATACATCAACATGCCAAGTTTCATTAGGATACCTCAAACAGTTTTTTTAGATACGCTGTCCACAAAATTGATGACGGACGGACGGACGGATCAAGGACGGACGGACGGACAACCCGTAAACATACTAAGTAATGCCTCCGGTGACACTTGGTGGCGGAGGCATAAAAAAAAAGAATCACTTGCGTATTCCATATAACTTCAGGCAAAGTCTAGAATACTAGCACTTGTAAGGTACCAGAATTGATAATCTTGAAATGTGTAGAATGTTTCATTAATCGTGTATCATTCTATGGATTTTTTGCTGCTGATGGGACCTGTAATTTGAAGGACCGTCACCATCTCTGTATGGGAATAGAGTCTATGTGAAGACTGTATCACTCTGAATGTTTTGAATATTCTATATGTAAATGGAAATGAATGAAAAAAAAATGTGGTAATGGTGATCTATTGAGAGCTACGTAGTGGATTCGTAAAAGCGTTCACAATTTTCTGAAAAAACGGCCCACTTTCTAAATTTAACCCACGACTTTCCAGCGTCATTTTTTTTTTAGTACTTCGAGACGGGGATGGGGTGTTTCGATGTAATTTCTATTCAAATTGAGGAAGAGATTTGGTGCAATGATGATGTCACGGTCTATAACCATACCATCTTCATGAGGGTTGGTGCTGTGGCTTTGCCTTTGGCTCAGTCCGGTAGCGCGTCTGTCTCCAGATCCGGAGAACCCGGATTCGAGTCCTGAGTCTGACTGAGCAATGTGTGATATCATACCGTCCCATCATGATCTAGTAATATAAAGAGGCGACACACTTTGTCATGTGAATTAAATATAAAAATGGAGTTTCTGTATGTCATAGAGTCAGAACTCATGCATGCAAGTTTAAAGCCACTGCCCTGCTTCATTCATTCATTGCTATAGGCCTATGAGAGCAAGGTGCATAACGCGGTGAAATGGTCCTGCCTTATATCCAACTGGATCCCATAGAAGACCAGCAAGTGCATCTGAATATGGGCTATCGAGCCATCTTCTCAGATGCACAAAAATTAAACAAACATGTCATATACTTTTCAAATGCCATGATATCTGAAGTCCAGGTATATGTTGATGGTTCGTACATGCTTATGTACAAAATTAATGTCGAAAACAGTGCCTCACGCACGAACCTAAATTCGAAAATTTCGTATTATTTGTTGGCAAAAAAAAAAAGAGAGAAAATATAAGATGCTCAAAACACTGCAGTACTTCCCGTGCACAGTACAATGTAAAAAACGAAAGTTTACATTCTTATTCACGTGTTTGATTTTGCATGATAGGTCAGGAGAGAGCTGCTGTGATTGCGCACGATTTTGAGGACTTGGGCGAAGAAGCTGAGAAGAGTCGCATGGAGTTGTTCAGAAAGGGACAACCAACGACTTTCAAGCTGGCCGCCCTCGCCTTTACTGCCGGAAGGCTGGATGGTTCTCAGCCGGAGATTTCGGAGGAAAACTTACAGAAACTGGAGCTCTTCTTTAACAATGCAGCGTCTCAAAGAAACTCAAATACGTCGCATCCGCGTAACTGTTGTGTAATAGTGTAGCAGTGTACAATACCGAAGTTGGTGACAATGAGATTTGGGATATCGCAAACTGTATGCATGCAATAACCGCAAGAGGAGAGTCAAGAAATCTGATGTGTGTATCACTTCAATAGTGATTGTGTGTGAGTGAGTGTGTGTGTGTGTGTGTGGGGGGGGGGGGTGTATGTGTATTGTGTGTGATTTGCAAAAGTGCAGAAGGTAAGATGGGGTAATTTTTCTGTTTTGATTAAAAAATAACACGTTGACTGCAATAATGCAGCTAACTACATCTCACAATGCACTATATATGTGTATTGACAACGTGAGGGAAAAGAAGTAATGTTGGTTCACTATCAAATTGTATCCCACTAATTCTAAGCCTATTCTTGCTCATCTCATATGCCGTTTTTCTGGTTATACTAAAGTCATTTAAGGTAAAATTTAAAATTATTGATTCTTTGGAAAAGAAAACACGAACTTCTTCCGCAGCACACATCACGAAACCGCTATCATATTGATATCAAAGAATCGCAATAACTCACTGATGCTTGAATTACAACAACCATTTAGTCGACCGATTGCTAGACGAAAATGATACGAACAATACGAAAAATGATCATTGAATGTACTTGCTGTGGTTGCACTCATTTCAGGTTCAACATTATCTTAATTGTCAATGTTGAAACCTGCTCGGTTGTCTTTCGTGAACCAACTATATGTATTCAAGGCTTACTTCATATTACGTGTTCATGTTTTCTTTTTCATTATGGTACATTGTAATTGTTATCCGTGTTCATAGATTTATCAATTTATTCCTATCGTTTTTGCAATGGAAAATCGTGAAGGAAAGATTCTGCCCTATTTCATAATGGTTCTACATGTATCTCTACCGTTTCTATTCATTGCACTCTCGCTGTATATTTTTCAAGTCATGTAACATGAACTCTGATTTGAAAGAAGAAGGAGAAAAGATGTGACATGATGGTGAAGCAGATTTTGTGAGCTTTCTTCTCCCAGAACAACCACCACAACAACAAAATCGAATAAGTTTTCGATACATTATATAGAAAACTGTAAATCTGTAAATCACTGCAGGAGGAAGATATTGCAAATTGTGCCGCAATCGAACACTTAGTGAAATGATCAATGATCGTGCCTGATGTGTTAGAATTAGCGTTCACAAGAACCTGTTATGAGTATCACTAACAATATGTATTGATTCTACAGCTTGGAATTTTGCTGGTTGTAAGCCTTGACTCAGTTATGATTGTTATGATATGATTGATATCTCGAAACACCGCCTCTTAAGCGGAATTAAATAAGATGTTTGCTCATACAAACGTAAGGCACAAACAAAATACCCGACAAGACATTCAGCAGGGCGAATATAGATTAATGCATATTCTGATATAAAAAACCCGAAATACACAACACATTCTTAAGTGGGGGATGTTATTTCTAAACGTACTCAGCATTTACCTCAGTAAGTCGATAAAACTTCGATTAAAATGACACCATTTCTTTAGACAGACCGATTTACTCTATACAAGAAAGTATTATTTCTTACGTCTGAAAGATAATGTAAGCATATATCAAGACCAAGGATTAATTAATGCGATTAAAAGAGCGGTGTCATAATACGGTCAGTAGGATTTTCGAAACACTTCCACTGATCATCTAAAACATCCATTTTTAATTGGACACATTAAGTATTTTTCTCATTCTTTTAAGTTCCAGAGTGACAGATAACCAAAGAAAAACTGCATAAATCAAGTGCATTAGTTTCGTAATAAATATATTCATTTATGGTTTTGTACGAGTATGAAATGCATAAATGTATTTTCTTTGTTTAGCCTATATTTGTATGTGTTTGTGTGTATATGTTTGAGTATCCTAATCTACTTTCGGTTGTTTATTTGTGTGTTTCTTTTTCATGTATGTTATACACGTAATAGTATGTTTCAAATCAATTCAGTTACAATATAAACTGAACGTCATACATGTACATGTCATACGGTTATTCGATGAGTCAAGCTATTTAGGCGCATTTGTCATGTGTAAATCGAATGTATTGCTGTACGGTGTATGTGGACGATTTTCTTTGTTTTGATGGAAGCAGATCATCCAACCCAACACAAGTCAAAGGGGGACAAAACACGCAACATTATCCGGCTTATATCAACCAGTTTCAACACTATGGAATAATCCAATCCGTGTAGTTATTTGTTTCGCTTTTCTTCATCTTAAGATTTCAGTTGATATATAGTGTGTGATATGTATATATATATATATATATATATATATATATACATATAATATATCATATATCTATAACTTATATATATATATATATATATATATATAGCGTGAAGCTGATATTTCGCATATATCTTTGTGCAAAATGCAAGCATTATTATTCTAACAATGTTTGACAGATATTTTAGGATTGAAATTAATAGATACATGTATTACTTTTTTTTTGTATTTTTGTGATCCGAGATTCTGGTAAAATCATCTTTCTATCGATTGAGTGGTTGAGATTACTTTGTAACGGATAATGTACGTTTATAGCAGTATGGAAAAGAAAAAAGAAATTTACCCGTGGATATGAACTTGCATCACAGCATTGCAAAAAGTAACACGAAAATTATACGATGCATTAGACTGTCGACAAGAACGTCTATGTGAATGAATACGTCTATAAAAAAACATAATTACAATAGTGAATTCCATTTATGTGTTTAAAATGAGCATATTTATTGCAATAATGAATACGTGTATGAAAATGAACATATCTACGATAATGAATACATTTCCATTGTGCAAGTACATTGCAAAAGGCTTATATAACAAAAAAAAGTAAAAATTCACCCTAAAATACTAATATTGTTGCGTTTAACTCATATTGTAAAACGCACTGGTTGTTTAACTACCATGCCACTTCCCGTATAGTTAGGTCTAAATTCACTGTGGTAACTGTACTATCATCGAGAAACCCTCATCAATTAATGATTAAAAAAAGTACAATATTACTGCTCTAATGTACTGTAGTTGACATTTTTGTGTTTCGCTCCTTTTACTTACACTAAACAATTTACCCATTTGATAAGCACAAGGTCTAATAGAATAATCTTTTGATATGCAGGTGGCCTTTTCAAGTTCAAAAATTCAAGTTCGAATTTATTCGTTTTTCCACAATAAAATCATACAGACATAAATCTCACTTTCTTGAGTGACAGAAACAATGTATGTAAATTCATACAAAGAAACCAACAATAATGAAAAAACTAATAATATCAATACATTGTAATTGTTGCAGAAGTAACGAAAATGAAAGAATTATCAATATGCACTGTGTGAAAAAACGGAGGGACCCACTAAAAAGACAATGCTTGTAGAGTGTGGGCCCCTCTTGTATTAAAAACTCGATGCAAAATTTGACTAAATATAGCAACAAAGCAGCACGAAAAGTTTGGCATAAAAAGTTTAGCAGCCCACTAAGAGACAGACGGACAAACAGTTACACACAAAACAATAACAAACGAAATAATGAGCATGAGACAAGACTGGGACAGCAACAAGACTACTTATAGGGAAGAAAACTGACTCGACGACACGACAGGAAACAAGACTACAGCGCGACGAAGAGGTTACAAAATAGACAGGAGTAAGCAACAGACAACGATCATCGGAGGTTAGAGGAAGAAAGAGAAGAAGAAGAAAAGAAGAAACTACAACAAACCCTTCAACTGCGAGGTATAAGTTAAAGAAGATCTTATCATAATCAAAGCTAAGGCAAAGGTAACAATAATGAAAAAAACGGCAATAAAGATTTTGCGGACGGGAAACAAAATAAGCCTATGAACTAATCTGATTCAGGGGGTCGTCATTATAGGATTGCAAAAGAAAAAACTTCAATCTCCTTTTAAAGGAGTATATAGAGGGAGCAGATTTTATATCGTGGTTCAGGGAATTCCAATAATTAGGTCCAGTGTAAATAAGTGTATTCTTTGCTAAAATCGTTCGAAGAAGTGGTAAATGAAACTCGTTAGAGCGTCGGGTGGGGTAATTATGGAATGATTGATTTTTTTGGAACATAGAACCAAAGATATGTGGCAGTAAACTGTTATCATACATATACATAAATTGGCCTAAGTTGTATAAAAATAATTCGTTAATTTTTAGTAGCTTATTACAGTTAAACAATACATTTGTATGTGAACGAGTGGGAGAATTGGAAATGATACGGAGGGCTTTCTTTTGCAATAATAACACTCTATTCAGCAGCGTCTGATGTGTATTGCCCCAAGCTAAAATTCCATAATGAAGGTAAGGGAGTATCAAAGAGGAGTATAACACAAGTAATGTCTTTTCAGGAATATAAAATTTTAGTCTGTTCATAACACCTATATTTCGAGAGATGATTTTGCAAATGTGATCAATATGTATTTTCCAAGAAAGTTTATTATCTACAAAAATACCAAGAAATTTGAAATATGACACACTTTCTAAATTACAATCATCCAGAACTATTTCTGAATTCAAAGAATCAACAGTATTGCTGAAAAGCATATATTTTGTTTTTTGAACATTCAATGACAACTTGTTAGCTCTGACCCAGTTGGTCACTTTTTTCAATTCTATATTAGCTTGATGAACAAGAACATCGATATCGTTATGGGCAAGAAAAACACTGGTGTCATCAGCATAATGTATAAAGGAAAGTACCTCTGAAACAGAGGAAATATCATTGATATATATTATGAATAGCAGCGGCCCTAAAAGACTTCCCTGTGGAACACCACACTTTACATCTCTTATAACTGAATTATTATCTTTAATTGAAACAAACTGTTTTCTGTCAGCTAAATAAGTCTTGAACCACTCCAAGGCCTTCCCACGTATTCCGTAGTGCGATAACTTGTGGAGTAAAATGTTGTGATTAATTGTATCGAAGGCCTTGGAGAAGTCCAAGAATATACTAATTAAATGGGAATGATTGTCAGTTGCATTAACGACTTTATCAATAAAATGAAGAACTGCATGGATGGTACTATGTTTTTCTCGGAAACCAAACTGGGAATTTGTGAATATTTTGTGCACATTTAAAAATTTGATAATTCTGGTGTATATTATTTTTTCTAAAACTTTCGATAATGAAGATAATAAAGAGATTGGACGATAATTACTGACATCCAGATTATTACCTTTTTTAAATATTGGAATTACTTTAGCCAATTTCAGTTTATCAGGAAACATACCATTAGAAATTGACAGATTAAAAATGTGAGCCAAGGGATCTGCGACTGATGATATAACACCCTTAAAGGGGAAGGCTAGTAACTGATCAGTGGGAATCAGTGGAAATGCTGGGAGATGATTGTTCCCATCCTTATGGGATTTATTCAAGAGTACATTGTATATCTATTGTTGTGTGAAAATGATTTGCTTCAGAACGGTCTCATATTCAAGTAATGTGCAGATTAATGCTCCGTCACTGACCAGGGACGCTAACCTGGAAGCATTAAACTGCACATTACTTGAATATGAGACCATTCTGAAGCAAATCATTTTCACACAACAATAGATATACAATTAACTCTTGAATAAATCCCATAAGGATTGGAACAATCATCTCCCAGCATTTCCACTGATTCCCACTGATCAGTTACTAGCCTTCCCCTTTAAGGATACAATTATCTATATCATCATAACCGGAGCTACGTTTGTTTTTTAAAGAGGATACAATATCGATAATCTCATATCTGTTTGTTGGAGTTAAAAAAAATAGAGTTGGGGTTACACTGGCCTAAGAATTCAGTAAAATTCTGTTCTGTAGCCGTAATACCATGAGCAAGCGTTTCACCTATTTTTGAAAAATAAGAATTAAAAACATTTGCAATATCAACAGGGTCATCAATTATTTCATCATCCCACTTTATTTCATCTATTTCTGCTTTTTTGTTCGGAATATTCATTGCCTGCTTTAAAACTTTCCAGGTATTTTTAATATCAAACTTAAATTTCAACAACTGCTGAGAATAATACCTTTTCTTTTCCAAACGTAAAATCCTAGTTAATGTGTTTTTATATAATGTATATTTGTTCTTTGATCGTTCAGTTTTTTCCATTTTATATTTATAATACAATCGATTTTTTCTATTAATTGAACGAAGAATTGATTTTGAAATCCACGGTAACCTAGGCGTCTTTTTATAATCCTTTTTACTTTTTTTGCTTTGGAATGATATCATCCAAAAGAGAATTAAATATTTCCATAAAATTATCAAAAGACAGATTAACTTCATCATTTTCATAAACTCGTGACCAATCAGCATTATCAAGAGCGGCATCAAAACTGGCTAACTTTTCACATGAGACTCTACGTTTGCATAAAGGAGCCGAAGGTTTAGCATCATTAGCCAAAGTTTTCAAAGTAAAATGAGTCATGATTGGGAAATGGTCGGTCACATCTGAGAGAATTATAAAAGAATCGGGAAGAGGTAAGATATTGCAAAACAGATTGTCAATTAAAGTAGCAGAGTGATCCGTGACGCGAGTCGGTTTAGTAATGAGTGGCAAAAAGGATGAAGACAAAAATGTCTCAAGAAACTCGCTTGAGATACAATCATTTCCAGATTTCAGCAAATCAATATTATAATCACCAAGTAGAAAGCAATCCTTATTTCTAAAAACTGGGTTTTTTACCAGGTCTGAAAGATATGTCACAAAATCTAAAGTATTCGAATTAGGAATCTGTATATTATACCCAATAACACATTCCTATATCCTGGGATAGAAATTTCTACAAAAAGAGATTCAACAGTGTTGTCCATTCTACAAATGTCGTTGTGAACAATACATTTGTAAATACTTGATACATAAAATGCAACACCGCCTCCACTTCTGTCCGATCTATTACTGACATACATATTGTATCCGTCGATTGCAAAGGAATCTTCCGTAGTGGAAGTCAACCAGGTTTCGCTAAGTCCAATGATAGAGAGTGATTGGCTCGCATCGGATTCTAATAAAAATTTTAACTCATCAAAATGTTTATTCAGACTTCTTATGTTAAAATGCAACAGAGAAAACGTGTCTTTAGAGAAATTAAAATACATATCTTTGAATTGATTAACTGTTATGTAATTACATGACGTGTTCAGATTTAAATCATTACTAAGATCATAAGGCAGTTCATTTACTGCTGAATTAAGATTATCGGCAACGAAGTTGTCATAAGGAGTTGCTTGTGTTACTGGTGCCTCATCAACTGAGTCAGATTCGGATGTTGTGAGCCTATACAGTTCAAAAAAATCGTCATTTGGCACGGAATGAAAGGGTGCATTCGAGAGATCAGCCATAACGAAAGATGAAATTGTCTAAGATATGAACCTGCATAAACAGTAGCGCTGTAACGAAGGAATACCAGGTTATTATGCAATGGGAGAATAGCCAGCAGACACGGCAGAAGGAATGTGACAAGGCGCGGGAAATAATCGATGCACATAACAGTGTGCATGGGTTGCGTAAAGACTTGAGTAGATAGAGGATCGTTGCGAAGGAAGGGAACTGGGAGTAAAAGAATGCAGAATGAAGTGGGCTAGAAGGGTCAATAACGATGAGAGAGAAGAACAAGGAACACACACAACAGGTGAACGAAGATACAACGAGTGTCTCGGTGGGCTTCCAAAATAAAATAAAAAAACATGCATACACAAGATGATCGGCGGAGAGTATAGACAAAAGAAGAAGGAATGCACATGATCTTATCAGCAGAGAGCATTGCCCTACCGCTGCAATAATACAAAAAATCCGCCTCAGAAAGTACATAATTATACGCTATAACAGAAAGCATCGGTGCACATCTTCCTGCCAGCAACCACCATACACCGTTTAGAATTTGGCAGACAGGAAGGGAAAAAAAAAGTAAAATGAAAATCCAAATCAAAAGAAAATGCAAAGGGAATTTGAATTATCTAGATTTCAATAAGTAACAGATTTTATGTATAGGAATATACTTAAAGGCAAATACATGAGTACTGCTAATACAATATGATCTCATATTGTTTGAATCGGCTGAGTAAGTGTTATGTAAATATCGATACTTTTTTGTTTGATTAACAAAATGGTAAGATAAAATGCAGTGCAAAGAAGGACAAGGAAGGACGGTGCCCTTTACAAATGATAACAACATAGTTAACTGCGGGAAACTTGAATAAACCACAACACATGCCTGTTCCAGGCCTCGCCCGTGCGTTGCTAAACAGCTTCACGCCGCGGGCTCTATATCCGGATATAATTTAAAAAGTTTTACATTTGTTGTTGAAAGGGTGAACATTGTGTTGTACTTTAAAGCAGAATATCAGATAAGATGGCCAGAACCTTTGCATGGTTAATCATGAGACAACTTGGTTGTAAAGGATAAGTATAAATACAAATATTTCAAATAAACGAATGCTCATTATCATAAATGTAGCCTACTTGAAATCAGTTTAATAATCAAATATATGGGTATGAAATAGTAAAATTAACGAATGAGGTACAGAGCGCCCTGAGTAAACACGATAAGTTTCACAATGGCTGAAATCTGTCATGAGTGTGGTAAAGTCGGAAATGTTTGTGGATATAGTAAAGTACCAGCCTCACTAAATTGTAGTAGAGCAACCCCCCCCCCCGAAAAAAAAGATATATATATATATATATATATATATATATATATATATATATAAGTATACACGTTTATATTGTAAATAAGTGGAAAGACTGCAAAAATATACAACCGAGCCTTTACTGGCTATTATAGCTTACAATACAAATACATTTCCAGCATTCCTACACAGTTGGAAATCAGGAGTACGCATACGAAGATCCGCCAAGTGAGAGGCCTTTGGACAAGGCCTCTCAGCAGTGTCTGAAAATAGACTAACCATGTTCGTTGCTGTATAGCAATTAGTCTCGATTCAGACACGCAGGGGATATAAGCCCAGACTGCATTGGCTAAAGGCTAGTATGCAGCTGGTATATGTATTGTCTTTTATCACTAAAGAAAGAGCACAGAAATAAATGAATAATGAAAGGCATCTCCAACCTTTTTTGGCGGACATGATGTACATAAATCATCATTCACTGAATCTCAAGAAAATTGGTCGATATTAACGGGTCATTATTATGAGACCTGCATCTGAGTTTACACAATGTATAGTTGCATCAGTGCCACTTATCATTAAGAAATACGTTTCAAAAGCCAAGTCCATTTTATTAATCTTATAACTTAAACAAATACGATTTGACCATGTTGCTGCATGCCCATCTTGTTCTGACATATATCCCTTAAACGCATCGTCAAGGCTTTTCGAAACCAAACAATCAAAATGCCCTTCCCTTGGGATAATGAATATACATGTATTTGCAAAACCTGCTTTCTTTAGTATATCTTCAACGCAAGTCATCCATTTTGACGTGAACTGTATACATGTAGTTGGATCTTTCTGCACACTAAAGCCAAGCTATAAATCAAGAAAATGTCTTTCTCCTCCTCATCTTGTATTCTGAGCAAAAATCCAATCATTCTACGTCTATATGACCTTATAAAGTGGAGCGCCCAGTTTCTCCATAAGTACAATTTCATATTTTGAAATAAATGAGCACCGGAAATTTAGCACCATCTCGATGTATCATATTTAACACCGGACTTTAATAATAATAGTATCTTCAGCATAGAACAATAGTGTCCTTTTCATACAAAAAAAATTAACAAAAGTATCCAAAAACCTTACTGCACATCTCTCTGGTCAGAAACTTCAGGCCTTCATAACATGTACAGCCAATATAGTTTTCAAAATCATTCGAATAAATGTCAAACAATAATGGTCATGGGTGTTCTCTTTGCCTTACACCAACTCTGTAAATAAAATACTCTGAACATTTACGCATGACTCTGCATGCGGGTATATGTTCTTAATGACATTAAACATTTTACCACTAACTCCACCCTTCAACAGTTTCTGCCATTATGAGCATCCATCACTAAAAGCCAAGGCTTTTTTATAATCAATAAATCCACACAAAAAGAGACGCTAGTTCTGTTGCAAAAATGAATATCAATTACGCACTTCAATACGAATACATGGTTATTTGTGGAGTAGATTGCACGGAAACCTGCTTGCTTCTTTCTAATCTATCAATTAGAACGGGAAAAAGTGGTTAACCTTGAATTTAATACAAGAGTAAATGATATTCCCGATAATGACACCCATGTAGTTTATCTGGGTTGGCAGCTTCACTTGTTTTTATGTAAATAAGAATATTTTTCTTGCACAAAAATCTGTGTGTATACAACATGCATGTATCTAACACGATATTAACCATTAACAAAAGCGGACTATTATCATGATCATATTCCTGTGCCAATCCTTTAAAAATTCATTACGTATTTCATCTATACCACACGCTTATCATATTTAAATTTCTTTCTCGTGGATTCAACTTCATCTTCCGAGAATGGATCATATAAAACATGCTTACCATCAAAACATCTTCAGCCTGTATGAGGTCACAGATAATTGATAATGATCAGCGTTGCTGTTGCCAATCTTCCAAAAGTGGTCAGGAAATCAAAACAATACAACTGGGGCCTCAATCGTATCATTGTGTTCGCCAGACTTCAAACGGACCAATATGGAGCTGTATTATTCTTTCTAAATTTCCGCAATGAGTCATTTCGCTGTTCAAAACACAACTTCTTTTCGACTCAAAAATCTTTTATTACTCGCTGCTGGGTTCATAAATATCATCCTCTTTTTGTCACTTTGGCATCAACTTGCAGGTAATCAACGTAGACCTGAAAAAAAAAAAACACTACATGATTTACTGAAATGCTGACTTAAAAACCCTTCCAGAATCTGAAGACGTGTTACAAATGAAGTAACCAAGTTCTAAATTTAATTGGTGGCACGGCAAGTATATATACGCAAAGCAATCCACACGGATTTCCTGCAGCACGTTAGTAACGCTTTTCGTCAATTTTGAGTTGATTTTGACAAGACATCATTATTTCATCTTGTTCGCATCTGGGAAAAGTCTGACGTTTATTCAAATATTTCATTCCTTTTTATTTTATTTTATTTTATTTTATTTCATTTATTTCATTTTGTTTTATTCTATTATTTTATTATTATTATTATTGTTATTTTTTTTTACAAGGGAAGTTAAAAAAAAGTGCAATGGTGCTTGGCTTAGTGTTCGGAAATGTATACAGAATTTTGTTCCATACGGCAACAGCATCATTTTGCCCCCCGAATTCGGTACTGCAATCGTCATGCATATATATGACACGGAATATACACCAACAGCTTAATTGATGATGGTGCAGACAAAATGAATTTTAAATAACAAATAATTGGTACCTTTGTAAAGAGTAATGACACACCTTTTTAACTGAAGGCGTTCGCATTAAAAGAATTTTAGAAAGCCTAATATAGCCTAGCAAGGATTAGTTGCACCTGTAGTATGTCTCGTGAATATGTTTGAAGTTGATGGATACACACAGCTTTAAGCTGTAAGATAGACAAGTGTGATAGAAGCAGGCCTGTTTGACTCCCTTATCAAATCACCGCTAATATTGATATCGTACCCCTTAGTAAATCACCTTTTATGGTAAACTGACACATATAGCATGTATCCTCGCTACTTCATTTGCCGCTTTAACTTTGAAAATGCAATTGCAAGTGTTTCCTTTCCATCATGCTAGAGTACACGCGTCCATTGGACCTTAAAGCTTTTACAACAGATGGCAAGGATTTTCCATGGTGTGTGTGGTATTTCTACAAATTATGATAGCTAAAGTGTACTGAGACCGATAGAAATAAGCGGCACGTATACTGTCCATCAGGGTATACTAGATGGATGCGATGTCAAGTATTCCATGGTCAACGCTGGAAAATATATAATTACAAATTGTAGATGGAAATCGACACAGGTGAGATGAAGCAGGCTGCGACAATACTGACAATGACTGACTAATCAAAACATACCAACAAGAAGAAAACGAAAAGAATGGTATAAGATGAAGGTTCGTAAACAAACTTCTGTCATGGGGCGCAGTGGCGTATCTAGGGGAAACGGCGCCCGGGGCAAGCGCGAAAATTGCGCCCCTAATTTCTGAAAAAGTGTTGAACCCCAACCCCATCCCGGTAGGGACTTTAAACAAAGTCTATAACATGATATGCTTTTTTCAAGCACTTAAAAGGGGTCTTTTGAGGGTGATTCAAATGTAGCGAATTTTGATAAATTTTAGCGAGCGAGCGCAGCGAGCGAGCCGAAAATGTTTGTATTTCAGCTTACAAAACATGGAATTTTTTTCCATTTTTTGCTTATCAAATCTTACAATTCTAATCAAGATATAGTGACGGCCTTATAGATAACGATTTATACCAACAAACTGAGGACTTTAAAAAAATACTCTAAATTAGTGCGCGCGAGTGAGCCGAAATTTGTATATTTCTGCGTCGTCATCACGTTTTGTTCTTATCTCTCTTTTATATATATATATATATATATATATATATATGTATATATATAGTAAACGAATCAGTAGAAAAAGAACGCCGTAAAAAATAATAATAAATCCTAGATCTTGAAGATCTTAAAAACGGAGCATAGCTCTCAAATACTGAAAGGCAAGGTCACACTCTTCATCAGTGCCCATGGTGTGACAAAAGATCTTAATCAAACCCGTTTCTGAAACAGACATGAAAACACGTCTGATCATGGGCAGACGGATTTTGAAACACTTACTCACCTTTCAAAGAAGTCACTGCGCTAAACAGATGGGCCCGTATTCTACTGTAGACCAAGGTTTAAACCCATTTTAGACTCACCTATGGTTTAGCTAGACCCAAGGTTTAATTTTGTATTCTGCTAGCGAGGTTTAGTTAAACCCAAGTCTATTTCGGGTTTAAATTAAACCCGAAATAGTCCTGGGTCAAGCCACCATGGTGCCCTCTATGGAAGAAGAAATTCTCC
Source organism: Diadema antillarum (assembly GCF_040938485.1). Taxonomy (NCBI): domain Eukaryota; kingdom Metazoa; phylum Echinodermata; class Echinoidea; order Diadematoida; family Diadematidae; genus Diadema; species Diadema antillarum. Next base: position 505,593 of record NW_027271624.1, read on the forward strand.
CTCTCTGAGTACTTTTCTCTCCACATATCCACTTAAATTTATTATTGGCAGTGTATCTGCCACATGAGCGTGACTTTCTTGGATTTTGAATAGTTTTTACGGGTATTCATGTCGAATAAGGGCATGCTGTATTTTTGCTTGCGACGACTCGTGAAGCACTGTGCATATACTGTACAGTTTGTGTACGTGTGCGACGCACATCACAGGATACATGGTAAGCGTATAGCGTAGTGCTATTATATTCTCGGCTAGCTAGCTTTAAATGCTCAGTACCAGCAGATCCATCGCGCCGCGCCGGCCGGCGGCACGGTTGCTGTGTGCGCTGGATGGGACATGGCTTTTTATGTCGATTGAATCGTGAATTCGGAATGGACTGGCAATTGATCAAACCAGGACTTTGAGGTAGGAAATTGAATAAAAGCTTTTCTCTTAAGGGGCTGTACACTTAAACCACTTTCTTTTATTGTCAGTTAATAAAAATGGAAACCATTCTAAAATTTAGAAATAGATCTAGATCTACTATCAACCCTGTCTCGATATTAGAAGTAACGTTAGATTTTACCTACCGTACCACACTAACCTAACTTTTAATAGATCTAACGTTAGTCCTAACGTTACAATAATGTACTCTAGCTATTCGAATAGGTTCTACTAACGTTAGTAGGACCCTACTCCTACTAACTAGTCCTAACGTTAGTCCTACGATCGATCTAGGTTCTCGATCTAACAGTTAGTCTATCTATGCCAAATCGACCTCGGGCTCTACCCTCTATTAGTCCTACATTGAGTTCTTGGTCTAGTCTTCCGGTTATTTTCATCGTAAAGCTTATCTAGACTAACGTATTAGTACAGGTAGTACTAGGTAGTAGTATTGCTACCATTTACTAATAGATCTCGAGTCTCCTCTAAGTGTACAATTTGCTACAAGTAGGGCCTACTATAGATCAAGTACATAGTAGTAGGCGTTTCTCGTGTGTACTCGCGTGTGGCCGGCAAGCTAGCTGCTGTATCCAGCCAGCCACTCGTTTTGTGCCATTGGCATTGATCTGTGTGCTGGTACCCTTACCAGTCATCGTTAGACTCGATTTAAACTCGAAATAAACCTCCTCCAGGGTAGGTTTCAATTTAAACCCAATTTAGACCACAGCTGGACTTAGTAGAATACAAATTAAACCTGGGTTTAAACCTGGGTCTAAACTGGAGGTTTAAACTCAGGTTTAAACCCCAAAAACCCACTTTAGACCCAGGCGTGGGTTTAAACTCGGGTCTAAGTTTTTAGCAGAATACGGGCCCAGGAGGTAGCGCACAGTGTCCATAGTGACGCATCCAATGACGCGTAGTCATGACTGCAAGATGACATGGCAAGATGACATGACTGTTGGCGATGAGGCCCTTTTCAGATTCACTGTTTTGGAGCCGGAGATTTGCCATGTCATCTTGCAGTCATGACTACGCGTCATTGGATGCGTCACTATGGACACTGTGCGCTACCTCCATCTGTTTAGCGCAGTGACTTCTTTGAAAGGTGAGTAAGTGTTTCAAAATCCGTCTGCCCATGATCAGACGTGTTTTCATGTCTGTTTCAGAAACGGGTTTGATTAAGATCTTTTGTCACACCATGGGCACTGATGAAGAGTGTGACCTTGCCTTTCAGTATTTGAGAGCTATGCTCCGTTTTTAAGATCTTCAAGATCTAGGATTTATTATTATTTTTTACGGCGTTCTTTTTCTACTGATTCGTTTACTTATTATCATCAAGATGCCGAGCAGACCAATTTTCTTATTACGTTTCTGTACTGTATATATATATATATATATATATATATAAATTTTGGCGAGCGAGCGCAGCGAGCGAGCCGAAAATTTTTGTATTTCAGCTTACAAAACATGGAATTCTTGTCATTTTTTGCTTATTAAATCTTACAATTCTAATCAAGATATAGTGACGGCCTTATAGATCACGATTTATACCAAGAAACTGAGGACTTTAAAAAAATACTCTAAATTAGTGCGCGCGAGTGAGCCGAAATTTGTATATTTCTCCGTCATCATCACGTTTTGTTCTTATCTCTCTTTATATATATATATATATATATATATATAAATTTTGGCGAGCGCAGCGAGCGAGCCGAAAATTTTTGTATTTCAGCTTACAAAACATGGAATTTTTGCCATTTTTTTTGCTTATTAAATCTTACAATTCTAATCAAGATATAGTGATGACCTTATAGATAACGATTTATACCAACAAACTGAAGCCGAAATTTGTATATTTCCGCGTCATCATTACGTTTTGTTCTTATCTTTTTTGTTTTTTTTTTGCGCCCCCCCCCCCCCCCCCCGTATGTTCGAAACCGTTGGCGTCCTCTTTTGATCCAATCGGCGATCGCCTTCAGAATGAAAGAAATTGCAGCCGCTGCTCAGTGAAACATTTTGCCTGCTAAATATTAAATGTCATGTGTGAACACAATAGACATTGTCATTTTGTCCGCATCGTCACGTTTTGTTCTTATCTTCTTCTTCCTTTTTTTGATACATTTTGGCGAGTGAGCGCAGCGAGCGAGCCGAAAATTTTTATGTTTCAGCTTACTAAACATGGAACTCGTGTCATTTTTTGCGTATTGAATTTTACAACTCTAATCAAGATATAGGCCTAGTGACGGCCTTATAGATAACGATTTATACCACCAAACTGAGGACTTGAAAAAAATACTCTAAATTAGTATGAGCGAGTGAGCTGAAATTTGTATATTTCCGCGTCATCATTGCGTTTTGCTCTTATCTTGTTTGATTTGGGGTTTTTTTGCGCCCCCCCCCCCGTATGTTCGAAACCGTTGGCGCCTTTTGATCCAATTGGTGATCGCTTCAGAACGAAAGAAATTGCAGCCGCTGCTCAGTGAAACGTTTTGCCTGCTAAATATTAAATGACATGTGTGAACACAATAGACATTGTCATTTTGTCCGCGTCATCATCAAGTTTTGTTCTTACCTTCTTTTTTATATATATTTGGCGAGCGAGCGCAGCGAGCGCGCCGAAAATTTTTGTATTTCAGCTTACGGAATATGGAATTCTTGTGTGAACACGATAAACATTGTCATTTTGTCCGCGTCATCATCATGTTTTGTTTTTATCTTGTTTGATTTGGTTTTCTGCCCCCCCCCCCCACCATTCTCCCTCCCCCCCCCCCCCCTTTCCGGGCGAGTTTTTTTTTTCTTCTTCTTCTTCTTCTTTTTTCTTTTCTTCTTCTTCTTCTTCGTTTTTTTTTTTCTTTTCTTCGCTTTTTTTTCGTTTTTTTGCGCCCCCAAGGAGTGGCGCCCGGGGCACGTGCCCCCCTTGCCCCCCCCCCCCCCCTAGATACGCCACTGATGGGGCGTCCGGGCAAAATGAATAATCCAAGGGTGTTATGAAAGATGTATCTTTCCTCTTCGGTGAGCTATCACCGTAAAAAAAAGGGGGAAAAAAAGAAGATGTTGAATGTGCTATACAGAGTTCAACGCCTTGCATAAGGAATATGAATTACTAATAATGTAGTAATAATCGTAATCAAATCTCGCGTTGAAGTTAAATATTTTATGCCTACAATGGCTGCAGGGCCTATCTGTGACAATGATACATTCTTATCAAAGAGTATTTGGAAACGTTATTTCATAACAGGGTGCGTCATTAACTCGACAAGTCACCCTGTTTTAAGAGAGAGAGAAAAAAAAATAGATGACTTTGAAAATCTGGTCCAGTTGATATTGAAATGTCCACCAATTTTTTTTTTCTTGGTCCTTTCAGAAAGAAGGCTGGCCAAAGCCTGGGAACCACTTTGCACACCATGATCATTCGGCAAAAGACAGAGTATTTTTCAGCTAAAACACCATTACATGATTGAATCAAACCAGGAAAAAAAAAACCACAAAAACAAAACGGAGAACGAAACAAACTAAACAGGGAAATTCTAATACAGTCAGATGAAGGGAAAGTTCGGAACTTCATGATTTCACGTAACAGTGCTATCGTCCACATTTACATAGGAAAATAAAATGAGGTGATGATGCCGTAAGCTTCTATTTAATTGTTCTCTGCACGAAAATAACTCGCACAATCATTATTTAAAAAGAAGAGCAAACAATATAACAACTCCACTGTTAAAAGTTGTTACATGCCTAGCCAATATCCACCTAAACTAATTCAACATTGACAACATTGAACTAGTCAATAGTTTCTTCTCGTATAAATGAATAAAATGGAACAATTTGAGCAGCATTTTGTATTGAACTTAAGAAACGTGAAATGTCATATGAAATCATGTCATCCAATTTACATGCACTCTCATACATTTACATGTGATTTTGATTGATATTCCTATCTTTGTGAGAACCTGTGAAATTTGAAAATTCAATATTTCTAACTTAATGTCTATTTCTATGTCTGATGGCATCGGACGGAGTATCGTCTCAGTGGAATGGAAGCTTTGATGCGTTGATAATAAAATCTTCGAGTTGGAGCCAATCTGCAACATCCATGTCAAGTTGTGTACCTAGGTCACTGCACAATGCACATCATGACAAGCGAGGCTGCCTCGAAAATACTCGGCTGCTTAATCTTGAAGTTGGCCATTCGGAGTCTTTGCGCTTCTGCTGCCACCGGAGGAAAGTCGTGAGCAATTACAGCGATTTTCTCTCGACCTATGACAAGAGAAGTAAACGGAGAGAATAAGAACTAAACGAAAAAGAAGAAATAAATCGCATTAACCACAGACCCCCCCCCCCCCCCCCCGATTCCACTCACCGCAGCACCTGGAAATACAAAATACGCAAGATAATTTACCAGCAAATCCGTGCAAATGCAGCAATTTATGATGAGAACAGCACATTACACGGTCCCCAAATTATCTGTATCAGGTTTCATTGAACACATATAAGATAGAAGCTTGTAAATGACTGAATTCATGAAGTCGTGAATACACTTTGCATGGCTTTATATCTTTTACCTTCACTCCTCTCGATGTCGCCTCGACTGATATATCTCGGCGACTATTGAGCATTTTTCGACAGTTCTGAAATTGTCCAAAATGATATCGTCCAATCTCTTATGCTCTGTAGCTATAGTATGTAACAAGTAACACTGAGATGATATCATGTTAATATCATTATAATATTATTGTGTGGAATTTGGCCTATGTCTAAATACAGCTGTAATAATAACAATTATGGCAGTGATACAGTGGTTCAATCATTCTGTTTTAGCACTACGTACAAGTGTACAAGTGCTCTGGTCACTAGTATCAAATCCACACTTACAGTGCGCTCAAGCTCCATTCTTTGGGAGAATCCATGTCTTGCTGTTGAGTATTATGAAGCTCATAATGTTAAATTCAACTCCATTTACAATAACCTTCCCAGTACAGGGTCCCCCTTCATGAGAGTCTTATGAAAGACCTTTCTCTTATAATATAAGACTCTCTAATGAAGGACTCAAGAAATGGATTTGAAAGTTTCTCGTTTAGCTACATAATATGAGCGGCTTTGACCATTATGTGATTTATGTAATTTTTTTTTCATGTGATGGCTTCATGAAACGGACCCCATGAGGAGCAGTTGAAATAATATTTCTTGTTTAAAGACAGAGTTGTTGTGGCAGAGCTCAAGCCATGCGCCAACAAGGCCTTTATGCCTATACCTGGACTACCTACTTACCGAAAATCCTTCTGGCATTCGCCAAAAATAAGCCGTACAAAGCGTCATCCACGTCAGTGATGGCGCACCGCCGGTATTTGAAGGAACTACACAGGATCATGACGTCGATTGTTTGCTGAGGGAAAGTGAATGAGTCCAGGCCGTGTTCTGGTAGCTGAAGAAACTTGACATCTCGTAACGGGAGTGACTTTTTGGTTTGAGCAGCTCGCAACTTCTTCATCAGCTCGTCTACGGTGGATTCACGGGATTGCGTCATGACAGTAACGGAGACTGGACGGCAGGAGGAGCCAGGAACTTTGGGCTGTCGTGAAATTTAAATGACAGATATCTTCGGGCTAAAAACTAATAAACAGTAGTCTCCATCTACCAACTTTCTGCTGTCTTGCTATTCAGTGTTATTCATGGGATATTTAATGTTATGCATCATGTATACCACACATTGTAAAGTCACCATGATTTTTACAATGTATTTTGCTGTCGTTGCACATGTTTTATGCCAAAACATTCCATGCCATAACAGCAGTTTTATTTTCCTGTATTTTCTTGTGCAATGACGAAGTAAGATTATTTACGATTTACACCTGTCTTAAATACAGAGATGACCTGTTGCCATTAATGAGTATCGACAAGGGCTACGGCCGGTACCCCCCATAATCATTTAATTGATTTTATTGAATCGTGTGCAAATCTTACCCTCAACAAGGAAATGAAGTACCATACGAAATACAGTGCACTCCCGTTATAACGAATTCGGTTATGATGAAGTTAAATGCAATGTTTTAAGTGCAATGTTTCACGGCATTTAAATCTAGACTGAAATTGTTTCTCTGACGTTCCCATACCGGGTTTTCAGAGAATTATTATCAGCCTTAAAAATTTCAGTCACCTATTGTTATGACTGTGATTTAGACAATTCGTCCAAAACAATACTGATGCCATGTAGCGCGCATATTCTTCTCTTTCCGAGTTTGAGGATTTTTTTTTTGTGAGAATTTGTTACTTTTCATCTGCTATATCCTTTCCCAGTCCAAATTGATCCGTTCTGAATTCGAACTCATGACTCCTTTTAACACCCCCACACATTCTCATCCACAAAGGGCTTTGTAGGGTAGGGTTTTAGTTCTGTCGTCGCTATTTCATGTGTTTTACTCATTTTATACGTTCTCTGCCCGTACATGGTTATATTTTTATACTTTATCGATAATGGCTGTGAACTGAATGCATATTACAAGTTGTGCATTATTTTTACAGTAGCTTTCCCTTCATTTTCGACAATTTCGATATAACGCAGCAAATGGCACGTATCTATTTATTCCTCAAGTTATAGTGTCTATATCATATTTCGATGCATGTAAAGTATTAATATTATTATTTTTCTTTATGACACGTTTTGTACACTGACACTCTTTGTTGAAAATGAAAATGAATGAAGGGAAAACGCGAAATGATGTTTGTTTAATTTTGCAAGATTCTACGTACTGTATTCCTTGCCAGATTTCTGATCCAAGATGGCATAAAGAAGTTCCACCAGACACTAGCTGCTGGTGGTGACAGATTCCCAGCTTCCTGATCGACGTCACTCGTGGAAGCTCGTGTTCCTTCGTCACGGTGTTCAACATCATTTCTCTCGTTCTCTCTCTGAACTCCTTCCTCATCTGGTGATGTCCTTTCCCAATCAGTAGTGTGTCCACCTCCACTCGGAAGCGTTTCTACGGCATCGTAAAATACATCCTGAGAGTCAACACATCTGTTGTTCCTTAACCGCTCGCGGTGACTGTTTGATGAGCAAATGGGTTCTTGGGGAGCATCGTAGTGTGAAGTGCTTGGCTTACGACCCATCTTCCGCCAAAATGGCTCCTTCTTGCCTCTGGGTTCTTGGGGTGCATTGTGTATTTGCGAAGGGCTTGGCTTACGACCCATCTTTCGCGAAAATGACTCCCTCTTGCCTCTAGGTTCTTGGGGTGCATTGTGTATCTGTGAAGGGCTTGGCTTACGATCCATCTTTTGCCAAAATGGCCACCTATCGCCTTTGGATTTCTTTTCCTTCTGGGACTTCGGCATGTTTTACTGAATGGATTTTGTGAGAAGAGAGACAGACAGAGACAGTCCCTGTGATTTCAGCGAAGAAACATACATGCAACATTAAAGAAACATTGATTAAATTTACTATAATGCAGTACTAATCATGCGCCGATATCACTTTTCAATAAAGTGTTACCTTGCATAATTCTGCTTAAAGCTACATGCGGTAAATTGAGCAAAGACAAGATAACTTGTTTATCATCGTTCAATCAAAATATTTCAATCCCCTAATGGCTAATGTACATTACTTGCATTAATTTCTAGTGATTCCCTTTTAGCATTGAACGATACATGGGAAGATGAATAGGTCTATGCTCCAGAAGCATTGGACAAAGCTCATCTTGTATCAGCATGAATGATTCCAATTTTATTTCTTTTTGTGGGCATAACCATATCCTGCGGATAGTCAATGCACTTTTGTATCGCTCATTGTCTTTCTCAGCATTTCTGTTAAACATTTTCAGCAAAGTAACGTTCATGTATAGTTTGCATAACAAAGCCACTTTCTGCATTCATTAGAATGTTCCTGGGTTTAAAAGCTTTGGCAGTTTGTTAAAAAGGTTATAAACTGCTACCTAGTGGCACCCCAAAATGCACAAATGAGCTACAATTAATAAATGGTTACTGGCATTCATGAACTTACCACAAAATGAGTCAACATTAAGTGTGTGTTCTGCATTATCCAACTGAAATAGTAAAGCTTGATAAAATAAGAAAATGCATGAGAGAAGGATTGTACAGCTCTTCCTGCCATTCGGGTGCAACATCCAAATGCATAATATATATTAAATGAACTTGGCGTTGCCATATATATAATATTGTACATCGTTTCCCATGATCCATTTGACAAGCACTCTGAACATTCTGAAATTATATGAGAACACTAGTTTTAGATTACATTGTCTTCATCCACATTTTTACTGTGCATAAGTATTTCAATATATAACTTTTCCTTCGTTACAAATGAATAGCTCTTAATGGAGGTATTCATTTTTTTTTTCTCCCAGGGACTTTATAATTTCTTAGATTACAAAACAGATGGAAGCTGATATCATGTTTCACAAAAAAACTTGGCATTGAAGACATGGATATCAAACCCTGTTCCGCCCTGTTTCTTTGGCTGTATTGATATCTACTTGAGCATGTACAATTAAACAGCACATGAAATGAAAGTCAGTGCTATGGGGTGCCAAGATACATGGTAATTGACGAAGTCTTACCTTTTCTTAAATGCAATGAATTAGTGCAGTGACTTCGGCACAAAGCAATTTCCCCTGGGAATGATTGCAAAGATTTGGCTAAGACAAACTTGTGAAAGTAATAAAGGGAGAAAACACACCAATTAAACGTTCCACGAGTTAACTTTAAAGATTATTTTCTTTACCATGTTGGCTATTGTTTCATGTTGATTAAAATGTGAAAGAGTTTCCTCCATTTTTGTGTGTGTATCTTTTGTCATACGAGATCTAGACCAGAGTGGCTCCTTGTACGTTGTAGACCTATACACTCGTCTACAGTGCACCCCCGTTATATATGATGAATTTTTCCCCTTCTTTTTGTAACAATGAAACCAAACTACAGGTCCCCAAATAACCATCTCTTTATCTTTACCTACTTTACCGTTCGGTAATAATAATAATGAAAAAATGATATACGAAAGAAAACTGCCAGTTCCAAGGACTTCTTTATTACTGGAGTGCACTGCATGCATGTACAAAATAACTCCTAATCAGTGCATACATGGATTTTCTTGCTATTGTACATTATGCCACTGTAACAAAGTCGGCAAATCTACGTAGTCTTTGCAATACTTCTATTTCATCTTCAAGAAGGCTTGCTGTATTTACTCATTTATATGATTATACGTCAAGTATTATTCCATACAATAAAAAAAGCTTCAAATGTATATCACATAATCATCTCACCACTTATTTAGTACCAGAAATTACAGAGGCACCTACAATGTACAAACGCAAGAATAAACGCACATACACACACACGCTTTTTCAACGCATGATCATGCACTATACAAAATGTATCACACAAACGTTTTACATACCAGGTGATAAAGATGAACAAAATTTCTTGTCATAATTTTATTTTCTTTATATTATTCTGATACAGCCATACACACACTCACACGCACACACACACACACACACACACAATAAAACTGTGGTACACATTTTGGTGTATAATGGTGTACTTTGGAGTGCGCAGGACGCGAAACCCAAATCTTTCCAACATAAGTTGAGTGAGTGTAATTGGTTTTGAACACTTTGGAATCTTTAATGTGATTCATGTAAAGAGTTACTCGGCAGTAAGGCCTACTGTTCACCGTTTTCCAGTAAAAATAGAAGTGGAATATCGATAGAGTCACTTGTTGATTGTGGATTGAGAAGTCATGCATTCATGTGATGAACTTGTTTTTCACACGCTTAAACACATCCACTTCAGTTGTATGTGCATACAATATATAGAAAAATCACAACCCCGACCGGTAGACATGCACTATGAAGACACTCATACATGTTTCTGCTACAATTGTGTAGTTTCTAACAGATCTCACAAACTATGCTCAGCCATACTAGATACGCAATCATACACACTACACGATGGAGGCTTATTACTCGGTGCAAGTATCTATCCACGGAACAATCATGACCAACTGGGTCAATGGTTATCCAATCACAATCTATGTACTGTAGCAGGGTAATAGCTAATATCTACCTCAGTTTATGTCTCCTCTAGGATCATTGTTATGAACTGTTTCAAAATGGTCGACTATTTCGTAATCATGATAATGCGAGTTGACCTGCGGGGAATCCCAAACCCGTGTCGGGTTGAACGGGTCAGTTATTGTATTGTTGTTGTAAACGTTCGTCGTTCATACAGGATATATCAATAAATCTTAGTCTTTAGAATTCTCTTGAATTTCGACACTGACAGACAAACGACAATGATTGCTAAAGAAAGTGTCGGGTTTCATCTTTTGTCTTAGAACCATATCGACAATTACAAATTTCCCAAAGGCAGAATGATCGATCATACTAACTATGCAACTCTATTCACGACAGGATTTTCGCAATCACCCATGTTCCTGATGCCCTCAACAACAACAAAAAAGTATATATATGTATTTGAGATACTGCAAGAAAAAGCTAGGCGTAGGATTTTATTTATGTATACCGTCAGAATATCGTTATCTTCAAACAACTCATCAAAATATTATTATAAAGTTTGTTTATACATGTTTGTGTATTTATGTGCTGGAAAAGTGCACTGTATTTTCCTAGTACTAAATATAGGGAGTAAAATAGGATTGTCCATACACATGCTTTGATATACGAAGAAAGTATGTAACGTAACGTCATGGATGTAACGCCTTAAGCTTCTCTACAAAGAAAAATGTCGGCTCTTCATGGAAACTACGACCTTAATATGTGATAAGTAAATATTTTTCCTGGGAAGAACAAATGTGAACTCATGAAGAACTTAGTGTTGGAAATAACGTGAAGTTTGCGACCTTTTTGTGAAGGACGGCAACATGAATGAATGTGCCATCGTTTACTGAGGAGTCCTGCTAGTCCCACATGCACTAACAACGGCTCCAAGAAAGCAGTGACTCTGTGAGTATCATACATGTGAGACTCTGACATTGTTGTTACGACTTCATTACAACATCAGCCTTCTGCTCCTATTTCTGAGACTCTCATAATTTGCAACCTCATACCGGATATATGCTATACGCACATACTTTATTTGCAACTTTGCTGTACCCCAAGTACCTGGTCACTTTGGAAACTGATGCTCCTTTTGGATAATGCCGACCCCGAAGACAAGTTTCCTGAATAAAATTACACATTCAGCAGTTGTTTCACTATTTGGTGCGTGACCAATAGAAATTTGACAATTCAATTTCAATTAACACTGAAGTGTAACTGTATCCTGTACTGCTTATCAGAGTTCTGTATTTGCATCAATTACATTCGGGAACTCCATTTCCAAAATGGCGACTGACGAATCAACACAAGAATCAACACAAAGGCTGATTGAGGAGATGTTCGCGCGCTTTAAGGCCGAGAACAAGGATATGCTTCGTTCTATTCAAGCAACAATCGAGGATTCAGTCCAAAAGGAATTCTCCAAATTGCACGATCGCCTGGATGAGCAGCAAAGCAAGCTCATGGATTTGGAACGCGAGAACACAACTTTGGCGCAGGAGATCAAGAGTCTCAGGAGTATTGTTGACAGGCAGCAGAGCGAACTCGGCAATCTTCGTCACTCCTCGGATGAGCTCGAGCAATACTCGAGAAGAAACTGCCTCCAGTTCTTCGGGATCGCCGAAAGTACAAAGGAATCCACAGATGACATTGTCTGCGACATTGTCAACAAGCGGCTGGGGGTTACCATGACAGCAAGTGACATAGACCGTTCGCATCGAATTGGGAACCCGAACAAAGCGCCCGCATCCATCAATGGACCGCACGGAATGAAACGGCCACGTCCAATCGTAGTCAAGTTTGTTTCATACAGGACCAGGCAATTAGTCATCTCAAATTGCCGTCGATTGAAAGGCTCTGGTGTCGTCATACAGGAACATCTGACGAAAGTGAACCGCGAACTCCTCAACAATGTACAAAAACACCCGAAAGTGGAAACTGCTTGGACAAGCGATGGTCGAGTGATTGCGAAGGTCAAAGCGACAAACAACAGAACAATAAACAGAATGATTCGCAACGCATCTGACCTTTCTTCCCTCTAAAGCTTTCATGATTTGCATCCATGTGCTGACTTCATGTCGATTTTTGCCTCCAAATAAGTCTGCTGTCTTTTTTTTGACTATCAATACTCGACGTCCTTTTGTAATAATTTTCTGCCTTTTCATATTTAAATGGTTATTTTGTAGTTATTGTATTTGTTTTGTATTCATACAAGGCATGCCCGTAAAATTTCCATGTGTTGTTTGTAGAAAATCGGTAAAAAATAATCAAAACGCTATGAGATGTGTGTACTGTGATAATTGGGGTCATCTGAAATGTTCTAACATGTCATTAGATTTTTTCGCATCAAATGCTGATTGGATATGTGACAACTGTTTGTGGGATCAATTACCACCTCTTGAATCTCCAGATGTACCCACCATAACACAAAACAGAAGGTGCACATCGTTCCATGACACACTCAGTTCACCCGTGCAAGCCAGTCAAAAAGGGGCAAATGCAGATTCTTTCAAGTGTAAATCAAAAGGGATAGGAAACACTGAATGTAAATTCAACAAGGTGAAGGGTTTCAAGATAGCCCATTTAAATTGTGTGTCACTTCTAAAATATTTTGATGAAATTAGAAATTTTATACTGCGAACAAATATTGATATACTGACTCTTAGTGAGACTCATCTGTCCGCGGACATAGATGATGGTGAACTTGTTGTCCCTGGTTACTGTTTACTGAGGCGTGATAGAAATCGCCATGGCGGGGGTGTAGCTTCTTACGTAAAGAATGAGATCAATTTTGTCGCTAGGCAAGATCTCATTGAGCATAATTCAGAACTGGAAATGATTATTATCGAAATCAAACAAAGTAAGAGCAAACCTTTTTTTGTTATCAATTGGTACCGCCCTCCTAATTCCAAAGCGGAGGTATTTAATGATTTTGAAATTGTTATCAATAACATAGATAATCTAAATGTGGATTATATTTTACTTGGAGATCTAAATTGTGATGCATTGAGTGACAGAAAGTCATGGCAAACTACCAGACTGTTTGATATAATGGATTTGTTTAATTGTACTCAGTTAATTTCGCAATATACAAGGGTAACTGCAACCTCTACTCCTGCAGTAGATTTGATATTTACTAATTGTCCGGATAAATGTTCTTCTAGCGGAGTCATTGAAATATCACTGTCCGATCATTACATGATATATTGTATTATTGGTAAAACAACCAGTGAACCTCAAGACAACCATCGATATAAGATAAATCGAGATTTTAGACGTTTTAGCCCTGAAGCATTCATCAGTGATGTAAGTGATATTTGTTGGAACTCTGTGTATGAATGCAATTGCCCTCAGGAAGCATATGACATTTTTATATCTTTGTTGATAGAAGTCATTGATAAACATGCACCAGCACACAAGCGGAGGGTAAGAACAAAAGAATCACCGTGGATGACGAAAGATATTCTAACTTCGATTCGCTCCCGGGATCGCCTTAAAGCTAAAGCTATAAAGAGTAATTCTACGCATGACTGGGATATTTACAAAAGGGCACGCAATGATGTAACTGAGGCCGTTCGGAAAGCTAAAAGGGAATTTATAACCAAGAAGATTAACTCAGCTAAACACAGTTCCAAAGAAATATGGAACTCGCTGAAGTATATAACGCCAAATAAGAAAAATAGTCAGCCTATAAATAGTATTATGATCGATAATGTGCCTACTCACGGCAAAGAGCTGGCGAATGCTTTCAATGAGTTCTTCATAAACATTGGTACTAGTGTTCAGAACGGAAGTCATGAATCAAAGGCAGCTGATCATTTTGAAAAAGTAACATCAAATTTTGTTTTTGATACCGTTTCAGTTATTGATGTCATGAAACTTTTGACCGCTCTGCCATGTGATAAGGCGACCGGACCCGATGGTGTACCAGCCAAAGTTATCCCATAGCACACATTATTGCGTCACCACTTACTCATGTTATAAATCGATCCTTTGATGAAGGCATTTTACCACATCAATGGAAAATAGCTCGAGTGACCCCCATATTCAAAGGTGGTGACAAAAGTATTTTGGGTAATTACCGGCCAATATCGGTTATCTCTGTAATTGGAAAAATAATGGAGAAAATTGTTTGTAACCAGGTACAACATTATTTATTACTGAATAATATACTTTCCAACTGCCAGTCCGGCTTTAGACGAAATTTTTCTACACAGACTGCTCTTCTTAATGTAACAGAAAATTGGTTCTCAGTGATAGATAAAGGGGAATTAGTTGGTGTTGTTATGATAGACCTGAAAAAGGCGTTTGACACTGTGGATCACGCAATATTATTGCATAAATTGAAACTGTATGGTTTTGATGATAAAGAAGTAAAGTGGTTCGAAAATTATTTGTGCCGTCAAAGAAAACAATTTACATGTATAAATGGCATTTCATCCTCTGTGAGAAATGTAACCTGTGGTGTACCCCAAGGCTCGCTCCTCGGGCCGCTGTTATTTCTATTATATACAAATGACCTCCCTATCAAAGTACAAAAGTGTAAACTGTCTTTATATGCAGATGACACGTGTTTGTTTTATTCAAATAAGGACCCAAACGTAATATATGACATGATGAATTATGATTTGAAGATTATTTCAGAGTGGTTGAACGTTAACAAGTTGGTTTTAAATGTTGCAAAGTGTGAAAATATGTTAATTGGTAGTAAACAAAGATTGAAGAAATGGAACAATATAAGTGGTGATTCTTGTATGTATATAAATGACACACCTATTATGAAAGTGAATGTTTGTAAATATTTGGGAGTTTATATTGATGAGAATTTATCATGGAATAGACATATTGAATATCTGAAATCAAAAGTAGTGAAGAATCTGTATCTATTAAAAAGAATACGATATTTCATAACTCAGAAAACAGCTGAATTATTTTACAAATCTGTCATTCAAGCTCATTTTGATTATTGTTCTGTGGTGTGGGGAAACACCAACAAAACAAATTTAGATAAGTTGCAATCTCTACAAAACCGATCTTTGAGGGCAGTGTTGAAGGTGAACAAGCTATTCCCAAGTAGATTATTGTATTCTTCATTGAAATTAGATCGATTGCACATTCGCAGATCAAAGCATTTAGCTCAAGTTATGTATCGATGTGTTCATCATACTGCCCCACCGTATTTGAATCAACTTTTTAGAGTACGTCAATCACATTATGCCACAAGGTCGGGCGACATGCAATTGAATATTACACGCCCTAAAACAGATTATGGTAAAAGATGTTTTGTATATAAAGGTGCTTCTTTATGGAATGATTTAGTTCGACATGTTTCTTCTGATGTTTCCATTGATACATTCAAAAAACAATTACATAAATATATAAAATAAGTATAAATATAGGATGCTTAACCGGATGGAGTTTAAGCCATTCCCTTTTTTTACTCATCAATTCACAGTCAAAATATCTCAGCAATACCGATTCTCTTCTGTATTTGAAATTCAGTGTCACATGCCCTTATTTTTTTTTCTTCTTCTTTTTCTTTAAGTTGTAATCTAAGGCCTTGTAGATAATGTTTTTTTTTCCTTTGCTACTTTTGTGTCTGAAACAAGCGATCATGGTGCATATACCTTGTTTCTTGCTCTTTGCATATTATGTGATGTATATCCTTGTCATACTGTACGTATAATGTTTGTATTTTTAATCAATGTGTGGACCCCTCTGAAAACCAGCCTTTGGCTGACGAGGGTGTTCCACCCCATGAGTGGAAAATAAAAATTGAATTGAATTGAAAATTGAAAGTATGTCATACTGTATATATATATACAGCAATAATAAAGTCACAACAGAGGAATGCAGGGAATGCATTAATAGCCAATGTTGATTTTAATGAATAATCCCAATTTTCGAGGATCCTTCCTCTTCATCAGGGATGACAGTGCGAATTCTCACAATGATTATTACTATTAATTATTATTTATTGTTATTAAGTTTTATATAGGTAACGGGCATTCGATAAATATGAACTGCATCAGGTAACGTGGGTGACTACTGTAATTCGTATGCACTATATCGAAATCTCTGTTCCGATTATATTTCTATTATAACAACTGGTAAGAAGTAAACACTGGTACAGACGCATACCATAATGAAACCAGTACTCCATGTTTTATTATACAGATGCACAAAATACATAAAATCCTCGACTTGATATACAATGTAACACACAAACGTAAGGGGAAAAATAAAGAAAAGTCAGTTGCGGATGGTTTGTAAATACATATAGTTATAGGCCTATACATGAATTCTCTTCTACGGTTTGTGTTACATTTGACGTTGTTTTGTTTTTTGTCAACAGTGTTATTTCTTGTATGAAAATCAAACCAGCGATGGTTATTCTATTTAATAAGAAAGTTGGGCGAAGAATTTTACATACGCATATTTCGACTATGTAACAACGCCATATTGGAAGATAACCAGGTCTCCGGTATACATGAACTGTATGACCTGTCAAAGATGTAACATTGTTTTTACCAGTTGCGACATGCACAGGATCATTGTGATTAGATCACAATGATAGAATCATACTATAACACGAGGAGAACGTGTCGTTTAATAATGTATAACGCACAGCTGATTGATCTTCTGCGGTTCCGAATACTTATCATGTTTTCTCACACAAGACTCAATATACAAACATACAATGTAATTATACAAAACGGTCATCACATCTAAGATGCTGCAAGATCTCCCCTCATCAGGAGCAGAGACATGTATAGGTTTTCCCATCCATTTTCGCACTTTCGTCATTCAATTTCAAAGACTTATTATTCAATTTCGTCCCGAGAAGCAGGTGGAACGCAAATCCTAATTTCAATTTCGTCAATTGTCATTCAAATTCATCCCTCCCGCTGACGGATCGCAGAAAGTGAAGATCAAATTCGTTTTTGTTCACACAATTTCATAAATTTTTCATTCAAATTAGTCAGATGTTGTCGATTCTCTATTTTGATGGTGAACCAACTTTAAGCCGACATATTTTTTACTTTCTCTCGTAAATTGTATCGTTACTCATTATTTCCTAACCATTTGCTTAGATATTACACACGAAAAACATGACTGCCAACCAAAATTGATTGAAGGATAAACGACAGTCAAAAGACATAACCCAGGACGGTATGTCAGTGTCACCTTTTGAACTTTAACTCGTAATGTTCAGGTTTTCGCATCATAATGCATGAAGTAAACTTTAATTTTTGTACCCTGGAAAGCAGCAAACATAATCACGTTATCAATTCTTTGACATTAAACGGGCTACAATTCTACACTTAAATTTTGTCTTTAATCATGTTTGCCTAGAAATCGTTTGTCAGTGTTTTCGTTTGCGAGACGGTATGTCTGTTTGTATCAGTGTGTACTCGGATTGCTTGTGTGTGTGTCTGTAACTGTGGTTCTGTGTGTGTGTGGGGGGGGGGGGAGGGTGAACACTTGTGTTTATGTTAACTCCTGAATGTAAAATGTGAACGTTTACAGAAAAAATACACGAATGACTGGAAAATCACACCGGATAGAGATATGAGACGAATATGAATGAAAATTTAACGAAAATGATTGACAAAAGACGAAATCGATCCTGCTTTTTTGAGTGCTGCGAGTGAGACTGTCGAGTTTGAGCTGTAAATGACGAAAATGTATGCCAAATGACTAAATTGAATGGATTTTATTTAAAAATGAACGACGAAAGACGAATTTGAAAGTAAGATTGGCCTATTCCCGACGTCCTGCGACGAAATTGAAGTAAAAAACGGTGAAATTGAATGAAAAAAAGTTTGAAAATGAATGGGAAAACCTATAGTAAACTTAGGGGTTTCTTGCAGGAATAAGAGACAACAGCAGCAAACACTTTCCCCTGCATGTGGAATACCTCCGATCTCACGCTGTGGTCATGGCATAATTATTATAATACACGTTTACTAAAATATTTTCGCTCTGTTTGATATCCGTGCAACTTCGTCAAGGCCCTGATTCCAGAACATAGGGCTTAAATGCCTTTCACATCCATTATAACACTGATGGTGGACGTCAGCGTATCTATATCCAAAGGGGGGGGGGGGGGGGGGGGAAAAATACGTATGCACGCATAACGAGTTCCCAATATCAGCTTAATATCAGGATTGCTTCATACTGGAAACTGTGGTGTTTCTACTCGAAGATCACACAACACGCAAGCAAAATACATGTACTACAAAGTCATTTATCTTGAATTCTTCCGCCAGAATTCATCTCAATACCGAGACATTAGCTGCTTGTTTATCATAATCACAAATCCATATCAATAGTTATTATTCTAGACGGGATCCGCTGCTCCACAGGCAGTGACAGGATTTTAAACAACTGCATAATAATAATAATAATAACAATAAGTATAATTTCTTTTATAGCGCTATATGTAGTGATAAACTACTGAAAGTGCTTCCTTGCTTTTCTCCAGTATAATGTTAAAGAAAATAGAAAAAAAGAAAAGGTAAAAAACAAGAGACCCGCGGGTCTAGCGCTCACCTGAGTATCGCAAGTTCACCTTTCACGCAGTCACTAATCTAAATTATTCACAGCTCTACCAAAATTTGACGAGGCATTCTCAAGTGGAAGATGAAAATGTACAATAAGGGCCCAATTTTTTCAAGATTCCTTAATTTGGGGGAATTGGGGCCCCTGGGGCCCTCTGGGTGGGGCATGGTGCCCAGTTTGATAAATTGAGATCCTGACCACCTAGGGATGCTACCTGCCAAGTTTGACAAAAATCCATCATGAGGTTTTCAGGAAGAAGATGAAAATGTACAATTCAGGCCCCCATTTGGACCCTTCCAACCACCCCCCCCTACCCCCAAGAGGGGCACCCCTGGATCTCCTATGAACAAACTTGAAACTACAGTCATTAATGTACTCACTCATAGTATTATCTCAGCTCTATAACTTCTGATTCTAGAGAAGATTTTTAAAGATTCCTTCATTTTGGGGGTTTGGGCCCCCTGGGGGCCCCCTGGGCGGGGCATGGTGCCCATTTTAACAAATTGAGATCCTAACCCCCTAGGGATGCTACCTGCCAAGTTTGGTGAAAATGGGTCATGGGGTTCTCAAGAAGAAGATAAAAATGTACAATTTAGGCCCCATTAGGACCCCTCCTCACCCCCCCCCCCCTGGGTCCCAAGGGGGGCACCCCTGATTCTGCCATGAACAAACTTGAAACTACAGTCATCAATGTGCTAACTCATAGTATTAACCTAGCTCTATCACTTCTGGTTCTAGAGAAGAAGATTTTTGCGGATTCCTTAATTTTGGGGGGTTTGGGCCCCCTGGGGGCCCCCTGGGTGGGTCATGGTGCCCATTTTAACAAATGGAGTTCCTTACCCCCTAGGGATGCTACCTGCCAAGTTTGGTGAAAATGGGTCATGGAGTTCTCAAGAAGAAGATGAAAATGTACAATTTAGGCCCCATTAGAACCCTTCCCCATCCCCCTCCCCTGGGTCCCAAGGGGGGCACCCCTGATTCTGCCATGAACAAACTTGAAACTACAGTCATCAATGTACTAACTCATAGTATTAACTTAGCTCTATCACTTCTGGTTCTAGAGAAGAAGATTTTTACAGATTCCTTAATTTTGGGGGGTTTGGGCCCCCCTGGGGGCCCCCTGGGTGGGGCATGGTGCCCATTTTAACAAATTGAGTTCCTAACCCCCTAGGGATGCTACCTGCCAAGTTTGATGAAAATCGGTCATGGGGTTTTCAAGAAGAAGATGAAAATGTAAAAAGTTTACGCACGACGCACGACGCACGACGGACGACGGACGACGGACGACGGACGACGCACGACGCACGACGGACGCCGGACGAAGGGCGATCGCAATAGCTCACTTGAGCCTTTGGCTCAGGTGAGCTAAAAATACAATATCATACAGTGCAATACCATACAAGGCAATACAAAACAATGACAATGCCTAGGAAGAATTAAGAAACGACTTATTATAATAATAATTATAACAATACAGATATGGAGTCCTTTCACCCAGTTTGAGTGCTCAAAGGGCATGAAAAAACTCTCATACAGAATAAAAGAAAGAAATAGAGGAAAGAGAACAATAATTTTGAAAGAAAGAGAAAGAAAGCGTGCTATACAAGTAGGACCTATAGTGCACGCAATATTTTGGACTGGGAGATATCACGCTATTGCTAAGCTGACATTTTAACATTGCATTGGATCATTGCTTTAAATAGGCGTATCGTATTGTGCATGCAATTGTCTTTGGATTGGATTGTATAAATCCTAACAAAATCTAAGAATCGACGGGAGAAACGGCCGAAGATCGAATGTCATCCAGTGAGACACATTAGGTTTGATCAGGGTCTACTTGATTCCACAACAATGGCTTAGTCGACCATGCTTACTAACAATTTTATTTTAGAGTATGAATGCAAATTTGAACAAACAAGGACTCTGGACTTTGGACTTTTATTTTCTCTCTTTTTTAACACTCGCATTCTATATACAAGGAACAACAGAAGGAAAAGCAAACTGCACGCAAAGCAAGTCACATGGATTACTGCAGCAAGTTAGAAATGTATAATGGTCATTTCCGAGTTGGTGTTGACAAAACATCAGTATTTCAGCTTGTCCAGAGCTAGGAAGAGTAAGGCTTTTTTTATTCCATATACAAGTGTACATATCTTTCACCCCACAGACAAGTAATTACATCAAGCCCTACCTTGGCCTCGTGCGGGAAACACAGGCAGAAGTCTTATGCCACGTAAGGCAGCAGTTACTTTTCTCAGCATTTGCGCCCCCCCCCCCCCCCATCCAGTATACTACAATCGGAATGCTACATATTACACAGCACTGACTACTTACTTGACGGTAAAGACAAGAATATGAGCTTCAACAACATCAACAACTAAAGCCGAATTGATACCTTTGCACAGAGTAATGACACACTTTTTCGTTCTGAAAACTAAAGACATCTGCTCCGAGACTTTCAAAAAATCCAAAAAATCAAGCAAGAAAACTTAATTCTGACATAATGATAGTATATACATGTATCGTTTCCTTTTCAGGCTATGATACAAGCAACAGTTACAATCTTGAATAGGCAGATGGCAAGGATTGCCATTCGTGTTAGGTATTTTTCAAAATCAAGATTTTTGGCAATTCAAAGAAGAAGACAGATAAAATGGGACTTATTCATGAAAGTACAAGGATACGAAAATTCTATGGTAAAGGATCAATATTCGTAAACAACCTTTTCTGTCATGGGGCAACTGACCAAAGTGAATAATCATAATAATTTCGACCCCTTTCAGGGACCACGCTGGACAATTAAAGCCGGAGAACTACCTAGAAAATCATTATCATATCTTATAATTATTTGGCAACGGATAGAGTCCCACTTTGATATATCAGCAAAAACATCACCCTATGAATGATTGAAATAATATTATTATATTCGTCTCTGCACAAAAATTACTCACAAAAACATTACTTCAGAAAACAAGCATCAACTCAGCCATTGAATCAATATCAACTTTTTCAAACTTCAAAACTGACATCACTAGCCTAATCAATAATTAAGTTACTTCTTTCATGAATCATTAAATCAAAATGGAACAATTTGATCAAAATTTTGCGCTAAGCATGAGAAATTTGTATGGTCATGATGGTCATTCTAATTTACATACATTTACATGTGATTTTGATTGATAACCTCATATAATCAGGATTATTGTAAGAGCCTGTGAAATTTAATAATTCGTGAATCATAGCTTCTATCTTAATAACAATACATGTAATAATAAAAATAATAGCAATAATAATAATGATAATTATTTTAAATTATCATTATCATTATTTATTTATTTATTTATTTATTTATTTTGCGCTATTGAAATCTACTCTGTAAAGTGCTCACAGCCCATACATAATACATACCCCTGTGTCTGGATACCGTACTTCCCGCCAGCACTGTGACAGTGCTCATTCTCCACTCCCTGCGGGGAGCATTCCTGTCAGCCGCAGCCATTTTACAGGCGCGCAACTTATGCTGATAAACTTGACATTCACACCCTACCGGGTACCCATTATAAAGTCCTGGGTGGAGAGCAGCAATGTGGATAAAGTGCCATATATAATTGCTGAAGGGCAAACGTGTCGGGCTTCGTTGGGCTCGAACCCCCGAATCTAAATTACGTTCATGTGATTCAGAGAGGTGTGCTCTTATCCACTCTTATCAACTCGGCCACGACACCTGTATTGTCCGTTTCTAATGAAACTTTTCATTGTATGCTCTCACAACATACTACCCCATCTTAGGTAAATGCAGCTAGCAAAGAGGAATACCCTTCACTAGCCACCATTGGTGGGTAGATCCGTCTCAATCGTGTACCAGGACAGAGTACATAAGAATAATATTAAGTTACGACGTTTCCAGGGCATCGTCTCGTCTCAGAGGAACGGAAGTTTAGATGCGTTGATAATAAACTCTTCGAGTTGGAGCCAATCTGCAACATCCATGTCAAGTTGTGTACCTAGGTCACCGCACATCATGACCAGCGAGGCCGCCTCGAACGTACTCGGCTGGCGAGTCTTGAAGTTGGCCATTTGGAGTCGTCGTACTTTTGCTGTCACCGGAGGAAAGTCGTGAACAATTACAGCTATTTTCTCTCGACCTATGACATGAAAAGCAGACAGAGATGTATAAGAAATCGGAGAAGAGGAAGAAAACGAAGAAAGAATGTATACACAGTATTCTGTTCAAATGTAGCGAACATTTCGAGTTACCCCCTCTCCCTCCCATCCCACGCGCATTCATTGTACAACATACAAGTGTATATACAGAACTCTTGTTTTCAGTAAGAGTTGACCCATAACTCCGTGCACATGTTGCAATTTATATTTTACCCTTTCATCAAAATACACATTATGTCACACATCTGTACAATGATAAAATATCTCGCTGGACACACCCAACCAATTTCAGTGTGGTTGAAGTCGTGCCTCACAATAAGCTTTTATGGGATAACACATTCATGCTGCCTGAATTTTCGCTACACTATGAAAAGACCATAAGTACGCAGAAGCAATCAGCTGTGACAGTCCCCGCAGTCGGACTTTCGTTATCCCCATAATTATGTAAAGCAGTTTCGTTTTCCTGCAAGGACGGAGGCATGGGGACAAGATCGTTGATTGGCTGGCTGGCTGGCTGGAGGAGGTAACTACAGTATGATATAACAAGATGTCATACAAATTGCTTTCCATGTTGTGCCAAAAGCGCTCTACAACTTGTAATAGAACCCACGTCGTAAGGAGCAAACCCGTCTGTACAGCTTGCAAGTACTCAAAGATGAAATCCAGTCCAATAAGTTATTCTGATAAAAAAGAGTAAAATTTACGATTTCAACGGTAAAAAAAAAAAAAAAAAAAATCGGTAATCTGACGAAAAAGAAGGAAGTTATGAAATTTTGGATTTTGATATCTCCAAAACAGTTCTTGTACAGTGGGTATGGATATGAAAGGAGTCAGCTAACCATGACATCGACATAAATAAGCACTGAATTGATCAGTGTTTTAGTAATAGCCATGATAAAAATAAAAAAAAAAATCATGGGCGTACGTACTCGAGCAAGATTCGAACCTACGACCTCCTGATCTCCGGACAGGCGTCATCTCCACTAGACCACCGAGCTTCCGCCCAACAGCAAGTGTTGGTTCCTGGCGGAAGCTCTATGGTCTAGTGGAGATGACGCCAGTTCGGAGATCAGGAGGTTGTAGGTTCGAATCGTGTACGTCCATGTTTTTGTTTTTTGTTTTTTATCGTGCCTGTATATACTACCAAAACACTTATCAATTCAGTGCTTATTTACGTCGATGTAGGGCAATTTGTCAATCAGTTGAAATAAAAACATCTCGACGGAAGAATTACAGTAACCATGACATACTCTCAAAATTTTCTATTGATCGTGTACAAAAAAAAAAAACGACGAAAATTCAATTTTTCTGTCATTTAAGTCTGGAATATGACGTTATCCCTGGTTGAATAACTTCAGAACAGTGTTCAGGTATTCAAATTTTATGTACAAACTACTAGTATATTATGGTAAGTTGTGAGGGAATGACATGTGATCACTTTGCCATTTGCATATTCATATTGACTGTTCAAGAACTGTTCCCCTAAAAGATAGCGAAACTTTAAAATGTCATGATTTCCTTATTTTTCATCCGATTTCCGATCAAATCTATACCGTTGAACTCGTAATATTTTACTCTTTCTTATTAGACAAACTTATATTTCGAGAGGATTTCCCCTTTAATGCCATTCCTCGAGGACATTCCAGCCTTGTGAATGGTGAATATGACGCTCGTAAAACTGAAGTCAACATACTACACTAAACAATAACATTCACAGTGCGGGAGTTCTCATCCATCATGTAGGCCTATATAGGTAAAGAGGAGCATTGTGTGTAATTTTAAAACCCTACAGTGTAATGAAGTGTTGTGACAGGGCTTGAACACTGCGTGAAACTCTTCTGCCTATAATCTGCTTACCGATAGTCCTTCTGGCATTCGACAGAAAAACGTCGTACAAAGCGTCGGGCACGTCTGTGACAGAGAGCCGCCGGAAATTGATGGAACCGCAGAGGATCATGACGTCAATTGTTTGCGGGGAAAAAGTGAGTTTGTCCAGGCCGTGTTCAGGTAGCTGTAGAAACTTGACATCTCGTAACGGGAGTGACTGTTCGGTTTGAGCAGTTCGCAACCTCTTCATCAGGACGTCTACGGTGGATTCACGGGATTGCGTCATGACAATAGCCGAGATTGGACGGTAAGAGCTAAAGCCGAGAACTGTGGACTGTAGTGAAATGCGAATACAATAGTCAAGTAATATTTCTTAGGACTGAAACTAACAAACAGTTGTCTCCATCTACCAACTTTCTGCTGGCTTGTTATTCATGTTAATGTTATGCATCATGTTTACCACACATGTAAATTCATTGTTGTTTTAGATATGGAATATATTTTTTTTTATGCAAAATTATTTCATGTTATCACAATAGTTTTACCTTGTTGTGTTGCCTTGTACCATGATGACACAGTAACGATCCACACCACACACTAACCCGTTACCAGAGTATATAGGGCTACGACCGGTAAGGCCCATCATTGTTAATCTTATCCATTATCTGTAGATTGTATGTAAATCTTGGCCTAAAAGGGAAATGAAATACCCACTTGATACCGAAATAATGACCCTCACTCTGTTGATTTTTTTTTTGTTTTTTTGTTTTTTTTTCCTGTAATGACGTAAAGGTAGGTAGCCCTACTGCTTATTAGCTCTCCCTCCATTTTCAACATTTTCAAAATAAACACAACAAATAGCACGTATCTATTTTTTCCCCTCAAGTTATAGTGTCTATATCATATTTCAATGTATGTAAAGTATGATTATTGTTTTTATATTTCTTTATGACATGTTTTGTACACTGACACTCTTTGTTGAAAATGAAAATGAATGAAGGGAAAACGTGAAATAATGTATGTTTGATTTTGCAAAATTTCACATACTGTTATGTTTAACAGATTTCGGATCCTAGATGTAATGAAGCTCAACCAGCCACTAGCTGATGGTGGTAGTGACAGATTCCCAGCTTCCTGATAGGCGCCACTCGTGGAAGCTCGTGTTCCTTTGCAACGGTGTTCACCATCATTGTTCTCGCTTTCTCCACTCGAAAACGATTCCACTGCA
Source organism: Diadema antillarum (assembly GCF_040938485.1). Classification (NCBI taxonomy): domain Eukaryota; kingdom Metazoa; phylum Echinodermata; class Echinoidea; order Diadematoida; family Diadematidae; genus Diadema; species Diadema antillarum. Next base: position 531,867 of record NW_027271624.1, read on the forward strand.
TCGTAGAATTCTTCCTGAGAGTCAACACATCTCGTGTTCCTTGACCGTTCGTGGTTACTGTTTGATGAGCAAGCGGTTTCCTGTGGTGCATCGTAGGATTTTTTTGGCTTACGACTCACTCCCGAAAGTCTTTTCCTAATGGTTCTGCCTAAGGACTCCCTCTTATTGGACATCGACATGTTTTACTGAATGAATTTTAAAAGAAGAGAGAGAGAGAGAGAGAGACAATCCCTGTGATTTCAGCAAAGTTTTACAATATTAAAGAAATATTGACTATTTTGTTTTTACTCATTTACTCTGTAATGCAACAAAAATCACGTGCGCAGTTACTTTCCATAAACATCCAACAAGTAAATGCGCAAACAGCATAAACCGTAAGAATCATCTTTCTTAATACCCCAAGACATTTTACATCACAATATTTGATCAATCATCGATGTCGTGATAAGGTATTTCAGTCGTATTTATGATAATCAACAATTTGCTAATTTTGAACTCTGGTGCTGAGAATTCTAAAAAAAAAAATCCAACTGCTAAGGTGAGAGACAAGATTAGATATGTGAAAATTAACACGTGCTCACATCGTTCTATAACAAACAGGAGCGAAGACACACAATATGAGACATAAGTACAAATATGTACATGGGGCAGGCTATACATTGAGCAGGCATATTAGTACATGTATATGAATGAGATTTGCAGCAACAGAATGTAAAAACGCACGCAAACAAATGGACAAATGTCATTAATTTGCATGAGAGCTGGTCATATACAGTCATGCAGGAAAATAACAAACATGTTTCGACGCAGTGATACCACTCACCGCATGAGGGCGCAGAATGTCAAACCAGAAACTACAGAGAGGCACGCACCACATAAACACTATATTATTACACATAATATTATAAACACTAATAACGAATGACCGTACGTGCAACATGAATTTTGTTTCATAATTTTATCACACAATAAACTAATGATATAAATGTCACTTGATTGCAGATAAATTTCTCGTGTACTCATGCACCGAGTGATATAGCTTATTTTGGTTAATTTCAAAATGTTCAACACGTGGAACTTTTAATTTCCTCATTAAAAAATTTGTGGTATAGTCAGTTGGTTTTCAACATATTGAAATGTTGTGTACTGATATTCTTGTTGAATTAAAACTGTTCACCGCCTTCATGTAAAATTGGCATATCTATAATTTTGAATATATGAAGATGATCAATTGCAGTTGTTTTATGAGGTTTTTTTTTCATCTAAAGTTAAAGGGATGGTACAGGTTTGGTTGAGATGGGGACTCAGGTTTAACTCTTATGAGATGATTAGCTAAGCCAATTATACGAAATACTAAAGAGTATAAAAGGAGGAATTAAATGTTTTGTTTCAGGAAATCGGTTTTTAAATGGCTGAGAAATCCACTAAACAAAGTGGCCCTAGAAAAAGGAGGGTAACACCTTTTTACTAGGACCACTTTGTTTCGAGTTTGGATATCTCAGCCATTTAAAAACAACAAATTAACTTTGAATTCATCTTAGAATAAAATGCTCTTTAAATTTCATTTAAGTGACTTTGAATTATCTCGCAAGAAGTGAAAGCCAGAATCCCCATCTCAATTAAAATTGTACCATCCCTTTCGAACAAGCCCGTTGCTATCATAACTTTATGGAAACTGTCAAAAATATATTTCGACCTATGCCGACATAAAGTACCTAAATACAATAATATAAATATAATTTCCACTCAAAATGTTGTATGTACGGTTTATGAGGGTCGCGTAATACTGTCCCGAAAATGATACGTGATGGTCATACGAATATGGAATATTCACTCTCCTCTGAGAAGTTAATAGCCTGAACATGGTCCAAAGTCATGGTCCAAAGTCAATCAACAGCCCAGGTATAAGCATGATGCCTACAGAAGGTCACGCATGATGGCACCCGAACCACATATAAATATACACGGAGATGTAAATCTTTATCGAGAAGTTTACTGGAAGGACACATGTAGGAAATACAATGGACTCATACAAGAAGATTTTGCAACCACCCATGAATTTCTTGCTATATGCAATTCAGCTTCAATTTTTTAATGAAATCAAATTATGTTGATTAAAATATGCTTATATACTTAGGCTATTTAGATAATGTCAATCAATGATACATTTTCCAGGAGGTCAGACATGAGAATTTAGTCAAAAAGTTTGAGCAATGCAATGTGGATTGAGTAAAGCAACAACTTTACACATCATTGAAAGTTATGAGAAAAATCGGATAGTAGACATTGGTAGAATTTACACTGTAGAAGAGGAATATAGATATATCGATTATGAACAACATCAAGCATTATGATTATGCATTTAAACGTGATCAACTTGTTGTTTTCAATCCGTTGCTGTTTTGGGCATAGTGTAGAATAATAATTTTCGACCTTTAGAAATGCAGTACATGAATAGATTCTATACGAGCACATCTGGTGTCGGATCACAGTCTTTGACCGTAACAGCTGCAGATGCCATAAACCATGCGTAGCTTTACTAGAGGTAGAGCTATATGCCCTATTACTAGTATACGCTCATAATCGAGGCTTGTCATACCCGGCAGGTGCACAGACCTATAGGCTACTATCATATGTTGTGACTTCATGGTTTATCCAGGGTGGTACAAGGAAGTCACAATCATAATGGTAAGAGCTAATATCTACCTCAGTTTATGTGTCCTCTTCCTTATGATGATATGTCGATCATGTGGTAGCCAGTCGCAGCCAGGATCACATGAATGCTTTCAAAATGGTGGACATATTTCGCAATCTAAATTGTTATCACCAGCTGAACTGGGGAATCCCCACTCTGTACCATCGCGCATGCGTCTGGTTGCACGCCTCAGCGATTACTATGCTGTATCACAACGTTCGCTTGCACAATGGATCGTTGATTGTGTGGAGCTGCACCCGTCTTGGAATGCAATTGTATATGCCACGGTAATCTTTCTTACTTGCAGCTGCAGTCTTAGCGCTTTATATGTACTGTAAGACACTGAAGACACGGCGTCATGAAGTCTGGATGCCAGTTCGCTGAGTAGGGAGGAACGTATAGTTTTCCGTACATTGACGCATTGGTGAGTACAGTGTACTTTCACGCTCACATCTTTGACGAAGATTCGGGACGTTGTGCCATATCCAAACACTGTCATGTACGACGTGTGTGAGGCTTCTGTTATCCACCCGCGAATTCATATACAGGCACCCTTAAATAGAGCCCTACACACATACGTGTAGGGCCTTCTTTTTATTTTACTTTGCGTGGTTGCGCACAGCATTCAGTTATCAGTAACATCAAGGAGCTTCGAACACAGGAATAAGCAAATATGTAGTCTATCTCCAAATGTTTGAAGCTTCTTAATTGGTAACATCTAGCTCTAACCAAGGAGTTGCAAAGCTCCTTGCTATGCCATGGTATGGAGCTACGTAGCTCCATGCTACGAGTGAAAGGAAAGGCTATATACCCCCCTCGAAAATCTAATGATACATTATCTACAGAGACTCCAACTCCCGTTTTCGACGGGAGATCTCCCGCCGAAAACCCATTTTTGCAAAATCTCCCGTCCTCCCGCTTGAGATTTGATTTCTCCCGCCCTGGCTCTGTGTCTCCAGTTGGAAAGGATTTCTTACTTATTGCTATTGTACATGTATGTTGAAAAAATAAGCCTTAGATAGTACCAGAGAGCATCTAGAAACCTAGGAACTTCGCGCTTCGTACAAATCAAAATGGAGTCTCCCGTTTGCTAGGGGTTTCAGGCGGGAGAATCTCCAGATCAGAAGGTGCTTGGGGTTGGAGTCTCTGTATCTATAGACCTACATGTTGTACCCTTGAGTTACCAGTGTGATTTTGAAAATAAAAAAAAAGTACGACAATTGCACTTCTAGTATACAGCAGCTTTTTTTGTGTGTGTGTGTTTGTATTCAACTGTGAATTAAAAAAAAATCAAAATGACATTTCCTGCACAATTGAGATACAAGGTGAATGTGACATGATGTAATGTGGCGCTATACAGTATAGACGTGTTTATATCACTCCAATAACCATACTGAAACGGTACGATCACCCATGGGCATGTGTCGTCTATACATGCACCTGTGCACAGCATCTGCAGGACACTTGAATAAAATAATGTCATGCTTTCATTTTCAATATGTGGGTCCCCTGTTATTCGTAAGACGGCAGAAGTAGCACACACAGTACACATAATAGGGCCTACTCCACGTGATCATGTCCACGCAGATGTTTATCGCATATATCTTCACCAAGACATTTCATGATATCATCCTTTTGCATCTTTCAATTGCTTAATACGTCGTACACTCAAGTTAAATTGTAAACAGGCACTGTGTAATTCCACGAGCCTCCGTTACAATCATCATGTTCTCTTTTTTTTTTCGTTGTGCATCGAACTGCAAATGAAGATGATTATTTTGATTCATTTGCTTACTGCGTTCAAATGCTTTGGTGTGAACCATAATTCAATGTAAGGTTTGGCCACTTAAAGATAATGTGGTATCGTCGGCGCACATTTTTCAGTCGGTTTTACTGTAGAAACTGTCACTAACGTGCCACAAGAATTGATAAAAACAGCCCTATAATAGAGCCCTTTTTTAGGCACTCCAGATGAAGTTGAACTTGTTGACGATCCAGTTTCTTGTCTTGTGTTGTCTTGTGTTGGGCAAGTCCAAGATATCGCGCACCTTACGTATGGGACATTCAGAGATTTCAAACCTCTGAAAAGTAATGAAGGAGCACTTAGATTTTACTGTTTATCATCAGGAGGACTGGTAGCCCTGAGAAGAATATTGTGTTTAAGTTTGATGTCATTTGACCTTGGGTTAATTATTTTATTAAGAAAAATTAGGCAACTTACGTATGGAACCAGAGAAAAATTGGATTTTTTAAAATAAAATTTGAATTGAAAATTCTCTGAAAGTACCTTACTAATCAAGTTCTGTTTAGAAGTGAAGAAAGGTATAATACTGAAGTATCTTTCAGCAAAGTTTCACTGTAAAAGAATAAAGCATATTTTCATGAAGTTGGTTTAATTAACGAAAGTACACCTTACGTATGGGACATAGCGCAACTTACGTATGGGACATTTGTCTTTAGTGCACAAGTGTATTCGTGGGAATGACTTTAAATTTCCCCATAGTGTCATATTCAGTTCCACAAATCATACTACAACATGTAACAAATGAAATAGACTTCTAAGTGGGTACTTTCCTGGTTCAGGTACCTAACAAAAACTAAAACAAGGCAAATAAAAGTAATTACCAATTTACAATTAAACGTCTTTAATAGTTTGGATTCCGTCATGCATTTACACTGTCCTCATGATGTCTACACATACAGATACAGTATACTGACACTCTATTTCTAGCCCATTTGTAATACTCTGGTCAATATTTTTTTATCAAATGAAAAAAAAAAATTGTGCGAATTCTAGCTTGCGACCTTGATGTAGCATACATAGTATGCACATGTACCATGACTAATTTGTAGTCTTGATAATCTCAACTGTATAATCAAATGTCATGTACAGTGTAATTTGCAATTTACAGTTTGAAGTGGGTACTTTCAGTAATTCTACGCTTACCTTGCAAGTTGTCTAAGTTTTTATAGAGCTTTATAATTGTTTGAAATGCAGCACAAAACACAACAACAAGAGTAATTCATTTTGCTCTGTAATCATCATGTTTTGCCATATGAATTTTAGCTTCTGCAAAATCAATCAAATTTCAATGAAGCTTTTAGATTTTACAAGCCATGGTAGAACAAAGAGATAGAAGAATGTACCAATGCTGGCTTTTTTTTTTCAAATTGCTTGGCTTCAGGTCTATGAAACCAAAGACGACAAAATTTGTGTTTACACATGTACTTTGTACAATGTACATACAAATGTACATATATGCATGTGTAGTGATACAGGAAAGATTATCATGCCAAGTACATTCAAATCTAAAGAGAACATGTAATTCTAGATTTGAAACACTTAAGTAACTCACTGATCTGAAATTTAAAATTTTGATAAATTCTAAGACTAGGTAACCTCATTTGATCATACACTACCAGATTGCAATGCATGGTGATAATTGTGTAGATGGTGGGTACAAAGTAAGTATGAGTTGATGAAGGTGTCTTAGAGCAACTGTCTCTTCAAACACAAAATAGAAAACAAAATTGAATTCCCTATTTGTTTGTGTAATTTGTGTTTTTAGCACTCCAACCACAGAACCAGTATTGATATAGTGGTTCGTGGCAAATGTAAACTATAGTCTTCATTTTACAGGATTTTCAGAAATCATGTTCATGACCTTGATAAGTCATGACATATTCTGAGGGTGTGCAGTTGAAATATTAAACATCATATCACTTTTGATTTCCCTTTTGAGGCTGTACAGCCTGTAGTACATGCTGAATAGTGTACTACACCTAAAATGACACTCAGAGAATCCCATTCTCTTGGACAAAGTCATTTTGTAGACAGGTAAAGTTGAAAATGATAACTGAATTAAGAAAATGTCCACTATCAAAATGTTAAAAGGAGGAATGTTAATTGAAGACCAGCTGCACAGCCTGTAATGAAAATAAGAAAATACAAGTATAAATGAATATTCTTTATTTTTCTTTCTTAATCATAGGATGACTCAATAATGACGTTCTTACACCCTCCCTGAGGTCAACTGAGTAGGAGAGACAGATATATAGACATATCCTTCAGAGTAGGTGCAAAGATAACCATTAACCAAACTAATGTACGGACATATAGCATCCATCTCAAAAGGCGGTTTTCCCATACACTTTACATGTAATGTCCCATACGTAAGGCATTTGTCCCATACGTAAGCAAACTTTAATAAGTTATAAGATGAAGGACTAATTAAATTTCCACATTTAGTTTTGCTAATCTGGAGTTAAAATGAATAAATTAGAACTTCCTAAAGTATGATTTGTCAATGTTAGAAATCTTTAGAAAAAAATTAAAAAAACATACTCAAATCCTTACGTATGGGACACTTCGTTCTGGGAAAGTGCATAATTTGCGTAATTAATGTGCTGACCTTGTCTTACCAATTGGAAATTATACTAGCTCATACAGGGGTCATGTCCATAAAGGACCTAGGTCAAGGGCAAATTCAACTGATTTTAGATGAATATTTTGAATTTGTCCCATACGTAAGGTTTGTTTTTAATATATGCAAATGAAGGCCATATTTCTTGCAGAAATTTGCAGAAATCAATATTTTCTTTGCTGGAAATATATAATTTAACTCTTTGGCTACATCATGATATCAATAACTTTTTGATTAAATCAAGATGAATTTTGAGCATCTGACGGGACATTATCTTGGACTTGCCCTGTTGTCTTGTCGAAGATGCCCACAATCAAAAGATTATATATCATTTCTCTCACAGGATATACCTCCTTGCTCTTACCTTGGCATTTATATGTTGCTTCCTGTCTCTATAGGAGGTATATGGGTCGAACCATTGTCATGGTTACAGTGGAACCCCGCTAATTTCAATCCCGCTTGATTTCGCGGTTAAGACTACTTATCGACAGACTGTGAGTGTCAAAGCACGGGCAGCGCCTACCAAAATACCACCTCAAATTAAGTAAACTGTAGTAGACACAAAAGGTAACTAAAGACAGAAACAACCAACTGCGTCTTTAGTCGAGTGACAGGATAGAAACCCAAACCTTTATAGCATTACGTAATCACATACGTCCCTTTCAAAAAGTTTACTATTTGATTAAAGCCCTGCATCAGGAAGAATGTGTACAGCACCGGTAATAAAACTGTTATGACGATCATTGTTTTTGCACGAAGGACAGATTTTCAAACATCTGGGTTTATTAATTCGTTTGAATGTGTTCATTTTGAAGGTCCTTAGCAAGACATGTCACAGCCTACAAAAGATCCAAATCTTGGTCTTGGGAAGTCAGATCATTCCAATGTGGATAACGTCACACGCAGTGTGCAGCGAAATATGATGGATATGGAAACGGGTGAGTTTGTAGCTGCATGGCAGATTTCACTGAATCTCATGTACGTTGTAAAATCCACCCTCTCATCGAATCGCTGTGTTTTGTAGTTTTCTAATTCACCCATATTTCATTTACTGAAAGAGCTAGCTGTCGACAGGATTGGCAGAGATGATCACGATCGGAGAGGGAGCGCTGTATAGTGTTATTTATTTCATGGCTGATTTATTTATGTATGTATGTATTTATTTATTTCATTAATTCTTCTTTCAACAGGGTGGTCCCATCAGTAGGCAAGTACTGTTCTTCCTGGGGGCCCTGAACATACAAACATAACAGATGACAAAACATAAAGACAACATACTGTACGTGGACAAGTACGTGGACAAGTATGACTGGAAAGATTTATCGACGGAGTTAACCTAAAACGCCTTAAAAACGATTTCTATAGCAACTTACACTGTGTATAATTTATATTTATTTTGTGTGGGGGCGCTGTGGCATAGTGGATAAGACTCCCGATTCCCGATCGGAGGACTCGAGTTCGAATCCCGCCCAGTGCTTACGTCCTTGGACAAGATGCTTTTACCCACCATGTCCCTCTCGACCCAGGTGTATAAACGGGTACCTGGCAACGCTAGGGTAATAAAGATGACAGGGCCCTCTGGTAGAGCAGTGGTAACATTGAAGAGGCTACCCTGGGTAAATAAGACCTAATTATTATTATTATTATTATTATTATTATTATTATTATTATTATTATTATTATTTATATATCCCAGGATCCAGCTGAAAAGATTGTCATAAAAAATGAATCAGCTGCAGGCTTGCAAGGAAGATGACAGTGATCTTTTCGATTTATTAAAAAAAATGCTGTTGAAAGAAAAGATACTCGAAATACTTCTTTTATGGGGCATAGACATGGAGCGCAAAGCGTTTGTTGTTAAAAACAAGATGGAGCAAAATTAATCGTTTAAGATACCACCAATCATAGGGGAAAAAAATGAGACATGCATATATTCCAGTCATGCTTTATAATAGATGTTTCCTCTGTTTGCTCCTTTATTTGCCTCTATGACGACCTGTTTATCAATTCATTTTATACATTCATTATTTATATTCATTTGTTCAGTCACATTATGTTCATTCATGTATCGTGTTCTACAGATCGTGAGCATGTTGAATTTGGGGAAATGGATGAAACTACTAAAGAACATAAAAAGCGTAAGAGCGACACAGACTGGGCTGGTGCTCAACACGAGCGTCATTCCAGTCCACGGGCGAGTGCGGGAGAACCAAAGCGTAGCCCACAGGGTGTGGTAGAGCACTCCAAACAACAGACACAGGGTATGCAGCCAGACAGGATGGTTAGGAGAGCAGGTGAGTTTTTAGTCAGCAGATTTCACGTGACCCCATGAGCACCTAGATTTCATGGATTGTAAAACTGTATTTTCTGGGAGTTTTCTGCCGATTGTAGCGATATTCTGTAAATTAGATATTGTAGTCTGGTTTAGAGTAGTTCATCATCGGTATTAGGCAGGAATGAAACATTCCCGAGTTCATTTTTTACAAGTTTGGTCTACGAGTCAGTTTGGTCACAGGAGTTGACCACACATTTCGCTCTAACTTCGATGCAGCGATGATACTATCACGTATTTATATGTACCGGGCACATGTATTCCTGCCCAGTGCAAGATAGGTGCCTTCTACTAGTACTTATACGAACATTCTCTATGACCACAGAAGTGTCGATTAGGCCTTTATGAGTGATTTATACCATTCCAAAGCGATTCTGAAGTCAGTTGTAATATTGGAGTCTGTGTAGTGTTAATAATATCATATTAGCTATGCCGTTTCCTTTGCATTACTTATATTATATATAATATCAACATTTTACTTTTCTAACGAGGTTTTAGGGTTTATGTCATGACGGGTTGATTTTTACTGTGAAAATTCACATTCTCTGAGCCTTGCGGAAATGACACACTTAGATCAAATTGATGAGTAAAAAAATATACGAAACAAAAATATCGGAAATGCATGTAGTTTCTCAAGATGAATTGTGATCATAGTTTTACTTCACTATGATAGATGTCAGACTGGATATACTCTGTCAGAAAAGATGGAGTCCGAAATATTTTGGGGACAATCTTAATGTTAGGAACATATACATTTATCTTTTTGTAATTTCAAAGATCATCACTTTTTAATCCTTTACTTGCGTATTCAATATCATCATAAAAGTATACTTTTTATTCATTCATTCATACCTGGTCATGGTCAGTCTACATTTCTGTGTGTACATCGTCACCCGAGTCGTCTGTTCAGGGACTACTTGATCTCCTGCGCCGCTGGCAGAGGGCAAAATCGGAGCTTATCGCCGAGGTGAAGTTCCATCCGTTGCCGTACAACGATATCGACGAGTACAGATTCAAAGACAGCGACCCTGTGGATGTGATGATTCTGTGCCACTCCATCTTCAATCGCAGATTCGCCATTACAGACGTCGCAGACGCCCAGTACGACAAATACCTAGATTATTGTTCCAAAGTGATAGGTATGTTTGATGTCGAGGTGGACATTTTTATTTGAATTTAAGAACCCTTGTTACGTCCAAAATGTTCTTATCATTAAAATCAGGATAAGATCTTTAGATGTACCAGTATCCCGTTTCAATCATGTATCCCACTCTGATTTTTTTTTTTCATTTTTGTAGTGAACCTTTCAAGTTACAATAAATTAAAAGGAAGCAAGGCACAGAATGAAATGTTGCAGTGAAATGCAACATGACTTTACTCACATGGTGGAGGGCCCATCCCCCCCCCAAAAAAAAGTATTCGATTTGTTATTGACATCTGTTCGTATTCCTGCATATAAATTTTAATGTCTCTGTCAAGCATTTATTTTACAATAAAATTTGCTTTTGGAATTTTCCTACTAACCGATACGTGACAGAGATGCACTTGGCAGTTGCTTATTTACCGTGCTAATTTTCATGGGCTGAGATTATTTCCATCTTTTCAGTTATTGCTATCATTGCGTTCACGATACAGGATCCAATTATCAGTTTTATACATGATCTGCATATTATAGATCAGCAACTCTCGAGACCTGTCACAATATGTTATGTTTGCAAACATGTATGTGTGTCCTCACTTTTTTAGTCAGTCATAAGTGAAATCTAACGTTTGGCATAAGATGTACACTGTATTTAGTTTTTTTCCCTTAAGATTAAAATGCCACAACTGCAGAGACCACATGACATGATTATAATTTAGGGGAAGGAAAACTAATACCTCTTGCACCTTACGCCATTTCCAATAGTTGATTTCTGAAGACGAAGAATAACTTTAAAAGTTTGTACGACCTGTAACACATTATTTATTGATACGTTTAAACTTGCCATCGGAGAACGATTTATGTGGTCTTTTATTTTGCAATGTGCATGTACGCAAATAATATGTGCTGTTGGCTGGTTGGGAAGGAGAAGAGTGTGGGTGCAATTCTAAGGAAATATCCGTAGTATCCCTCGTGATAGCGTACTTATAATTTGGGGCATCCTGCCATCATAATATTGTGAGCATTTGGGTCTTAAAAATGCATATACATTTTACGTTTATCCTTGTTGCTTTGCGCTCAGGTAGAGGGAAGATGGCCGTGATAGTGTATGACTTCAGTACGATCGACGATCCCGCCAATTCCTCCCGTCAGGAAGCATTTCAGAGTTTACAGCCAAAAACATTTCACACTACCAGCTTGGCCATCACGTGCGGGAATCTCGCCCAAACGGAGCCGGAAATAAGGCAGGAGGACAAGGAGTTTCTCCTAAAGTTCATTCGGGACGCTGGGCAATGCCCGCGAGAAATGAAACAAGAACGACGTGTTGGGGCCTTGCAAGAGTTCAGGACAAAGTTGCCTAACTTCATGTCCTGTGGGAGACCACCAAAAGACGATGATGACATGGCCAAAGAGAGTATGTATAATCATATCAATTCACTTAGGTTGTTGTACTCATGGCTCGTAATCATACCCATAAATATCATTGATTTATTACGTATTCATGCATCGTCATTCATACAACTCTGATTATAATTAGCCTGAAACATAATAAAAATCATGATACAGATGATTACAATACTCGTTTAACCTTTTTGTCCAAGCAACGAACTGAACTGTGTGTGTGTGTAAATGGAAAATCTAGCCACCGTTTGTGTATGGGGACAGCGTCATCAGTGATCCAATTTGATAAGCCCTGTGTGTGTGTGCTTTTCAAGCTAAAAGTATGTTGTAGATACAGGTGGAGGTGTATACGGGTAGCCACCTAGGGATATTAAAGCCGTGTCACACCAGCCTTGCGTGCGACTTGCAAAGAACAATTTTACCTCGCCTATACCTCGCCTATAGGCTATGTACCTCCGCGGTGAAATTCTTGATGCCTGCATCAACTGTTACTCTCTGACCCCCTTATGCTGTCTCACACGGCTCACCAGGGATCGAGGTGCTTCCCATCCCCTTGCTGCTCACCTGATGAGCACGGGGCGCTTTGAAACTTCCTAAACGCAGCTCCGACCGGACTACAAACGACATTGCGTGCTTATAGCTATGTGATTCGTAGATCTTTAATCATGTAAAGGCCGTGTCACACCAGCCTTGCGTGTGACTTGCAAAGAATAATTTTGACTACCCGGAGGTCCCCGTAGGTATCCGCACATGACAGTACCTAGCATGTATCTCAAAAGTAGTCGCCCGGAGGTGCGCACGCATATTTTTTTTAACCCGCAACCGTTTTTAGGCCCTGTCACACCTTTCCGGGCAAGCTACTCGGGCTTGTTACGTGTAGGGATTTTCTAGCATACCGGACATTCCTGAGGGCGGAAAAGGATTTGTGTGAGTCAGCGCATGTGTCTTACTTGCTGGACGCGTTATACTTGCGAGTATACTGTGTGACCTTTGTACCAGTCGCGTGGGGGCTGACAACTTAGTGAAGGAATTCCTCTAATGGAATGGCTGAAATCTCACAGAATTTCATTATCTTTGCTGCATACGGGACTGCGAAGTACCTGCGTGGGAATTGCCTGGGAAGTACTGCCGCTAAGGGTCTCCTGCTGGCGTTCTGCGTGGACATCTACGTGCATTCCCGCGACTCACCCGGAAAAAGTTTTGGTCATGCTCAAAACTTGGCTGCGGTTAAATCGGACTTGCGTGAGCACCTCCGGGCAACTACGCGCTAGATACTGCCAGGTGCGGACCAACTGCGGAGAGCTCCTTGGAGTAAATTTGTTTCCCCGCAAGTCAAGCCGCAGAAGTTCCCCCGTACGGTATGACAAGGCATGAATGAAAAATTGCAAACATTCTTGTTCGCCCGCTGAAAATCTTCTACGTGCTGGAAACTAACTCCTCGCCACAAGCCCGCGTTATGGTGTGACACGGCCTTTAATGAAGCTGAACTCATGGATCCGTCTTTTTTCAGGGTCAAAGACCAGAGTAGCCAGGAGAACATTTTGCAATCATGCTTATGCATACAATGTCTTGGTTGTAACTCAATTTATTTCAGTGGATTTCAATGTGTAGGACTGGTAATTTCTTGATTACACTACATTTTGATGAAGCTGACTCTTGTATTCCGACTTTGAATTGGTAAAAAGTTCGATCATTCGTTGTACAGAATTTGCAAGTCTGGGTTGTTGTTTTTTTTTCCATATTGCCTGTGCTTGTTTTGCCGTTTGTTATTTCCATTAACTCTCATGGCAGTATATTTCTTGACTATTTCTTTTGCCTGCTTTTACTACCCCTATCTGAAATAATGTGGCCTTTCCTCCTTCACTTCGTAGTGAATATCATTTCGCAACCATTGTTGTTGAATCCCCTTTGCAGCATTACTACACACCATCGTATTTTTCGCGAGAGTGATCCAACGCAATTTGAACGTTTCATGATAACATGATAAGCAGCAGCCTTTTATAACATAGGCGGGTGGATGATAGAGATGTTATTTTATAAACCCTTCTCCTGAATTATGACGTGGAAACCAACGAAGTAATTCATGCCTAGCTATTATGTTTTCCACCTTTTCTTCTCTTTCACAAATCTTTACATTACGTTATAATAATTTGGGTATGAAATGTTTAAAGATCATATTCACCTTCATAGACATGTGAATTGAGTGAATGCAGCAATATTAGTAGAACACAGCAGTGAGAGTTTGGGGGAAATCGGACAATCCGTTAAAAAATTATGAATTTTTGAAGTTTCTGCTCAGTCACTGCTGGATGAGAAGACTACTACATTAGATGATGTCACATGCATACAGCGATGTAAAGAAAATATAAAGAAAATTCAGCATATTTTCACTTTTCTCGCACAATAAGAGAATGCTTGACTTCCCTCTTACAGAAGGCAGGGGGAATAATATTACCCTTAACATACGTCAGTGACAAGTCAAGAAAATGTGCCCTTTTTTTTTAAAAAGTAACATTTTGTGAAATTCTCTTTATCATTATTTTCCTTATACTGTTGTACGCATGTGACATCATCAGCTGTAGTAGTCTTCTCGTCCAGCAGTGACTGTGCAGACACTTAAAAAATTCATAACTTTTCAACGGATTGTCCGATTTTCCTCAAACTCTCACTGATGTGTTCTATTAATATTGTTGCATTGACTCAATCCACATGTCTATGAAGGTGAACTTGCCCTTTAATGTGCCCCACTGACCTGTTTTCCCCATTTCCTTGTATTGTAAAATAGTGACGACCGCGGCATACTGGATGGTGACCCGGCCTGTACTCATGCTAGTATGTGCATGCGCTGATGAGGCGAATTTGAAGACCTTAATGACAGTGATGGATAACCTTAAGGAATGTTACCCTGAAATCATAAGAGATATTCAGTTTCAGCGTCTGCCGTACAACATTGATTCATTCAAGTTTCCACCCGGATCTCCGTTTGATGTCTTGCTGCTCTGTCATTCGAGACATGACCGCCAGTTGGACATTTATGACAAATTTCTGCAATACTGTCGTGGTATATATAGTGAGTAAACTTTGTGTTCGCCCTTAAATTTGTTGTACTGTATATTGTGGATGGTTCACGTAGTGTGATGTGCTCCAGTAATACGACTATGATACGTTAGGTGTTAATAATTAGTAATAGTAATTATAGACCAATTTCATTGTTGTCATCGTTTTCAAAATTGTTAGAAAAAGTTGTTTATTTTATAGACTCCTTAAATTTCTTGATTTTTATGGTATCATTTCTGATTCACAATTCGGTTTCCGCAAAGGACATAGCACTTCTCAAGCAATTCTCTCCTTTATTGAAAAAGTAGCCAAAGCAGTAGATAGGGCTCATCACACAGTGGGTGTCTTCCTGGACCTCTCCAAGGCCTTCGATACCATTGATCATAAAATATTACTTCATAAATTATGTCACTATGGTATACGTGGCAAGGCCTTGGAGTGGTTCAGGAGTTACCTCTCTGATCGTAAACAGTACGTTTTTCTATCTGGTCAAAACTCCTGCAACCAATCTGTCACCTGTGGTGTTCCTCAGGGTAGTTTACTGGGACCTCTTTTATTCATATATATATAAATGATATAACAAATGCTTCTAATATTTCATCTTTTGTACTTTTTGCTGATGACTCTAATGTTTTTCTTTCTCATTCAGATCCTCATATTTTGGTGGATTTGTTAAATTCTGAATTAAAGAATTCATGTTTTTCATGAATTAAAGAATTCATGTTTTTCTGAATTAAAGAATTCATGTTTTTCATTAAAGAATTAAAGTTTTTCTTTCTTATTCAGATCCTCATATTGTGGTGGATTTGTTAAATTCTGAATTAAAGAAATTGTTATGTTGGATAAGGTCAAATAAGTTGTCTATAAATCTTCTTAAAACTAAATGTATATTATTTAGTAATACTTTAAATAATCTTCCTAATAATATAAAAATAGATGATATAGTTATAGATGAAGTTGCATCAATGAAGTTTTTAGGTTTGGTTATTGACAATAAACTTTCATGGAAGTTACATATTGATAGTATTTGTCACACAATATCTCGAAATATTGGTGTTATTAATAGAGTTAAATATAATTTTCCTACTCCCACCCTTTTAATGTTATATTCAGCTTTGATTTTACCTTATTTGAATTATGGCATCATAGCTTGGGGGAACACACCACCAACATATCTCGACAGACTGTCCCGTCTCCAGAAAAAAGCTCTTCGAATAAATTGTCATGTTTCTTGGAGAGCCCACACCGATGTTTTATTTTCTGATAACAAAATTTTAAAGATAACTGATATTTATTGTTATTGTCTTGGCCAATTTATGTATAAACTTTCTAATAATTTGTTGCCGTCTGTCTTCACAAGCATGTTTGCGAGAAACCGCTCGTTCCATGAATATCCAACTCGTCACTCAGATGAATTCCATCTGCCTTTAACTAGAACAATGTTTACACAATCTATATTTACATTTGCTGGACCTAAATATTGGAACAACCTTTCTAACAGTTTGAGGACATCTCCAAGTTTAAGTTCTTTTAAGAGTAATCTGAAGAAAAATATTTTGAATAGTTATAAGAATTGTTGATTCTTTATTGGTTGCAAAGAAGTGTAAAATCCAACCTTATAATAATTATTCTATTGAAATTACAGCTAAGCGGCTCCATCCATCCACTACCTCTCGTGTCCTATTTTTTTTGTCTTTTATCTTCACTCCACGCATTAAGCTGCTTTCTCCCCCCCTCTCTCTCTCACATACACACACACACACCCACACACACACACACACTCACACACACACACACACACACACATACTACTTTGTTTCTCTCCTCTCTTTTCCGGCATGACAGCGACTTAGTGTAGGGATTTGTTCAGGGTTCTTGTTTCGGATAAGTTAGGTTATAGGTCTTTTTGTCTTAGTTTCTTTGTTTCATCCATTTTCAATGCTTATCAGTCTATCGATCATATAATTTCTTGTATTACGTGTGGGGGGAATGCAGCCTACAAGCTCAGCTTTTTAGCATTCCTCCCCATTTCCAACATTTTCCTATACCTACAAGTTTTCTGTAAATTTATCCTTTACTTTGTATGATGAAATTTATGCACTGTATTCAATTTTTGTAATATATTTATATGTTTTTGTTGGAAATGAAAAATAAATGAATGAATGAATGAATGAAATGAATAATGTTTACATGCCATGAAATTCCGCCTGTACCGTTGGAGTTTTAGGTGGCTTATGAATTGGACTAGAACTACTTTTTATAGTTGTTCAGTTGTTTGAAATATCACTCTAAAGAGTAAACCACAACTACAAGTACAACCCACACCGGAAATCCACTATTAGGGATGTGGCATTTCGCGTGATTAATCAAAACTGGCAAAAATATTTTGAAAAATCATCTGTTCCAGGAAAGCTGTCCATAGCCCTGTTTGTTCTCAAACATTTCTTTGGGATTCCAGATACCTTTAATCAGTTTGATTTAAATGATCATTCCCTTTTTATGTATCCTCATTGAATTGTGAGATTTTGAGTTGGGAATGAATAAATAGATAAATATATATATATGTATATATATATATATATATGCAGGCAAGATGACATCAATCATAATTATGATCAACTTTGACTCCTCTTGTTTCTTATTGCAGGAAAGAAACAACTGGCTTTGATCATATATGACGTCGACTTTAAAGACGTCACCGAACTCGATGTCAAATTCAATTCATTTCGGGCGGCCCATCCACTCACCTTCGAGCTCGTTTCTGAGGTGTTAATTTGTGGACAACTAGACGAAGGATTTGTTATGAAGGCAGAAGACACGGAGAGGCTAATGTCCTTTCTCGAGAAGGCGCGAAAAGGACAGCCTGTGATGACCGGAGAGCCTGGTATTCATAGTGAAGGTACATCCTGAAAGTTATGACTTGTATCTTAGTTATCGAGAGACCGGGGCCCTCTTTCATAAAGCTGTTGGTAAAGTTACGCATGACTTTACGAACGACTTAAATATGGTGAGCCAAGTGGGTTTCCTAATCATATTAGCTAAAGTGGAAATTTGCAGATGGTAGTGAGTGTTCTTACATGTTAACACATGTTTTTAGTTGAGAGTGTATTTTGCTTCAATGTAGAAGAAATATTGACATACAGCCGTACTTTGTTAACACCTAAGGAGGGGGAAATGGACACACATATTGGCACTTCATATTCCAGTCGTTCGTAAAGTCGTGCGTATCTTTATGAACAGCTTTATCAAACAGAGCCCTGTCTCATCAAAATTTAGCGATCGAGGATTTATCATTTTGACATGCAGTTATTATTTTGTTTTATATAAAACCTGATAATCACATCACTTCTCCTTTCATCCTTTCTATGCCGGTGTCTGTAGGCGGGATGTACTACATAAATTTGCGATGACGTTTTCTGCACTAGTCGGTACTCAAAGTATGCAAATAGGGTTATTACGAAATGGCATGTATTTGAATGAGGTTGAGTAAACTTTGTTATGGTGCAATTTGAAACAATGTTTTATTACATCAAATAGCTGAATTAAGCTGGACTTACTCATTTCATTTTGAAAGTACACGAAGATAGGCTTAATTATGTTGGTGTTTTCTGGCAGTTCTTTGTATATAGCATGGACAGGGCTTTTTTTCTTCTTCTTTTTATTTAACTGTGTATCGATTTTATCCACTCTTACATTGTCTTATGATTCGAAAATGCTGAATGAATTGAATAATTTGGAGAAAAAACAACTTTACTGATATAATAGTGATGATGTTAATGATTATAATGACAATACTCAAGAAGAAGAAAAAAAGAATGATTATTACTGTGATAAAGTTATACTGATAATGCTGATGATGGTATTGGTAATAGTAATAATGATAATAATGATAATAGGTGACACAACATCCAGCTATAGTAGCGCTTATCTACACAAGTCTGAGATTCTTGCCAATACTCTTACCCCAGAATTACTATTAACTATATTAAGGAGAGCTCGTAAGGAAAATGCAGCTGCCCCTTTCCTGCAAAACGAGATAATAATGTATGGAATTGAAAATGTTAATTGCATTGCAATCTCATATTACTCATTGTGTACCAGATGCATTGCCTGCATATTTCATTCCGAAGCCATGGTAAAGATGCATCATAGGAAATTATGTGAATTCTTACTGCCTTGAAGTATATCCTATGCATGAATTGTTTTATATAATGTAGTTGCATTTACAGCTGCTATGGGGACGTCATGACTTGTAGATGAATCCGGGCAAACTCAGAAATTCTTTTCTATGTGTTATGTCTTGTTTCTGTTTGTTTGTTTGTTTGTTTGTTTGTTTGTTTGTTTGTTTGTTTGGTTTTTTTTTATATAGCTCCCAAGTCGATGGAGAAAGGAGTGCCAGGGTCAAAGGTTGTAACGTCGCAGCCACTGGACAATGTGCCTGAACCGCCTAAGCCGGGAAGTGCATCTCCATCCACTCTCAGTGCCTCTGGTACAACAGGCCACTCTGCAGCCGTCCGGTATGCACCTCACCCAAGCCAGACTGTGCCGGAATATTCAACAGACAACAAGCAACCTGTGATACTTCCCATGGCCGCATCCCGGAATTCACCACAGTATGCCAGGCCCCCTTGCCAGTCAACTTTTCCCCCAAATCGCCGGGTTTCAGTATCTCTTTGCACCTCAGCACCAAATACAGTAACGGCGTTGGAGTCGGCGTTGGAGAACCTGAGACGCAAATCTCCCCAGCTCGTCAGCGAAGTCCGCGTGCGACGTCTCCCATACAACGACCTCGATACATTCCGCTTCCTCGCAAGCGAACCTGTGGATGTCATGGTGCTGTGCCACTCGACTATTGACCGTGGTTTTGCCATTACTAACGTGACGAATGCATTGTATGAGAAATACCTGACTTATTGCAACAAGATCATCGGTAAGAAACTTTGTGGATCAGTAGGAGCAACAACAGGAAAACAAGCAAACAGCAACAACTAAAAAAAAAAAAAAAAAAACATTCACCAGGAACTCGAACCATGCAGGCTTACATTAACCCCATAAAAATCATGCGTATCCATCTGCAGAGCCACCTTTGTGATCAGGGCGTTGCCCCTTGACGCCAATCAGGCCTCTAGATGTCATTCACCCACCACTCCCACCCTAATGTTGAGATACAAATATACGTGTATTGCTCCCTCTCAATGTATTACATAAAACGAACATAAATATTTTCTTCAACAAAGGCCTAAGAAACTACATGGATGACCAATAACAAAATTAACCCGTCATGATAGTAGCACATGTACTTTGCTACTTTTACTACTAATAATGATGACACTAACATTGACGTACTTGATAATGATAGTATAGATGAATATTCCATTGCAATAATAACATTGATGATACAAGGTATATCAGTGTGGTGAAAATGTAGATAGGGCCCACAGCGATAATTTCTAAAATTCGTAATATTATTTGTTTTAATATGAATTCTTTGAAACTGAACAAAGAGCTGCACAACATTTCATTCAGTATTGAATATTGCAATAACATCACAAACGAGCAAATGTATTGATTAGCTATAACCA
Organism: Diadema antillarum; assembly: GCF_040938485.1. Classification (NCBI taxonomy): domain Eukaryota; kingdom Metazoa; phylum Echinodermata; class Echinoidea; order Diadematoida; family Diadematidae; genus Diadema; species Diadema antillarum. Next base: position 552,499 of record NW_027271624.1, read on the forward strand.
TAACCGCAAACCACTGTTTACGTTCTGTTTATTTGTTTGTGTACGTCACAAGATGACTGCACATAAATTACAGTAAAATTAATGTTACAACTCTCCCCTGGTGGCTGGACGATGCTGAAACGTTATATTATACTGGCAATGTACAATTTTTACTTACTACTGCTTTCTTCTCTAATGTAGATATTCTTCCTAGTTTTTTATTGATGAGATAGAAAACATCGTGTTTGCAAGACCTTGGGTGCGCTAACATGCTTTTACTTTACATTTTTTTTTAATGTGCTTGAATACTTTGGCAAATATTTTACGCCATGCATTCAACCTACTTGTTCAACAACCTGGCTATGTCCCTTGCTATCACTTTCATTGTCTTCTTTTTGTTGTTTAAGTTTGTATTTTCCTCACAGTAATACTGATTGTTAGTTTGCTATAATTTATTCAAAAATCTCACAGTATTACTGATTGTTAGTTTGCCATAATTCATTCAAAAATGGATGATAAAATCTTGAATAAACGCCCTGTGTGGATGGCGTAATGATGATCATAATTAGAAAAGCTACCACTTATCAATCACACCTGCTGGTCAGAAATCAATCCCATCTCTCATCCTTCGACTGGTATTTTGCAGGTCGAGACAAGTTGGCAGTTATTGTCCATGACAGCAACATCTCGTCAGAGTCACGTACCTCGCGAATGGAGACCTTCAAAAAGCGTCAACCCCTGACCTTTCACCTCGTCGATACGGTCATCATAACCGGCTCGTTAGATCGGGAGCAATCAGTGGAGAAGGAAGACTTGGAGACCCTCGTGAAATTCTTGAGGAAAGCGAGTTTACATCAGCCACAAAACCATCCGGAAGGTCGCTTGGACAGTATGAAAAGTTGGTATCAGCGACAGAAAATATCCTTCTTTTGAATCGGGAAACCATCCAAATGTGTACAGTTTCTAGAAAGTACTCAAACATGAACCTTTTCCCTTTTCATTTTCTTTCAAAACTTCAAAGTGATTATTCTGCTTTTTCCTTCACGTAAGCACTATGTATAAATACATTACACTCGTGCGGATATTTCCAATTCTCCCATGTTTGTGTAAGTGATTTGAACACCGTTTAACCCTAACTAGGCCGGGGGGGGGGGGAGGGGGTCTCGAGGCCCCCCCCCCCCCCCCCCCCCCGACGTTCCGGGCGATGTATCGCAATCGCAAAAAGCTATCGCCGCGACGTTTCATGACTGTTTTCTTTCGAGTCTCCCGCATCTTTTGACACCAAATTTGCGACGCCCGGGCGCGCGGTTCCAAAGTTACGCATAAATATGTACATGCATGTCAGACCCAAAATTGCTCAAAAACGTGAATTTGTGTACAATTTAAATGCAAACTGTGCTTACAGGCAAATTTCATAAAAGCATGATTATTTGGGGGTTTTATTGATTGAAATCAATGAATAGCATATTTTCGTGTTCGGAGCGATGTCGCGGACAAATTTCATCGAAAAAAACAATGAAAAACATAAAGTCGAAAAAACAAAGAAATACATAAGAAATTCAAAAACCTATAAAATACTAAAGAATTTTTTCTGATATCACAATTTTTTGTATTACATTTGCTAAGGACACTAAAAAGAATATTTGCACAAAAAATGTGCCTGTTTTGAGCTTTATTTTGTGATTTATACCAAATAGTATGATTTCATGCATCATTATGAATAAATTAGCATAATTTAGCATAATTGATAATTTCTTGAAAAATTAACTTCAAGGTATGTTAGATTACATCATAGGCAATGTGTGTGCCAATTTTCGTCGCGATCGCGCGGTGGACGGCCGAGATCTGGAGGGGGGGGGGGGGAGCCCCCCCCGCTCTATCAACTACCCAAATAGCCCGGCCTAGTTAGGGTTAAAGGGGAATTGAGACCGGTAAAATAAATCAACTCCATCAGTAGTTTTTACGTATAGCTCAATATATTGACTGACACTTTTGTGTAGATTTTCTATTATCCACGTCATCTTTATGTTTGAGATGTGTAGAGTTATGTCAGGATTGAGACTATTTCACGAAAAGTGAATCCACGCTATGAAAGAGATAACTACAGTGATGATGCTGAGTCATAATGCACCTCATGTATAGACTCACACGATTGGAAGCAAACTCATCGATTCTAATTTTTTTAAAAATGTCTTTTCCACCTCTTGCAGTAGAATAATAATTTGATGCATGTACTCACACGGACTACTCTCACGTATCACCTTTTGCAGTAGATTAATGTAGGGCCTACTCGCATGAACTGCTCTCATCACGAAGTGCAGGTAATGTTACAATCTTGAATAGTACTGTCAATAGGCTATAAATAATCTCAGTTACACTCAAAGAGTTGACCATTCATAACACGAACTTTACAACGCTCTCTCATCTTGCAGACTTTTTTTTTCATTATATTCATAATGCATTCAGCGAGTGCAGATTGATGCTAATTGCCGCATTTAATCCAGTTCACATTGCGTATGAAAAAGAAAACGAAATGAAAAACAAAAGTTGTTTGTATAATCAGGCTTATTGATTATTCATGTACAAATGTATCCATATAAATGGTACTTGCTAGCACATCCACCTGGCAGCTAGCCTGGTATTTGGTAATTTGATAATTGAAGTAGGTATGAATGCATTCAATTCAATACGATGAAGTGGATACCTGCCGAAATGTCAATTGACCATGTCAGCAGATCATTCTTGTCAGTTTCATAAAAGTCTTACGAGCGACTTTTCACTCTTAAGGCACACTTAAATATGAGGGACTTCATAATTTGATTTGAAAATGTCATATACATGTAGTTACATATTAGTGACTTTGGCCATTTTGTGAGATTTGTGTGAAGTCTTTTATGTTCAATTTCATGAAATTCTTCTGTCGACTGATATATTCAGTGCTTATTTACGTCGATGTAGGGCAATTTGTCAATCAGTTGCAGATTTGTATGTGATTTCTTCATGAAACGGTCCACCGGTCTGTGCGCAAGTTCATTCTTTTTCGTTACTCACACATGTCTTAGAGTCCAATGACTCGTCTCAATGAAATTTCAGCTTGTCCGTGCAGTGACACGTGTTTTTCTTTTACAGAGTTCACACATGTATCAAAGTCAGTTACTCATTTCCGTGAATCGTAAATTTGTCCGTGGATATAAGCTTGTAGACACAATTGGCTGGCTGAGACCTTTCATCTCATGGTCTTGTCTTTATGAATTATACTCGTTTTTCACCCGATTGTAGTCATGTCAACTACCTACTCACTCTGTGCAGATTTTTGATTGAAACTTGTAATTACGACAAGCCTCAGTGAATTCAAAATCATCCTATCGACCAGACTCAAAATATAGTCATCTTTAATACCATGACTCCCAGTGGAGTAAAAACTAACGGCTTCATCTGTAGTTGCGTTAAAACAAGACACTAAAAGTGATGACACTTTACTTCTTGACGTCATACCTCAGTTTCTTTCAACTCCGGTGGTCAACTACAAATTAATCATCTTCTCTACCACGTTGTATTTACAGCAACTTTCAAAAAAGGTGCAGCTTAAAGCCATTAAATTCCTATAGAAAATAGACTCGTGTCACTACAAACTCGTGTAGATTGCTGTACCATGGTCTCAAAGAACTATATTTTCTGCCGACATCACTGAATAATGACTCTCTCATATTGACTTTCGTATTTGATAGAATCCTATTCCGGTACGCATCATCAGACGACATCTGACGCCATTGATTTGCTGTGACAAATCGAGTCAGTGTTGGCTAAGTGTCGAGTCAGTCCGATGAGTCTCGAGTTAGGTGGATGAGTGTCAGATTTATGGTGCTCAAGTATCATGCGTGTCCAGCCGCCGACATCATGACAGTCTGTAGAGTGTCCGATCCGCCAAATAGTCATCGGACAAGTTAATAACTACTCGAGTCTAGGTTCTAGGGGTATTTTGGCACTGGTATCACACTTGGTAGTCCTTGGTGCGAGTTTCCGGAACTTGTCGGCTCAGATTTCATCGGAACTTATCGGAAAGCCGAAATATGTGCATTTTTGTGATCAGATGATCCTCCGACGGTCAATGGAATGGGAGCTTTTACGAGGTATCTCCTTTCTTGTTTTAAAAAAGTGTGATTCTTATTGTCTGCATACTTAAAAAATAATAATCTATGCTGGCCAATCTCAGCTTGAAACAATTGTAAAAAGGACCTTGCAATTTAACTTGAGTAAGTTTTGCACCGATTGTTAGGCGCTATGTTACTCGAGCAATAGGCCCTACGTGTTATGTGAATTATTCTATGTAGGCCAACATGTATGTCTAATCTACCGTTTTTATGGCTACAAATCAAAGCATCACAGGAGGATAAGTACGTTTGTCGTAGAGAAAGATATGAAGAGAAAGAAGAAGCAATACGATAAGAATTCCGAGATTTAGAGATGCCCTCATCAATATTCTGTTATTGTGTGATGACGATTCAAATATTTTTTTTTAAACGTGCAAATCACGGCCAGTGCTTTATTAAAAAGGAGAAAAAGTAAAACATCAGCACGTGAGTTGTATGCATGTACATGTATTGCCTTTGGAGGGTAACTTATTCATGATATACCACATTAACTGTCCTCATATAGTATGAGGAGTCGCAAAATATTCATAAAAAATAACTAATTGAAGCAGTCTAAAAACAATTAAACAGTGCACTCCCGTTCCCATCTTGAACGAAGGATAGGCTATTCCGTAGTATTATTGTCATAACATTATAAGTACAATGTACATGTATTTGAAAACCAGCAAGATGATACTATTTCCTGTAGAAAGTACTATATCAATCTATCAAATGAGAAGTATTGTTGTGGTAAAGGGAAGACATTTATTGGGTTCTTGTTGCTTTGTTGTTGTTGCTTTGTTGTTGTTGTTGATTTTTTTTTTTGGGGGGGGGGGGGGGGAGGGGGGTACCTCGTGTTTACTTAATCGAGCATGAGCATGAAGGAGCACAATACTCGTCGGAATAGCGTGTAGTACGATGGGAACTGTAGGTCCCCTGCATAAAGATTCTAGGTATTTATTTGGTTGTCGTTAACTTGTTTTACTTAGTATTCCAATTTTCACCAGCTGCAAAAGGCTGTTGTGAGGAAAGTCGTTTCTATGATGCAGTTGAGTCGATTATGAAACATACATAGAATAAACTGCGCCTGCAATATATTTATCCATGAGTACGCATTCTCTGTTATTACTTGTACATTGAGCAGTGAGGACATTTTTGGTAATGCAAATTGTTGACACTCCAGGTGTCACCAATTTGACGTAAGTTGCATTTTTGCTTCAATAATAACTTATTTGGTGTTCTCGTGTAAGATTATTAGTGGAAGTCAAATTTTGTAAATATTTTCTTCATGTTAAAGGTGAATATGATTAGAGCAGTCAGTAATATATACAGTCAAACTCGGATACCTCGAATTCGTCGGGACTGAAGAAAATGGTTCGAGGTACGCGAATTTCGAGGTACGCGTACGTCGAATTTTCTTCGACTTATCCGAAGTTTATCGTTGTTCAACATGGTATCTGTTGTAGTGCCTATTGATTGTTTGCATGCTTGTCAATTGGAATTGAATCGACTTTTATATGAATGAATTGAATGAAAATCGGAATTGAAATTAAAATTTCAGAAATAAAGATTTTGGTGGCCCGATCGCGCCACCGCCAAAAAATTCGGATGTTTGCCTTTACTAACTTTTGAAAATGAATAGCGGTAACAATCGGCTACGTAAGATGCTAAAATAAATGTCAGATGTTTGCTTTTAATTTTGGAAATGAATAATGGTAATATTCGACTCTGTATGATACTAAAATAAATGTCGGATGTTTGCTAATAATTTTGGAAATGAATAACGATAAGACTCAGCTCCGTATGGTGCTAAAACTAATGTCAGATATTTTATTTTGCGTTCGAAAATGAACAAGGATAACATTCGGCTCCGGAAGACGCTGGAATAAATGTCTAATATTTGCTTTGACGTTAGGAAATAAAAAACTAATATTCAACTCCGTACGATGGTTTGATAAATGTCGGGTGTTTCCTTATACTTTCGAAAGGAAATAGCAATAACATTCGGCTCCGGAAGATGCTAAAATAACTTTCTGATGTTTGCTTTTAAATTTTGAAATGAAGAAAAGTAACATTCAACTGCGTTCAATGGTAAAATTAATGTTTGATGTTTGCTTTGACGTTGGTAAATGAGTAACAATAATATTCAACTTCTAACGATGATAAAATAAATGCTGGATGTTTGTTTTTACATTTGAAAGTAAATTGCAATAACATTTAGCTCCGGAAGATGTTAAAATAAATGTCGAATGTTTGCTTTGATGTTCTGAAATGAATAACAATACAGTGTAATATCAAACTCCGTACGATGATAAAATAGATGCCGTATGTTTGCTTTTACGTTAGGAAGTAAATGGTAATAACATTCAGCTCCGGAAGTTATTAAAATACATGTCGAATGATTGCTTTTACGTTTGGCATGTTTGGAAGTGAATGCCGGTAACATTATGCCCCATACGATGTTAAAAAATATTGGATATTTGCTATTACATTTCGAAATGAATAACGGTAATTCAGCTATGTTTGATGGTAAAATAAATGTGTGATGTTTGCCTTGACGTTCAAAAATGAAAAACAGTAACATTCGGCTCCGTACAATGATAAAATAATTGTCAGATGATTCATTTCACTTTCGGAAGTGGACAGCAGTACCTTCGGCTCCGGATACGATAATGAAATAAATGTCGGATGTTTGAAATGAATAACCGTAATATTCTGCTCCGGACGATGCAAAAATAAATAACAGATTGTTGCTTTTACATTTGGAAATGATTAACGGTATTAATCCACTCAGTTAGATGCTAAAACAAATAGCGGATGTTTGCTTTCACATTTGGAAATGGATGAGGATATAAAAAAGAATTCAGCTCCGCCAAGATGCTAAATGAGTGTCGGTTGTTTGCTTTTACATTTAAAAATGATTAACGGTTATATTCGGCTCCGTAAGGTGCTAACATACTAATATATGTTGGATGATTGCTTTTACAATAAGAAATGAATAACGGTAACTTTTGGATGCTAACAAATGTCAGCAAATGCTCCCACTTTCTCATTTCAAACGTAAGTTTTAACCTCCTAGTATAAGCATCAACTTTTATAATAATCTCTACGCCTATGCAAAATTTGCTAAATCTGAAAGCACAGAATAAGATGATTGAATTTTCTATTCATATCTTTAAGACATGGGCATCTGCATCTCTTCAATAATGCTTAATATTAATTTTTCTATGTTTAGTAGGACCAATTTAGTTTTTCTAATGTTTGTCCTGTTTTGGGTTTTTTTTTTTGCGTCAGCAGATTTTACTTTTGACCACCAAACATTAAAAATCAATGACAATGGTGACCCGATAAAGTCAGTGTGGAGCCCTGTCTATTCCATTCTTTATTATGCTCGGCCTATACTTCCAGATCATTATACGACACTACGTCATGTATTTTCATAATCGCATTGCTGGAAAAAAAATCCAGTGCTTGCGTTCTCGGGGAAGAATAAATGAAACAAACTTCGTGAAAGGCCGAAAAAAAAAGTTTAAATATAGGCACTACGCAGGAGATTGATGTTAGAACAGTGGACCGTGATTAATGCCAAAGATATAACTGTCAACACCTAAGCAGGTGCGCCACGACGGTTAAGAAATCTACGCGCACTGTATGACTACTCGGCGGTATCACGATCAAAAATCAGAACACAGTGGTTAAAGAAAAGAGCGTAGTGTTAACGTAAGTACTCCATTGGCACGGGTGCTATGTGCATATCGTGTACGTGTGTAGTAGGTAGGTGTTGGGGGTTTTTCTTGTCAGCTGTGTAGGCCTACCGGGTATTTCTTTGGGCGCGCGATTGTTCAGAATATTTACAGTCGAGTGTGAAAAGATTTGTGACATGTCTCCGCTGTCCACGCGCGCTTAATCGGAGATTCTGAGTGACGTTGCAATTCGATTCGAGCTACATGCTGGGAAAAACAATAAGTTAATTAAGATCGGGACAGTAGATTTCACTTCGAGGTAACCGAACTTCGAGTTATTTTCTTCGAGCTACGCGAATTTTGATACACGAAAACTCCATAGGAACAATCGGGACTTTCATTTTGCACCCGAGGTAAGTGATATTCGGCTTATCCGACGTCGAGGTATCCGAGGTTGACTGTATTAATATTAGACAACCGATTCAATGTAGGCCTACATTGCGGATGAGCTATATTCAGTTTTACTAATCAGTTGCTACTCCGAGGAAGGGGTTAACAATAAATAAAATGATTTACCTTTTGTGAACCTCTAATTTTACTATACGTAACTACAGAGCTTATGTAATCACCAAAACGGGAAAGTTATTTTCTGTCAGGATAATTGTGACTATGACGTCGGGCAATTCTGCCGTAATTATTTCGTTTGTGTGTAGTACGTGTACATGGTAATGCCTTTCTTCAGAGTTTGAAAGAAACAGAGTCAATATCACTTCTTCACAAGGTCTTCCTCGCCCGGCCTTTCCAACATCCTCACCGCTCTAACTGTTCAATGCTTTGAATATACATGTAATGTTACTTTACTTATATTGCATACTTAACTTGTATTGCACTGTGTTCTCTTGTTTTCTACCGGATGCGGCCTTATATGCAGTTGGTAGGTCTTAGCATCCGAACATTTTTTTTTTCAATAAAACTAATGATAGTTACTCCTTTGTTGAAGTATTTTGACCATCCTTGCATTAGTATGCAAGAATTTCTGGCATTTTTAATGGTATTGGTAATGAAAGTTGACTCTTATGCACATTCCCAAATTATTTCTTTGATTGTGATTGATGCATGATGCATTTCTTTGTGTTATCAAGGAGTTACGTGACGTATTAATAGATAATAGAAGAGTGAAACACATAGTACGTATGATTAGATTCATTGTGACAACATAATGAAGTATATCGACATGATGAGTATGACGTTCAGAGATTTGTAGAAGTGGAATGTGTTCTCAATGTCACAGTCAATTAAGGATTTGATTTTTTAATGACAGAGTTTCTGATGCAGAATTGGATGAAGCTGATTATTGTTCTTTTTTTCGTAAACTAGCAAATTTGTACGTGAAAACGTGCGTGTGTGTGCATGTGTGCGTTCAGTTTTTGATGTATGAATAATGTTTACACACTGTATATCTATATCTATCTATATATGTGTACATACACTGTATAAATAAACATACAGATGGGTCAGAATTTTGAACGATGTACAATTGAGCCAAAACAAGGCAAATTTTAAAAAGTAGGAAATTCTCCAAATCATTACCTTACCTGAAAGAGTATAACTCAATATTTAATATGAACCCAATTATACTAGGATTTTCCCAGAGGAACAAGTTTTTATTCACCGAGGATGTTAACCATGTCCAGAGCAGCGAACGTCCATGGGGAATAGTACTGCACTTACATTTGAATACCATTTAACATAGTTTGCAACAATCTGATTCAGTTCAAAATTGCAACGAAATATCTTAAGGGACAGGTAAAGGTATTGGGAGAATATCAAGCTTGTACTCTTAACCAGTACGTAATGGTAGACAATTGATGATTCAACCAAATTCGTCATTTCTGTTGAAATATTGCTCTTCCGATAAACACTTTCTTCACTTTACGCGCATTTTACAGAAACTCAATATTTTGACCTCTTATTTCACTATCCCATACTTTAATCCTCACTCCCAAATAATAACATACCCTTCTATCATGTATCTGATCTAGTCTCGATAACCCAACAAACATAGCATAGTTTTCATCGCGGAGGTTCGCATATACCTCACGAACGTTCGGAACAAACAAGGTATTGAACAATGCAGTTCTCTTAAGTTGGAAACGTATTCTACTCACAACCAACCGCAATTTCATGTCAAGAACAAACTCCTCCGCAAAATCCTGAATATATATTACCAATTCTCAATTATAAAAGCTTGTTTATCTTCTCTTACTGAGGAATCAAAGAAAACAATTTTTCCATCTCTCGTAAATGAAAATAGAAACGTACGTGTAATCTCAGTGACGTAGTCCATCCTTGAGAACGAATATATTTATCAAAATTTCGTTATCACGAAGTAAAGATTCAGGTCCTAAATTTGTTATCTTAGGTCTACAATGCAAAATTTGCTTTTAACGAACATGGTCACAGCTAATTATGACATAGAATTAACATAGAAAAAAAAAATGTGCTCCGTTATAGAAATACGAAGTTTAGCTGGAGAGGGCAAACGAATACGTTTACATAGGAAGAAATCCCTCTGCGTTTGCTCCTTGTGTTACACACTGCTACCGAGGAGAATTTGTGTTATTATATTAGTCAGAAATGATATTAGGTTCGATACTGCGAAGTTTCGTCATAACAAGACACAATAAGTCCATATAACTTGAATGGATGTTTGTGATTTCGATATTATACAATATGGTTTGTTATAACAAAAATTTTGTAGCGCGTCATTTCGGAGGCTCGTTATTCATGCAGTTTGTCAATCCGAAAATTGATAGAGTTCGTATAATCATGAAGCTTTTTTATTCGGTAAATGATAGGAATCTCCGAAGGTTAATCGAAAGGATTATTCATTGGAACATGAACAATCAGGTTCGCTTATCCCAATGTGGAGAAACAAGTTATATAACCAAATCCTCCAAATTTCAAAACCTCACGATAACCGTTTTCACCTAAATGAATGTCAGGCGAATTCCACTTTTAGAAGAACGGACCTGAAAGTAATGAACCTTAATTTTTTTTTTTTTCGGACTAACAAACTTTCGGAATAAGGACCTTTTAATAAGAAACCTTCTAAATTAACTACGATTTTTTTTTCGGAATAACAAACCTTTGGACATTCGGATTACCGAATCTTTGGAAGAGCGAACGTATCAAAGTGCAAACTTTAACCTATTCTTGATCACTGCTTTTTTTAGCACGTGTTTTCAGAGTACGATCTCTCTCTGTCTCTTAAATGTAAAATGAAAAAAAAAAAATCTTAGAAAGAATTAAAAATTAACATTGCTTTTCATTGATGAGTATAAAATAACACTATGTCATGATAAGCGGAGGATTTGCGTGTTTTCATCAGACAATAATTGACATGAAAAAATCCGGTTTCTTAGATCATCCTGGCGTGTTCTAAGGGAAAGAATGTCATAAGGTGCAAAAATTGGCAATTGTACATCGTTCAAAATTCTCACCCAGATACATCATATAAATATAGGGACTATATAATATATATATATATATATATATATATATACATACATATCTCTATATATATTATATATTATGTATATATAAGTTATATGATTATAATTATATATATATGTATATATATATTGATAATTTTATATACATATATACTTATGTATAAATATATATATATATATATACATATATATATATATATATATATATATACTATTTCATATAATGCAGTCAAAACTGCCTTAGCGCACAGGTTTTGTTTACGTGCACTATATGTGATCCCTCCCCCCCCCCCCCCAGAAAAACAAAGCTTAAAGATCCTCTTTATAGCGATTTCCTGTCCAGCGGCCACAGACCTATGCGTAATTCCATGAATAATGTACCCAACTTGTGACATTCATGTTTTTACAACAGAATCAGGAAATCAGCTTCTTCTTTTTTAACATAGGTTTATGGACTTACCAAGTATGACTATTCTTAATTAAAGACCTAATAAAATGGTTTAGACATTTTTTTCTCAATGATGTAACAATATTAAATGTTAAATTCTAAGTAATTCTATGGTTGTGCGGGTTTTTTTACTGTTCTGAATTTTGTTCTATATTTGTTAACATAATGGATGCAATTTCCTTGGTTTTGGAAAACTTTCTATACTTTCGCCGCATGCGGCGCACTATCACTTCTAAATTGTGATGACGTCTAAGAACGGAGTCGTCGATATTGATTGTCCGACCAGCCTAGCCATAGCCAGCGAGCTGGCAAGGCTATGCTAGCGCAGCGCAGCGACAGCCGGCCGGCGGCTAGCGCTGGCGGGGGAGCGAGCTAGCGAGCGCATAGCAGGTGCTGCGCTGCTCTATTGTCATTGGCTAAGCCTTTAGACAAAAGAATATTTAATGAATTGTATCGGCTTTAATACTGCCAATTATACAGATACAACTGTGGTACGCTTGGATATCCATTATTTTCGGCAAACTCGTGAAATGGGCCCCACCACTGCGTGTCTGTACTATACTACTAATTGTTGTACTTAGACAAACAGTTACAACTTACAATGTCAATCATGACTCGTAGAATACAGTATATCCTTTCTAACGTTAAACTACATGGGGGCATACCAGACATACCACTCTGTATTTCCCAGGCGATCGTTTCCGTGAGGTCTATTCTCGGACTTGGTGCCATGTTCATACGCTCTTGCACTGGCAGCGGGTGAGATGCAGCTGGTTCATATCGGTAAGGTGCAGCCCCACGATAACGTTCTGGTTCATCGGCTGCCTCTCCCTCCCCATCTTCCCCTTCAACTTCATGTGCCTCCTCTTCTTCTCCGCTATCGTCAGAGCTGCAGTCTTCATCATCATCATCATCAATGTCGAAGTTTACCCATATAGGGGAAGACATTATGCTCGAGGTACCAGGTATTTGTGCAAGCTAACTTGGTGATAATGTACGTGGTACTAATGCGTACATGTCGACAGTCAGTGGGTCGACCGGTAGCGCACATCCCGCGGGGCCCGGGCCTGGCCGGGCTAGCTAACGTGTACGCGCGTGTACCAATCAAGTAATCTATAGTGCTTGTGCTGAGCGGCGGGTGCTAACTGAGCACAACTCCGTGCTTATACGTCATCAATCGGTTCAGGGGTGTTGGTCACGTGACTATCTTTTTCGCAAAAGCTGCAACGAGGTCCTCCAAAAATGTGATATTTGGGGGAGTTTCTAGAAGCGATAAAAACCGGAACGACACTGACAACATGTTTACATTGATAATCATGACATATATTTTACATTTCTTTTGCATATTAAAACATTTTGCAAGCATTTTATTAGGTCTTTAAGAATAGTCATACTTGGTAAGTCCATTCAAAAGTTTGTGAAAATGAATATTCTAAACTAAAAATGAAGCAAGTCGTTTTACACAATAGCAGTGTATGGGGGAAACAGTGGGAATCGGTGGGCATGCTGTGGCTGATTGTTCCAATTCTTGTGGGCCCGCAAACGATCGCCAGTCACTGTAAAGGCATGCTAACCTGGAAACATTAAACTGCACATTACTTGAATATGAGACCATTCTGAAGTACATAATTTTATGTATATAATGTTCTCTTGAATCCCACAAGAATTGGAACAATCACCCCCAGCATTCCCACTGATTCCATGCTGATTCCCACTGATTAGTAACCAGCCATCCCCTTTAAAGGGGCAGTCTTTTAACTTTATGATGCTTGATCATATGAAAATACTGTGTCAATACTATGAGAAATCGCATATGCTTTTCTTCAACGAGATCTGTGAACTTCAAAAAACTCAGTTGAAATCGCCTAAATCGCTCATTTTTCGGGTAGTCGGGAACGCCCCCAGAAAAAGCAAGGACCGGTCACGTGCCTTGTCAGGTGACACTTTGACGTACCAGGGGGCATTCATAGTGCCGACTGTCTCGCCGTATACCGTACTTCACAGTGCAGTGAGTCTTGTGTATTTGTAGGAAAATATTTCAAGAAAATGCCATGGAGGTGTGTCGTCACCGCAGCAAAGACACAAAAGATGGGTGTAAGTCTGCACAACTTCCCTACAGATGACGCCACTCGAAAGAATTGGGTTTTGAGACTCATTTCATTTGCTGAAGCGAGCCCAGCAGTGCAGTGGGATGCATGCAATGCCAATGGTTCTTCTAACGTTAGTCGTCAGGTTGTACAGCCTTGTATGCAGTGATCTCTTGGAGGAGTGGAGCCAAGTAATTTACATGTAAAATAGTAGAGGAGGGGCTGTATACTCGGCTAGGATTTGCGCCCAAAAAGAGGATCCTGCAGCCCATAGCTGTCCCTGTCATCAAGCTGGGAACTGGAAGCCAATCTCATCGTCAGAGAGCTGAAAAACAAAGCGGATCAGCAGTTCTGAAGCCGGAGAGAAAGCGGGTATGTTCTGTGTATAGACGACTCTATAGAGTCGAGATAGAGACACGAGACCAATGTATATAGCGACTCTAGATCTATAGAGTCGGGTATGTTCTGTATAGACGACTCTCTAGCTATCGTATGAGTATCGTAACTAGATCTATACACAGCCCAGTTGCTGTATAAATCGCGACGGGGTTCGCACGGCGTCTGGTTGGCCTCGGCCTATTGCTAAATATTCTACTAGTATCATTAAGACATCGATTACTGACAGTTTCACGGTTTCGATAGGTTGATAAGCTCCGTCTAGCGTTTCGAGTGGGACTGCCTTGCTTCCCCAATAAAGCTCTAAAGAGTTGTAGTAACCGAATGGTTGGATGGTATGTTCCAAAACAAATTATTAGATTGAATTGATCCAGGACTGGGCATATCGTTTGTCTTCACTTGCCCATTTGTCATTAGGCAGGTGAAATCTTCAATATCCATTTTGTTTTCTTGCCCCAAAATATTTCCCGTATAGGCCCTATATTAGTTGACTAATGTAATGTGATTTCATAGTTTACATGTACAAAAAAAAGTCACTTTCCAATCAGACAAGGAACTTTCTGCAGTTGTTTATTTTCAGTTGTCATCATTACAATTTCACTTGCCCTGGTTACAATGTTGAATGTGGGGAAGTACTAATGGCAGTTATTATTAAACCTTGTATTTGTGATTACCAGTATTTGTTTCTCCCAAGAGTTCATACATGCATCTAGTTAACCATGTTCTCACAGGCCTACATAGACATTTTTTTTTTATTCAATCCTCTCTATGCTATTACTAATTACAGGGTTCAGCTGGCAGCATTGCATTACAGTGTACAACACGAATCCAGACAGGAAGCAAGCTCAAGGTGCAACAGGTGATCTGCTCTACCAGATTGTGAAGCCGAAATACAAGCCTAGCTCTTCTAGTGTGAAGGTTCGTAAAGAACGGTGTAGATATTTTATGTAATATTGGAAGAAAATGAATTCATGTTACAAGACCAATTACAATGAAGAGAAAAATATTAGAATGGCACAATTTGTCAAGTACACATTTTATTATTTGTTTGTCTCTGTAGAAGCATGGCTTGACCACTGAGTACACATAAAATGATCGATTTTAAAAGGTCTAGATATACATTTTCTCTTCTCTTTTTTTTTTGGGGGGGGGGGGGTGGAGGGACAGGTCTTATGCCTGTTCCATCACTAATCAGAAGTCATAGAAGGGAGGCAGTCAGTTTTCCATTCTGAAGACCAACACTCCACATTCCATGACCAATGGCTACTTTGGCATTCTCAAATCAAGTCTTTGCATTGAGGAGGGCAAACCCTAATTTTGATATGAATTTGCAAAAAAAAATTTATGTCATTATCAAAGTGGTGGTTTCTGTTCATGACACCTCAAAGACTTTGTTGCTAAAAACCAATACAAACATCTTATTTAAATCTATTTTGTGTGTCCCTTTGTTTCTTTCTGTTGAATTTTCTACAGCACATGTTGATGATGTCCTTTCTGCTGTTGTGGAGTGCGATGACAAAACTCCTGCATCCTGCCAGCCTTCAACGCCTCCCCTTGCGAGTGCCATCGTGTGTCATCCAAGGGAGGAAGTTATTGAATATCACAGCAGACAATTTGCACCTGACAAATGATCTAATGGTTTCAGGAATCCTTGCAATGGAGATTTAAGTTCATATTATGTACAATATGATACTTTGCACTTTTTTTTAAATTGTTGCAGAATGATTTTTTCATCTGTTCTTCTGTCAGATGTTGGATACAAACACTCAAAATTTTGTTATACATACCCAGCATTCTTATGCGCTCTATTCATGAGTGATCATCTAAAGACAAGATAAGATCACCTTGGTTACTGTTGTATTCCATCTGTAATATGTAGTATTTCATCACAAACAATATAATGCCAACTTTATGTAGTGTTTCAAAGATCATTTCTTTGCCAATTGAATATTGTCCTTTAAATGGCAAAATCATAATTCATTTACAATACAGGAGTCATGTGGATACAAAAGGAAAACTGTGTATTCTTTTGTTGATGTTTGAAGCATACATGACCATAATGGACAGATGAGCTTGCATTCTTAACACTATTCTGTAGAGATATTCAGTGTTGTAATGGTAAGTTAGAAGTTTCTACATGAATGCTGTCCCTTACTATGATTTTATCATTGCATGTTTGCTGTTATAGATTAGAGCTCGTCACTCTTATGATCAAATATTGATATTTTTGACAAGATAATTTAGAATGAGATGTGCATGCATTATAGAACACACTCAAAAGGGATTGAAAAAAAATGTATATACATGTAGTTTTGAGAAGAAATGCAATAATTTACTCTTGGTACATGATTCACAGATTTATGAAAAAGGAGAACAAGGTGTGTGTCTAAGCATTAGCATTTTACATAATCTTCATCTGAGGCCCAGTTACTCAAGTTCTGAGACCTGGAATGCATCTACAGGGAGAATCTGAATTCATAATGCGATGCTACGTCTAGTTGGGGAATTATTCTGTTGATTTCTATAATAGTTCTCCATACATAATCATTGAAGTCAAGCATTAAAATTTAAACATTGTTTTTTATGAATATGGTGTCAGGTGTCTTATGAAAGAACAGTTGCTAGGTCACTCAGACTCAGACATTCATAATTATTCATGCAGATAGGTACTTCTGAAAACGTGCACACAAGCAAACACCCACATGCACATATGCTCACATACATTCACACATTTGTACACATTTTTAAATTTGTGAAAGATTGAATAACATCACTCACCTGTATTGTTTTGTAAATGTACACTTGCAATACATATATTATTTTTATCCTAAATTTGAGTTCTGTAGAGATTTCTGTATAGTGAAGAAGAAATCACAAAGCTTTTGATTTAATGTTACATGAGAATGTCTCATACATAATGTAATATTGATATGAAATATACAGTATGTCTGTGGAAAAGATAACTCTTCTGGTCTGATTTGATGTCAAATGTGGATGTCACTCATGCATGCTTGACTGACCAGCTGCCATTGTTCCAGTGGAATAAATCTCATTTTGCTCCAACATTAGGATATGGAGATAACACATTGGTAGGGTTTTACAATCTCACTCCTTTTAGTACACTACCCCTCCCCCATCTTTTCCTCACTCCCTGTTACTCATTTTCTTTGGTCTCCTACCTATACACACACACACACACACCCTTTGCCATACTACACACATACCCACAAACACCTTCAAACAGGCATCACTTGAACACTCCCACCAACATGCAAATCGCATACAGATGTACAATGCCATACAAATCTTACCTGTACATATATCTATGAGGGGAATATTTCTATCCATTCCACGAGGGGGAACATCAGACAAACATAGGGCAAATATATCAATGATATATTCGTCCTATGTGTGTCTGATGTTGGTGTGTGTTTGTGCATGTTTGTATCTGATATGCATGAGTGTACTGAGGGTGTGTGTATATGTGTATGTTTGTGCATTTTCATGTGTCTGTATGAAGCAAATCCTTTTTTTTTTAATAAGGATGAATTTATACTGCATGTACTGTATTACTACAACCGCTACAACTACATATAGAAAACACAACACACTTTTTTTTCCATTTGCTTACAAAATATAATTGGTGTAATCAGCTGGAAGGAATGTTTGATAAATGAATACTGGTTCATGACAGAATACTACTATATGAGCCAGCTACAATCCAGTTCAATGAGTTCGTAACTAGACTTGGTCCTGTTCTCTAGATAGAGGCTGTGAAGCTATTGCCGGAAAGGCCACAGCATCTTAATTGTATTAGATCGTTATTTATTTTTTGTGACCACGATTGACAACATAGCTGTTCAACATGTCAATTCTACACAATCAAAATTACCTTCAGTTGTATGGTTGTGAAAGTGTCATTTTCCAATTGCTTAAACATGCAGTAGGTCTACATTACAAGAGAGAGAGAGAGAGAGGGAGCATAGCAAGAGTAAGAATTGAGACAAGAGTGCATTTGACATACAGTCGAATCTTGTTATAATGAGGTACATTATGGGACCAGAGATATCACTCCCGTATATCAAGATCTTGTTATAACTACAGTTTGTCATATCACTTCTTATGATATTGAGGTTCCACTGAACATGCACTAATAAATTACAATAAAATACTGTAATACATAATCTTTTGTACAGAGAGGCTGAAGTCCAACAGCATGTTTCTCAGCTGATGAGTTGGTGTTGGACGCTGAATATCATCAGCATACCCAACATACCGGTAATGGACAAGGTGTCTGACAAAGTATACATGTGACATTTCGCAATGTACAAACTTATCTGATGCATTTCTACACTGTGACCACGTTCCCGTTATAAAGCAGATCGCAATGTGACAAGCTGTCACATTCTACACCCAATATCAGTGCTGCATATACAGTCTTATTACAACCTATGCAAAATGAAAGCCTGTCACTATTTCTGATGGATGAGTTTATCAGATTTTTCTCACAGCAGAAGATGGCAGTATGACTCGCACATTTTGGCCCAGAAATGTCCAGCATCATCTCACCAGTTGCCGGTATGCAACATGTCTTGATCGCCTGATATTGAAACAAAAGTGTAACAAAATGGAATGCAAAAGGAGTAAAATCTGATAATCCTATTATATGACATCATGTGTTCATCTAGGAATTTATCTTGAGAATAGGATTTGAATTAGACAATGTAAATGGGACCCATGGGGTATGGTAGTCATTATTTTGGGGACAACTGTATAATGGCAGCATAAAATACATGTATAAAAACATGTCTTGACTGCCTGAAATTGAATAAAAAATGAAACGAAATGGAATGCAATGGAATGCAAAGGGACTAAAATTTTATAATATATTACATAAGTGTTACTCTAGAAATCGTGAGAACAGGAATAAAATTACACATTGTGAATGGATCTTTGATGGGGCGTGGTACCAGGTAATCATTACTTTTGGTAGAATCGTATAATGACACCATAAAATTCATTAGGAAATTATCAGGGATATGAAAAAAAAGCCTAATTTTCATGGCAACATTTGGAAAACAAAATAGGGAATTAAATGTGCCTAACAAACTCACTTGTTATCTGCAGCATTTGTTCAAGCACCTTCTCCATAGGCCTACTGTTGGGCGTCCTAGTAGTTTCCAGTTTCTTTCACCCATTCATCAAGGCCCACAGTTAAGAAACCTGGATGTGTTGTAATACAGCGTATTGGAGCATCGAAATGTCTTTCGTTGTACCGTAATTCTCAATCTTGTCCATTATGTGATCTGTCTCTTTGCAGCAAATGGATTCCCTGGCAGTGGTCATGTGGGAACACAGCTGCGACAGAGGCACCTGAAAAAGAAAAAAGGAAAAAAAAAAGAAACATAATGTACAACACATTCTTATTTCCTTCTTTGTGTTTATTAGTTGGTGTTTTGAAGTAGTACTGCACTGTCACACAATGAGATTGAGACTAATGTTAGTCATTAGTGAAATCATTGTTTGAGTTCTAGCCAAGTGTGAACAAAATATCGTTCATGACTAGGCCTATAGGAACCCCTACTGCCAGAGAGGTTACCACTGATACCAGACTCTTCAAACCACTGCTGAGCCCAGCCACATACGGTAATTGAAATTGCAGTTATGGTATGGCAAACACTTGTACCTTATTGCAAACAGCAGTTTTTTCACTTATCCTTTCATAACTTGTCTCGTGCTCGGCAATTTACATGTGAAACTGTAGTAGAGGGCCTAGTGGAAACAAACTTGGTTGGAATTTACCAGTCGATTACCTCATTATAGTAAGGTCCTTGGGGCCAGAGAAATTACCTCCTTATAAACCGGGCACATGCGTATACAGGTACGGCACTATGAATTGCATCAAAAGTTATATACCAGGACTCAAGTAAAATACTGTTAAATACGATAAAAAAAATCAGTTTGTCCTTGTGACATTATGAATGAGATCGGGAGATATGAGAGCTTGTATGACATCTGCCTCGCCAGCTCAGTGCATAGCCTTTCAATTCATACCGTCGTTTATCGATGTCCCTCTTCCACTCCCGTTTCACGTTCATGTTGAATTGTCAACAAAATTCTGTTTTGGTTCGTCCGACCCCAATCGACCTACAATAGCTGCATTCTGTAAAAATTAACGTTAGGCCTAACGTTAGAGTGAATTAACTATCTAGACTCCCTGTGCCTCGCACAGCGGTCTGGTCAGGCTGGACTCTCAGCGTACTTGATAGTTACCAATTTTTATCTCCCAACCTCGTCGCGGGCTCGTTGCCATCACCCTGTTCCTCGAGCAGCACCCTCACGGGCCACTGCCCAGGGGGCGGGAGGTGAAGAGTCGGGTTCATATACTCCAGAACGGTACGGCTACTGGCGGGGGTGAACTCAATTCAGATTAGATTTAGGGTTGCGTGGGGCTGGAGCTGGAGCTGACGAAGGGCTGCTTTACCTTCGCCTTCATCACCTCGGTGGGGGTCGCAGCCAGAAAGGCGAATCCAGGTCTGAATCCATATTGAGAACACTGTGTTTTTGACCACGTATTGCTACCAGCTTGTTTACCGTGTATAAAGCTAGCGCAACGCGATGTATAGCGCGGAGCTAGCAAGGTACGCTATTATCGTAAAAATTAGAGTGCCATCTAGTCTCCCGTTGAAATTTGTTGTTATCATCCACGCACGCACACAGAGTCACAATGTACGGTCAGCAGTAAAGCGGCTGTCAGCACGTCTACTTGTCTTTTTTTCTCGCAGAAAATATCTAGTTTTTTCCAAACGTAAACCGGATCCAAAAAGGCAATTATCATGGGTAAAGTGTTAAAAAAAATGTCAGTGGCGTCACTGGGCCTCTACTAAAATGTCTAAACAACATATTCAAATCACTTTTGGGACGCAAAGATTGTCAGAACTGGTTAAATATTGATTTGAAAATAGATAAAGTTTCTCTCATTTTACATTGCCAACGCATTAGACGAACTCGGTGACTTCACGGGGTCTCCCTCCTAATACGTCAAATCGCATAAGCCAATCAGCTGCCAATTTTGGGGGGCGTTCCCAAATCAGTGAACATTTTGAGCGATTTCTTGTTACTGAGCAATTTTTGGCGGATAAAAACGCCAGAATCGTGTTAGTGAGCTCAAATACCATCTATATAGCCCCAATGTCCGATTTAATAGACTCCCCCTTTAACCCTATTAAGCCCAAGCTATTTTGACCCCTCGCAGGCCCAAGGGGGGGGGGGCACATTGTGCCCCCCTATATAACTTTTTTATTATTTGATGTATCATCGTCATATTTGGCACGTGGGTAGAGTAACTCATACTCTACATGACCGTACATTTGAATTTTCACAAGGTCACCCATGGAGGGCGCTATTTACCAAAATATAAAGAAATACATAGGAAATATGCTAAAAACATGATTTTTCTGTATAATTTCTTTATCCCCATTATATATGTCTTATTATAGACCAATCATTTTCATATTTGCCACAAATGATAAGCAAGTGGAATTTCATTATTTGTTATGGTTGAAATTTCTCAAGGTCACCACATGGGGGCGCTATTCATATCAACATAGTGATACATTATGAGACCTGAGATGAAATGTATGCGATGGGTACATGTATAGTTATGACATTTCATATTTGCATAATACTGGAATTTTGAGATTGCAAGTTGATAATATGATAAACTAATGATATCAGAGGCATAACTTGGGTGAAGGAATCAAAATAACTCAAAATATAAGGGCAATCTTTAGAAAATATCATTGTTTTCAATTATCTCTATTATATCTATTGTTTATGCCTTTGTCAAATAAAAAATGCTGTTAAATGAAATGGGAACAGAAAAAAGATGCAAAATCTGACTGACATGGTTGTCAGTTTATGGTTGCCATGGCAACCAGCAACATCAAATATAGCTAAATTATATATCAAAATGTTCGTAATAAGATTTTAGGAAAAGTCACCAAATTTGGTTGAAATCGAATAAAGGGCGAAGGAGTGGCAAACGAAAATCTGGTAGGGGGGCACAATGTGCCCCCCCCCCCCCCCTGGGCTTTATAGGGTTAAGTGTCCCGCTATTTCTCTTGCATATCGTGTTCACCTGCCCAGCTGCATTTCCATTTCTAACGTCCCGTAACAGTTCTTCGATTGCACGAGGTCTACAAGGAAGGCAAACTTGTTGCTCTGTGCTGATCTTAATCAGCTGACATTTATATGCAATCAACCACGGACACAGAGACATAACTGAGGTTCATTTATGCCTCGTACTATATGCGAATTATTATAGCTGTAAAGTGTACAAATAAACCTTTGGACTTTATGAATTGAGCATATAAAGATCTATACCATCCCTCATATGGAACAAGCACATGGTCACACATACAGTGTGGTTTATATGAAAATGTCTCAATTTCACACAGTTACTGTACGTGTGATATTGGGACAGGTAACAGAATCCCCACAGGGTGACACAAAGTGTGACTGTGTGTTTGTTAACAGGCTCATGGTACGCTTTAATTATGTTACTTTAAGCATTCACATGCATATTACACGTCTTATATAGCCAGCCAAGGGCTCATTGCGCGATGAACGTATCCAATCAATCTAAAAGGCTTCTCCTGCCCAAGACTGCATGACAGTCAATATTTGCCCACTTTTCTTATCTTCCTTTAGATGATATTATCATGTCGGAGGCAGTCGAGACAACAATCATGCAGCCGGGCCACAAAATTTTGCGATGTCAATTTTCACTTATACCACTCTTTTGTCTTTTTTTAATTTTTTTTTTTTTAGTTTGTGTAGGCCTGTGTTGTAAAAGTGGATATTTTCAAACGAGTATTTTTTCGTGCTCGGTAAGGTAAGATGAACTTTCAAAGGAAACCCGAACTCAAGAAGAAATGTGGGTTGAGTGAAAGCCACAACCTTAAGGCCGTGTCACACCATAACGCGGGCTTGTGGCGAGGAGGTAGTTTCCAGCACGTAGAAGATTTTCAGCGGGCGAACAAGAATGTTTGCGATTTTCGTTCATGCCTTGTCATACCGTAAGGGGGAACTTCTGCGACTTGGCTTGCGGGGAAACGAATTTACTCCAAGTAGCTCTCCGCAGTTGGTCCGCACCTGACAGTATCTAGCGCGTAGTTGCCCGGAGGTGCTCACGCAAGTCCGATTTAACCGCAGCCAAGTTTTGAGCATGACCAAAACTTTTTCAGGGTGAGTCGAGGGAATGCCCGTAGAGGTCCACGCAGAACGCCAGTAGGAGACCCTTAGCGGCAGTACTTCCCAGGCAATTCCCACGCAGGTACTTCGCAGTCCCGTATGCATCCAAGATAATGAAATTCTGTGAGATTTCAGCCATTCCATTAGAGGAATTCCTTCACTAAGTTTTCAGCCCCCACGCGACTGGTACAAAGGTCACACAGTATACTCGCAAGTATAACGCGTCCAGCAAGTAAGACACATGCGCTGACTCGCACAAATCCTTTTCCGCCCTCAGGAATGTCCGGTATGCTAGAAAATCCCTACACGTAACAAGCCCGAGTAGCTTGCCCGGAAACGTGTGACAGGGCCTAAACACGGTTGCGGGTAAAAAAATATGCGTGCGCACCTCCGGGCGACTACTTTCGAGATACATGCTAGGTACTGTCATGTGCGGATATCTACGGGGACCTCCGGGTAGTCAAAATTGTTCTTTGCAAGTCGCACGCAAGGCTGGTGTGACACGGCCTTTAGTAGAACACGTCAAAAGTTTGAGAAAAATCGGATCACAATCGATGCAAAAGTTATGAATTCTTAAAGTTTTGGTGTTGGAAACCCTCGGAGAGGAGACTACTGGAGGATATGCAGTGTCTGTGGACAACAATAAAAAAGAAAATAATAAGAAAGATTCCACAAAAAATTCACTTTTCTAGCGTAATGAGAGAGCACTTGACTTACCGCTTTCAGAGAGCAGGGGGAATATTGCCACCCTGTCAGTATCAAATTCATTGAATGTGTTATCATTTTATATGTAAAATGATTCTTATAATAATAATATAATAATAAGGTCTTATTTATCCAGGGTAGCCTCTTCAGTGTTGCCACTGCTCTACCAGAGGGCCCTGCCAATAATATTACCCCAGCGTTGCCAGGTACCCATTTATACACCTGGGTCGAGAGGGACATGGTGGGTAAAAACATCTTGTCCATGGACGTAAGCACTGGGCGGGACTCGAACTCGGGTCCTTCGATTGGGAGTCGGGAGTCTTATCCACTATGCCACAGCGCTCTTCTGTTTGTTTGTTTTTTTAGTGTGTAATTCCCTTAAATATATTTTCTTTATATTGTTGTCCTCACATGACGCCAAATAACCTCTAGTCTAGTCTCCTCATGCAGCGGTTCCAAGACCAAAACTTTAAACATTCTTAACTTTTGCATCGATTGTTAGATTTTCCTCAATCTTTCACTGATATTTGCTACTAATGTTGCTGCTTTCACTCAATCCACATTTGTCTTTGGGTTTGGGTCGGAGCACATGGCATTCGAAAATATTCGCTTGCTTTAATTTCCGTGCTGGAGCTTCTGGTTGCGCAAAATGCGCGAAAATTTCCACTTATACACAGTGTGGTCCAGTACGCGTTATATGAGTTGGGGAATCCCCGCTCTACCGCTTGACCTTAACTGTAGCGACCTTTACAACACAGTCAACATTACGACTGAGCATTGCCAGTGCACACCGTCTTTGGAAAAATGTCAGTAGTAACACCAACATATTGGCGTATGCTGTGGTGATATACCGTATTTCCTGATCGTGATTCCTGATCGCTGCTCTAGGACTTCAGATCACTGCGTAATATTCGCATGCTTGATTCTGTGTGTGTATGTGCTAGGGTGGAATATACTAGTACAGCGCAGCTCAGGAGACACGGTGGGTTGGTGAGTACAGTACATTATGTACCGTATACTTACTGAGTGACATACATGTACACTCTATACAAAGGTGCGGACCCTGTCTCATGATTGTGACTGCATGTCTTTTTATAATTAATATCTCTTAGACTCTCTTTCGTGAGCTCCACTCCCTTTCCGAGATTTTCATATTTTTACTGCAAATTCGTTGTCATTAACCCATGGCTAAAAGAAGCAGGTACCATTGGCATTGTCATGTCAGGGTTGTTAGTGACGTGGCTTCACACATGAAAAAAACAAAAGGGAAAGAAATATAATGTCAGATAAAAAGTAAAGTAACATGGGCACGTAAAGCTGAAGGAAGGCTGGACATGATGTGTTGTTATGGTAATATCATGTGATGAGCTGTGATGATAAAATTGCCTTGTCTGGACGTTGAAAGTGCAGATTGCGAGATCACTCGATCACTGCCCCCCCCCCCCCCCCCCCCCCCCAATCAGGCGGTCAGTCATACACATCACGTGGTAGTAGCTGTTCTAGATTCTTAGAAAGACCTCATGAATTTATGGGATAGAATTTTGTTCACGGGCTTTGGAGTTAAGTGAAGCCTGATAGCATACATTCATATTATATACATATAGGGTATACAGGCAGCGTAGCGTATGACGGAGGTCCTAGCTAGTACGGCGTACGTACTTGTACATGTATGTGGCGAAATGTCCTGCAAAAACAGATGGTAATAATTTGATTTCAACAACCCCTAATTCGAAGTTTGGAGAAAATACTAAAAGCCCCCTAATTTCAACGATGTTTCAGGATATTTCTCCCCAATTGAGCCCCCAATAGGCCTATATAGCCCCCCCCCCCCCATTTTCCTGACCAAAAAAAAAAAAAAAAAAAGAAGAAGAAGAAGAAGAAGAAAAAAAGAACGCTCCGGCGGCGGTATACGATGATTACCTGAGTGTCTGTGTGTGCGTGTGTGCGTGTGTGTGTGTGTGTGTGTGTGTGTTTGGGGGGGGGGGGGGGGGGGGGGTCTGTGGGGTCAGAGACCATGGTGCCTGATCCAGGGCGCACCCCTTTATTTTATGTTAAAACAAATGCGCTGCTCTTTATTTCTTTTTGCCTTTGATTTTTGTTTGTGTTTTTTTTTTTATGCATGGATCAGCCAATGAAACCCAAAAGTTGAACAAGAATTTTACCCCCCCCCCCCCCCCTTTATACAGAATTCCTAGACCCGACCCGGAGACGACACTAGAACATGAGGCAAGTCATAGTAAAATACTTACTACACTTACACTGTAGGCCCCCTACCTTATAGTCCGAAGCTTCAGCCTGGCCTTTTCGAGGAAGTTAATGTGTTGCGCTGACACCCCACAAGTCTGGCTTCACGAAACCCCTCCGAAGACACCAGTTATACAAGAGGGTCTGTTGAGCTTCACACCGTTCAAAGTAACATTGAACCCGAAGAGAGAGGCCGAAGCTTTCGAACTATACAGTGTACTTGATGTTTTAACATCACGATAATATTGATGCACTAACACTATGCATAGTAGATGTCCTTCACTGTGAATCCCTCTTCAGGTGATGTTTGTTTATTTATTTATTTATTTATTCATTTATTCATTTATTTATTTATTTATTAAAACATCTTTATTCAGGATTACATGATCAGCAAATGTACTGATTTTCATCAAGGTCCTGAGATACAAATAATATATAAAATAATTTACAATATGCGTGATAAGCAAATTCCAAATCAGCTACAGTTTCATCAAAATAAACAAAATGCGAATTTAATACATAGTAAAAAATTTTCACTTTATGAATTTTCGATTAAAAACAAATTAAAAATTTTATTTTTTTAATTTAAAAAGAAATGATGTACAAATGAGTAAGTCAATTATTCATGAGAAATAATCATATTATGAAACTCTTACTTCTGTATAGATTTCCTTAACAGTCATCCAGTCATCAGATGATGACATCATGGCGTCATAATTGTGTTTTTCTTTTGTAAAACCTATAAGAAATATGAGAAATTTATCAAATACGCTCAGTAATTTCACTTTAAAAAGGTGATTACTGGTGAATCCAAGAACACTATAGAATGCAAAATATGACTGCAATTCTTCTTCTTTGACTAAGTTCACAAAAGAAAAGATTCCCGATAGAATCCAATTTTCTTTGCTGAATTTTCCACCAAAAGAAAATTTAAAAATTTAGACAGGATTTGTTTTCAAGCTCGTTGAAGATCTGTAAAGGCATCTAATATCAGGTATGATATTGCTGCCCTTGTCACTCTTTTGTGAATACAGTTTTTATTATTATATCCTCTTTTTTCTTTAATCTAATTCTTTAAACTTCTATGATGAATTTTTTTGAATTGTTGTCTTTGTTTCAATCTACGTCGACTTTACGTCGTAGAACGGTTCAGCACTGAAAGACATTTCTACTTAATACCCCGTTCCCACTGCCGATCAGATCAAGTCGAGCAAGCGAGATCAATCCCGATCACCTATTTTTACCAGAGCAATCCCGACCAAATGCTCGATCGTCCTTCAACACGATCCCTTCCCGACCGCTATTCGATCTTTTACGATCCACATCCGACCATTCTCGACATCTCCAGAATCTCTCCTCGACAACCACACAGATTTCTACTCGAACATCCCGATCTACACACAATCATTACACGATCGCTATACACGGTCAATACTCGATTTCCACTAGACTTCTTAGACCAGCTCGACATGACTCGATCTGTGTAAGATCTTGCATCGAACGGGTCGGCAGGTTCGTATAGTGATCGGGTGAAAGAAGAACTGGTTACAGTATTCGTTTGGTTATTATGAGACAACTCAGTATTTATGCTTGAATACGGCGTGGCCAAAAAGAGTGCTATAAAACTGACTATTAATTGCAAAAGCATGAATGAACGAAAGAAATGATTATCTTTAGTAAAGGTTTTACCGGCCAATTTCGCACTTTTGTCAGTCCATTTGGTAAAAGGTTCATTCAATTTAGCGAAAATCCTCATCACTGGACATTCTGTCATTCAAAATTGCAAGTTGTTCGTTCAATTTACCATTCCGATCAATGAGATTTGCACATGTGCCTTTCGAATTCGTAAAACGGGCATTCAAATTGGCACATGCTCTTCAGTCATTCAAATTCGCCAGCACTGGCGAAAGGGGTATTTCAGTCATTCAATTTCGCGTATGGGCAGTCATATTCCTAACGTGTTCATTGAAATTAACGTCATGTTATTTCTTTTTTGAAAAGGTGATAACATTTAAACGCGTATTTCTATGTGACTTATTGTTTCATCCACGCACTGTTAAGCAGTAAAAGTATCGTATTTTTTACCATAATTTTATTATATAACTCGAGTTTGCTGTTCTGTAACGCCCCTTTTCTTCCGTACATGACCTTTTAGGCCTACATGTACCAATACTCTAGTTTAACTTCATCTTCTTACAGTCATGACAGCACAAATTAGATACAAACGTATTTCTCAAGGGGACAGAAAAAGAATTATAGGAATATTTGATGATATGATCATAACCTTGACTTCCTACAACTGGCCGACACACGGAATAAAGCGCTCAACGGCGAGATAAGTTGTGGCCATGCACATGTCATGCATGTTGCACTATCTTCGGACTTGAAGAGTCACTAAGCCCATTAAAGAAAAAAAAAATGTTACCAAAATCGCTGAAATGAGTACGAAAATATGAAATGTAATGACGCTTGGAAAACAATAACTATGTTAAGAAAATAAAGAAGCAAACCATAAACATGCGTGCTAAATTGAATGCAAAAGATGTTAAATTGATTGCCCAAAAATGAATTGGAATGAACGAGAGCAGCATGTCCGTGATCACGTGACTATATCATTCTAAACTGAGTGAACGAATAACCAAATGGTGCTGCTTGTTTTACGAATTTCAATTGAAAAAGTTTTATTAGAATGAGGCTAAAGGTAATTTGAATGCTCCAAAATGAATTTCAATGAAGAGATCATAAAATTGAACTGAACTACCGAACATGTCATCTATGGTATATTTTGCTAAATTGAATGCAGCAATTAGGAATTGGACTGACTAAAGTGCGAAATTGGCCGGGAAAACCTATAGCTGATAGAAGAACACTTCCTATTTTGAAACCACAATCATCTATTCTCGTGCAGGCGTTTCGATTCTATAGTCATTTTTCCTGAAAAAAAAAAAACGATGACAGAGACTGATCACTACTGTTTGTGAGCCACTCAAAAAGGAAAAAAAAATGCATTCAGTTGTATTTATTCATTTTATCCGTTTTCAGTAGCTCTTTTTGACGCATTCGTTATCAGTTTTTACGGCTTCACTATCGCTCAGTCAAGTAGGATATCAGTGCCCAAAGTTACAGATTTTGTAAATCACAAATTTTCATGGAGATCAAAGCGCCTGCACGAAGATTGATTATCATTGTGTCAAATAAAATTTGAGGTGTTCTTTCTATTGAATAATGTAACGATTTCATTCAGTCGCTCATATCTTTTTAAATAAGAGACAGTTTTGTAGCACTCTGTCTGCCGGGACACCATGTATAATATAATAGGTTCGTTCATATGCATTCGATATTTGCAGTGGATGTGAAGAATCAAACAAATCTAAGTTTGATGTCTCATAAAAAAAAACAAAAAAAAAAATGTTACACCTCCACGCTTCGTAAGTGCATTACATATAGGTGGGCTGAAATTAATTTGGTCTAAAATGAAACATAGGCCTATATGCCCATAAATGCACCATTATATAGAGTTGAAAAAAAAATTGACTGTTCTACACCCCTAATGAGTCGTGTTATCTTTGTCAATACTGTTCTCATTATTAAAGAATGAAAAAGTGAATGAAAAATATGTATGTATTCATTGATAAAGTATAGGCCCAAGAGTGTGTAAAAGAAAGTGCATGTATCATATTTATTTCTAAATTCATGAAGTGTGCTGATATGTGGAACAGAGTACATTATTATGAAAATAAAACAATATAACATTTTACACTCTAGCAAAAAAATGATGAAAATCTTGGTTGCTTATTTTTTTGTCAACTCATCCCAGCTAATCGATATCAAGGTGGACTTCAAGCAATGTACATACAACTCTAAATATATAAAAAAAGAACCTTATTAAGCGAAGCAAAAGTGTAACATCTACGTAAATGAAAGTAAAGTAAGTCACTGAGCATTTATGAATCTACGTTACAACTACTGTTTTAACACGTCAGCGTAATAAATAGATTTTATATCAACATAACCGACTTCAACTTTGAAACAGACAAACTAGCAGAAGAATTTAAGAAACATTTCTCAGTTTATAAGTAAAGTAAATAATCTAGAAAATTTCCTTTCACAATACAGTCATATTGCCAGAATACCGATCAGATCAACTCGATCAATTTCCGATCAAACTTTTTTAGCCTGGTCGGGCTCGCTCGGCCTTGGTATTCGGGGTCGATCTACCTTGATCGGCATCGCTCCTGCTTCCTTCACGATAATTTTGGACATGTCCAAAATATTCGAGTAGGAAGCCCGAACACCAACAGCTCGGGTAGTGATCGAGAAGAGATCGAGCTGATCGGGAATCGGTCGTATAGAAATCTAGTGTGGTCGGGACGGATTTTTCCCCGAGCTCAGTTCCCGATCATCTCGAGTTATACTCGAATGCTACACGATTGATTTCAGATCATCTCGATCCAGGATTCATCAGTTTCATGAATAACTTGACCGCTACACGACCGATACAGGACTGCTAGCGATTGATACTCGACTAAACTCGATCATGCTTCGACCGGCACTCGATTGAATACCGAGAACTTTTTGACAGCGGTTGCAGCAGGTGCAGACGCACTTTTTTAGCACTCATTTATTGTTCAGGTATTAGAACTAATATATGCAGTCCTTGGTCACGTTAAAAGTTAAATTTCGTCAGTATCTTCAGCCACTCCTGGCCCACTGAAGAAAAGAAAAGGGCCACAAAGAGAAAAAAGACAACAAACCCTAAAAAGCAAACATGGCTGAATTAGACTCTCCAGAAAAAAATACCAGAAGAAAGAAAGGAAACACAATTGAAACTGAGAAAAAGTCGGTAATATGACTGTAACGTGAAAGGAAATTTTCTAGATTATTTACTTTCCTTATAAACTGAGAAATGTTTCTTGAATTATTTTGCTAGCTTGTCTGTTTCAAAGTTGAAGTTGGTTATGTTGATATAAAATCTATTTCCTACGCTGACGTGTTAAAACAGTAGTTGTAATGTAGATTCATAAATGCTCAGTGACTTACTTTACTTTCATTTACGTAGATGTTACACTTTTGCTTCGCTTAATAAGGTTTTTTTTATTGAGAGTTGTATGAACATTGCTTGAAGTCCACCTTGATATCGATTGGCTGGGATGAGTTGACATAAAAAAATAAACAACCAAGATTTTCATCATTTTTTTGCTAGTGTTAAATGCTTTATTGTTTTATTTTCATAATAATGTACTCTGTTCCACATATCAGCACACTTCATGAATTTAGAAATTAATATGATACATGTATTTTCTTTTACACACTCTTGGGCCTATATATACTTTATCAATGAATACATACATATTTTTCATTCACTTTTTTCATTCTTTAATAATGAGAACAATAATGACAAAGATAACACAACTCATTAGGGGTGTAGAACAGTCAATTTTTTTTTCAACTCTATATAACAGTGCATTTATGGGCATATATGCCTATGTTTCATTTCATACGCACTTACGAAGCGTGGCGGTGTAACATTTTTTTTTATGAGACATCAAACTTAGATTTGTTTGATTCTTCACATCCACTGCAAATATCGAATGCATATGAACGAACCTATTATATTATACATGGTGTCCCGGCAGACAGAGTGCTACAAAACTGTCTCTTATTTAAAAAGATATGAGCGACTGAATGAAATCGTTACATTATTCAATAGAAAGAACACCTCAAATTTTATTTGACACAATGATAATCAATCTTCGTGCAGGCGCTTTGATCTCCATGAAAATTTGTGATTTACAAAACCTGTAACTTTGGGCACTGATATCCTACTTGACTGAGCGATAGTGAAGCCGTAAAAACTGATAGCGAATGCGTCAAAAATAGCTACTGAAAACGGATAAAATGAATGAATACAACTGAATGCATTTTTTGTACCTTTTTGAGTGGCTCACAAACAGTAGTGATCAGTCTTTGTCATCGTTTTTTCAGGGAAAATGACTACAGAATCGAAACGCCTGCACGAGAATAGATGGTTGTGGTTTCAAAATAGGAAGTGCTCTTCTATCAACAGTAGGTTTTCCCGGCCAATTTCGCACTTTTGTCAGTTCAATTCCTAATTGCTGCATTCAATTTAGCAAAATATACCATAGATGACATGTTCGGTAGTTCAATTTTATGATCTCCTCATTCAAATTCATTTTGGAGCATTCAAATTACCTTTAGCCTCATTCTAATTAACACTTTTTCAATTGAAGTTCGTAAAATAAGCACCATTTGGTTATTTGTTCATTCAGTTTAGAATGATATAGTCACGTGATCACGGACATGCTGTTCTCGTTCATTCCAATTCATTTTTTGGCAATCAATTTAACATCTTTTCCAGTCAATTTGGCACGCATGTTTATGATTTGCTTCTTTCTTTATTTTCTTAACATAGTTATTGTTTTCCAAGCGTCATTACATTTCATATTTTCGTACTCATTTCAGAGATTTTGGCAACATTTTTTTTTTCTTTAATGTGCTTAGTGACTCTTCAAGTCCGAAGATAGTGTAACATGTGCATGGCCACAACTTATCTCGCCGTTGAGCGCTTTATTCCGTGTGTCGGCCAGTTGTAGGAAGTCAAGGTTATGATCATCAAATATTCCTATAATTCTTTTTCTGTCCCCTTGTATTTAACTTGTGCCGTCATGACTATAAGAAGATGAAGTTAAACTAGAGTATTGGTACATGTAGGCCTAAAATGTCAGGTATGAAAGAAAAGGGGCGTTACAGAACAGCAAACTCGAGTTATATAATATGGTCAAAATACGATACTTTTACTGCTTAACAGTGCGTGGATGAAACAATAAGTCACATAGAAATACGCGCTTGAAAGAAATATCATGACGTTAGTTTGAATGAACATGCTAGGAATTTGACTGTCCATACGCGAAATTGAATGACTGAAATACCCCTTTTGCCAATGCTGGCGAATTTGAATGACTGAAGAGCACGTGCCAATTTGAATGCCCGTTTTACGAATTCGAAAGGCACATGTGCAAATCTCATTGATCGGAATGCTAAATTGAACGAACAACTTGCAATTTTGAATGACAGAATGTGCAGTGATGAGGATTTTCGCTAAATTGAATGAACCTTTTATCAAATGGACTGACAAAAGTGTGAAATTGGTCGGTAAAACCTATACTTAAGATAATCATTTCTTTCGTTCATTCATGCTTTTGCAATTAATAGTCAGTTTTATAGCACTCTTTTGGGCCACGCCGTATTCACGCATAAATACTGAGTTGTCTCTTATAACCAAACGAATACTGTAACCAATTCTTCTTTCACTCGATCACTGTACGAACCTGCCGACCCGTTCGATGCAAGATCTTACACAGATCGAATCATGTCGAGCTGGTCTAAGAAGTCTAGTAGAAATCGAGTATTGACCGTGTAGCGATCGTGTGTTGATTGTGTGTAGATCGGGATGTTCGAGTAGAGATCTGTGTGATTGTCGAGGAGAGATTCTGGAGATGTCGAGAATATGGTCGGATGTGGATCGTAAAAGATCGAATTGCGGTCGGGAAGGGATCGTGTTGAAGGACGATCGAGCATTTGGTCGGGATCGCTCTGGTAAAAATAGGTGATCGGGATTGATCTCGCTTGATCGAGTTGATCTGATCGGCAGTGGGAACGGGGTATAAGGCAGAAGCCTAGAGCCCGCCGCACACAGTCTATACGACCCACGACTAGAAAAGACCCAGTCGTACGACCTGCCAACGCATACTACACGACCTGAGCTTACGATCGAGTAGGTTTACGACTGTTCTGGCTTCAGGACATTTTTGATTGGCTGATGGCTGAAAGCTCACGACCGGTGGTGGAAATTCCACATGTCAAATCTCTACGACTAGCGCTACGACCCAGTCGTACGACTGGAACTGGCAAGACTCGTGAAGTCACACTTCCGGTCGTAAGGTCGTACGACCGGTCGGATCATGGAGTGTGCGACGGATTTAAGAGATACAAGATATTTTTAAAAGGTTTTGATAGCTACTTTATAATATTTAGTGATATGTACAAAAGTGATATTTTTCTCAATCGATAAGTAAATTTAGCAATATTGTACATGGTGTCATGCAGCGAGACCCAGGATTCCAAAATGGCGAATCGGGAGGACAGCCGTCCCATCTCCTCGACAGAGGCTATAAACTCCTCGATAGGAGTTACCATCTCAGGCGTTGCTAGTTCCCCGACTGAAGGTGACTCCTCAGCTGTTGCTAACTCCCCGACTGAAGGTGACTCCTCAGCAGTTGCTAACTCCCCGACTGAAGGTGACTCCTCAGCTGTTGCTAACTCCCCGACTGAAGGTGACTCCTCAGGTGTTGCTAACTCCCCGACTGAAGGTGACTCCTCACCTGTTGCCAACTCCCCGACTGAAGGTGACTCCTCAGCTGCTGTTGCTAACTCCCCGACTGAAGGTGACTCCTCACCTGTTGCTAACTCCCCGACTGAAGGTGACTCCTCACCTGTTGCTAACTCCACGACTGAAGGTGACTCCTCAGCTGTTGCCAACTCCCCGACTGAAGGTGACTCCTCACCTGTTGCTAACTCCCCGACTGAAGGTGACTCCTCAGATGTTGCTAACTCCCCGACTGAAGGTGACTCCTCAGCTGTTGCCAACTCCCCGACTGAAGGTGACTCCTCACCAGTTGCTAGTTCCCCGACTGGAGATGACTCCTCAGCTGTTGCTAGCTCCCCGACTGGAGGTGACTCCTCACCTGTTGCTAACTCCCCGACTGGGAATAGCACCTTGGCAGAGGCTAACATCTCCTCTTTTGAGGATAACTCCTCGACTGAGGTTGCCTCCTCGGCTAGCGCAGATATCCAGAGTGGACCTGACTCTATGATTAAGGCTAACTCTGTAACTACGACTCACTGCTCAGATGAAGGCCCTGCTAAAGGTAAATAAAGCGTATGAGGGATTCAATTCAATCTTTTATGTCCAGTTTACATAAAAACCCTGATATCAAATATGATAATATAGAGAGGTGGAATCATGATGAGCACAAAATAATGTTAACATCGTGTTGATAATGGTCGCTACCAAAGTACTATTATCTTATACGTAATACAGTGCATTAAATCATGATTTTCGAAACATTAAACAAACAGAAATGGTAGACATTGCACGAAAATGAATCATTATTTCAATTCATAATAATTGAAAAAGAAGAGGAAAGGGGGAAATTCGGTTTTGCATCAAAAAGGTGTTATTTTTGTCAATGTCATGCCAATTTTTTTAGATTTTTTAAACATTTTACAAACTTTGTCTCTGTAAAATATAGATGATATCCTGCAAGATGTGCTAGTAAGTGAGATATGGTTCTGGGTGTTTCTTGTGCTATATTTAACGGTAAAATAATCGTCGAATGCATCGCTAAGTATAGGTTGTTATTCAATTCAATCATTAACAGCACTGCATCTTAAAGCATAATCACAAGTAGGTAATATTGATGTTTCTAAAAACAGAGGTAACTAGGGGTATTAATGATGTATTAGTTGTACGAATTATTCCTGGTATTTCCTATTTGTAATTTGTGTGTTCGATCAAAAATTTTATCGGAAGTAAATCCCCGTATTATGATGTAATAATTTAAATGTGAGATAAGATTGTGTCGCAACATTTTATAAAAATTGTCATGTGTAAGATCTCTATGGTTGTTTGATGAACATGTTGGCTCCAAGATAATCTATGATCTAAATCCACAATTGTTTTTATCAGTTGATTTGTTTTACAATTTATATATTTTTTGTAAAAAGAATTGTAGTCATATATAGGATTGCCCTGTAATAGATGTCGTCAAAAGCTGTAGTATTAATCGTACATTACTTAATTCTATGTCATTACTATGTTACTGGAACCAATTTCCAGTAATGACCACTGAGCAGACAAAACGGGTTTTTCTTCACATACCTTGAAAGCTCGTATAGCAGTTAGACTGATATACAATCAGTAACGTTGTACCAACCACATTCAGAATATGTACCTGTTATTTTTTTCCCTAATTCAATTAAATTCAATTTATTGCATTCAAAATATTTAACAAAATTAAATACAATCTTTTTTAATACAATAAAGAATGTTATCTGTATGCGCGAACATAACTGAAATTTAGGTGTACGGTGGACTGCTGACAGACTGAAGCAAAGAATCGATTTGAAGCTACATGTATTTAGTATAATGGAACAAAATGCTGATTGAATTATGGTTCAATGTATTGCGGAATGTGAATGCAAAAGGCTGTCGTCGAATTTAGCAAATGGCTTGAAGATTCGACAGCCCTGGGGGGAAATAGTATAAAGCATACGTTATGTCTAGGCCTACTCAGCGAAAAAGAAACCATTTTGTCCTGTGTTCTGGCGTTACGTTGCGATAATAACAAAAGATGATTTAGGTTTAAGAGTCAGGTTAGTGTCTTATAAGTGCCGGTGTAAGTGAATTTTCTCAGCAAGCGCGCGGTACGAGGTGCCTTTTCAATAACTGAGCTCAAATGTGTTTCTTAAATGATTTACAAGTATTATGAATATTGTCTGGTCGGTATTCTATATGAGCCAACATCAAATTTGCTTGCAGTCTCTGCTGATATAAATACAAACAATCGCATGGTGTTATCATGTCTCTGTTACTGTAGAACTTGTCCGCCTCTCTTATTTTTTATCTGTTTAGTATTTAATAATTTCATTCATTTATCTCTGCTGTCGTCATTCTATTCTATTCCCTACGCAGATTCTGAGCGTGCTGGATCACAGGAAGGCAAGGTAACTGCTGAAGAAAGTATGGGCGATACCAACGGAGACGGAGCTGAAGGCAGGCGTGTTTCTGACTCGAGGGAGAGTGGAGTAGCTCAAGCATGTCCAAAGCTCAGCTCACAGGATGAGAAAAAGCTCGTCGAACGCGATGTTCAGTCACGAAATATGGAACCTCCGAAGATGGGTAAAGCAACAGGCGAGTTTGTATGGTATTAGAAGCCATATCCTTTATTTCAGAATCAAATATGATTTTTATCTTTAATTCAATTTGATTTTTACCTTCGTGAGATTTGGTCTACTGTTTTCTTCAGACTTCGTTGGACTGGCGTTGATGCGCCTTGGTTGATGTAATTGGAAGTCTTTACCGGTCCGAGAGAATGGGAATGTACGTTGAAGAAAATGACAGTCAGTCTTATGTTTAAATGTATGACTGCATTTAAAGTGAATCTGCGGCAAGCTTGATAGTGTAAAGACAGTACAAATTTTTGCGAACGCTTGAAACAATCATGCCTTTTTTTCGCTCATTTGTATGCTCGCCTGTATTCATCACGTGTTCGTCTGTGTTTTGTATTGAATCATTCATTAATTCGTTCTTTAATCTTTTTATTTATCTATCATATTCTCTATGTAGATTCTGTGCGTGCTGGATCACAGGAATGCAAAGTAACTGCTGCAGAATGTAAAGGCGATACCAGCGGGGATGGTACTGAAGGTAGCATGCATTTTTCCAATTCTGGGGCGAGTGAGGTAGCTCCAAAGCCCAGCTTGCAGGCCAAGACAGAGCACGTCCAAAAGGAAATACAGCCAGACAAGATGAATAGGACAACAGGTGAGATTGCAGGGAGCGTGCAGCTTTCATATGGATACTGATTTTCATAGATGTGAAAAGCTATCATCTTGGCCTCCGATTCAGTGAAGATTTTGGAAACTTTTGGCCCATAACCAGGAATAGAGAACTTGAACTTCAGTGATGGTATTAGTAAGGTATATCACGGTAGAAATGATACTGAGACAAATGATCTGCAGTTTTTAAAGAATATATATAAATATTCTATCTATTTCTGTGTGAAATCCATCTCATTCAATGTAGGCAAGGATTGTAGTAAGAATTTGGTCTAGAGTCATTGCCTTGATTACCGTAGACAGGAGAAGAAAGCCTGCATTGATGTACTGTTTCCAACTGAGCAAATATGACAGCTGCTCTTCACATGTCTTCTAAAGATATAACAGGCAATCAGACTGATACATGGTGGGTGTAGTCCCACCAACATTCAGAATCGCTTGTTGTTTGTCTGGTTGGTCTGGTCGTTGGCTAGCAGCAGATTCACTTAAGTGACTTTAGTCACAGGAGCCGACCACACATTAATTCGTATACTCTCGCTGCATTGATGAAGCAGTGCAAGGTGAATGCGTCCAGCGCGTACTTTAAGTCATCAGATATTTTGATGAATCATTTTAATTTCAATGTCATAACAGTCCCAAATGCCTGTGAATTTCTGTATAAACAAGTTGCTAGTGATAATAACGCACTTCTCTGGTAGTGTAAGTAATATTTTAAAACTGTCCCTTATTTTCATTTGCATCGCTTAATAGAAAATGTGTTCGCAGGATATGCTTTTTAACGACATTCAATTCAATTCAATCTAAATAATGCCATATCCATATAAAGTGGGCTCTACCAGATTTGGGTCATACCAGGTAGAACTGATTTCCTCTTTTAATTGAAAATCGAGTGCTGTAACACTTTCTTAGAGTGCGAACAAAATATGAATTGATGCAGGAAAACTGCATTATATTTCTATCCAATGTCCAAAATGCATTTTTGTCATGAAAATGCAGTTTTCGGTAGAAAAATTTGCCTGGATAAAGGGACTTATAAAATATGATGGTTGGCTTCACCTACCCTATGATAAAACTCAAAAGTGCAGGCCTTGAAGGGTATGACAGCTATGATGTGGAATCGGTATGTTAACTTTTCACACCAGGTGGAACTCGTGTGGAAACAGGAAGTTTCTCTTGAAAAAAAAAAATCACGTTTAATGTGACTGTTATAATCATTATTCTTGAAGATCGCTTTCTATCTTTGTTCCAGTTTATTTGTATACCTACTTATATAAAGTGATTCGCTTATTTTACTCATTCATTCATTTGTGCATGGTCAGTCTCCATTTCTGTGTGTACATCGTCACCCGAGTCGTCTGTCCAGGGATTACTTGCTCTCTTGCGCAGCTGGCAGGAGGCGAAACCCGAGCTGATCGCCGAGGTGAAGTTCCATCCGTTGCCGTACAACGACATCGACGAGTACAGATTCAAATACGACGACCCTGTGGATGTGATGATTCTGTGCCATTCCATCTTCAACCGCAGATTCGCCATCACAGACGTCATGGACGCCCTCTATGAT
The DNA here is from genome assembly GCF_040938485.1 of Diadema antillarum. Taxonomy (NCBI): domain Eukaryota; kingdom Metazoa; phylum Echinodermata; class Echinoidea; order Diadematoida; family Diadematidae; genus Diadema; species Diadema antillarum. Next base: position 592,142 of record NW_027271624.1, read on the forward strand.
AAATATCTCGATTATTGTAACACCGTGATAGGTAGGGCACTGTCGATCGATGTGAATGTCAATTTAAATTTTCATGTCATTCTTTGAATGTTGCTATCATTAACTGAATGAATCATAGATGAAATGATGACACCAGGGCCCCATTTCATAAAAGGTTGATACGATGACAACTCTTGGTGGAATGACAATTGTCCTGGTAACAGCAAGAATCCAGCTTCCTGTTGGCTGTTGCTTTAGGAAGTAGCCATTCCAGCAAGAGTTGTCATCCTAGCATCTTTTATGAAACAGGGCCCTGGAGTCATATTTACATGGCTCGACACTAACTTTTTTGTTTGGTGGCCCGATGGGGCCACCAAAATCCTAAATTTCAAATTTTTGGTGGCCCGAGAGAAAAATTTGGTGTCCCGAAAAAAAAAAACCAATAAAAGCATTAGAAGTCCTTTTTTTTTAATGAGTCAAATATTTTAGTTTTATGATATTAAGAATAAGAAATTGGACATATCTACTCATAAATAAACTTCAACAAACTTGCAACACTCACTCTCAGGCACTCATTCAGTTCTTTTCATCCATCCTTTAAACAAATTTAACTGCTAATTTCCGGCTCAAAAAGTTACGAATTTATTGACATACTTTTCAAAAAAAAAATGGTGGCCCGAGGCGGGCCACCAAATTTGCCCTTTGTTGAAATTTGGTGGCCCGACTTTCATTTTGGTGGCCCCGGGCCACCGGGCCACCGTTAGTGTCGAGCCATATTAGGTTACAGAAAAGGAATAGTGGGAAAGTATTGTGGACTTTCTGGTTCGCTATAAAATCATGTGAACTCCTTCCAAATTTGAAACCTATGGTTTGTAGATTCGTATCTCATGATTATAACTCAATAAGTTTTAACGGTGTATAAACACCATGCTGGTGCAAGCTATACTGACTTATAGACGGAGTGAAGTAATTGACGAGCATTCATAATATAATCATTAAAAAATGTGATGAGGAATTCACTTTTGATTCATTACTGGGATGGAGGTAAGACTAAGGAATTAAAGCGGCAACCGACCGTTGTCCCTTTGTCGTTCTTTACCCAAAAAAGGGTCATTTGCGGAAAAAAAAAAGAAAACACTTTTGTGGCGAATATTTTTTAACCGTTACTCATACTTCGACCATGTGTGGGTCAGGGATGCATTTCCAGGACTTCATGACAATATGCTGCTTGTCCGAGGTCACAAATTAGGGTTAATTTCTAAAGGTAATTTTAGATCATTTGTTAAAGTCTGAAGAATCTTGTGACTAATATGTCAACGTGTGTAAGTTTAATTATGACTTAACATTGGTCATGATAATGTGTTGTCTGAGGTCGTGTGCTAAATTAATGATTATAATAATAATATGTTAAAATTACCCGACTGACACTTATGGCGATGAAAATTGCCACAGGTTCACCGACTGTAACCAGATTGCGGTCAGAAATGCACTTTACGGGACCCTAATGTTTAGTTAATTGAACGTCACATGCCAACATGTAGTGTAGTAGTACATTGTAATGTAGTAAGAGTCCTCCAGTCTTTTATATATATAGTTAAATCAATTTAATTTTGCTACGGCAACTCGCAAAATTCAAAGAAGGGTGAGGAGAAGAAACCATCCTTAACATTCATTTCACATTAGCCAGGCTCTTCTAGTTGTCTTACGTGGATGAGACATTATTCAGCAATAGCTTTGTTCTGTATATCGTTGGTATCGGTGTTATATTGAAACGTATTAAATGCATAGGATCTTATACAGCTGTAATCACCATCACAAAATCAATCATGTGCATGGTCCTCGTGTTTTAGTCAAATGCGTACGCGGGCGCACGGGTCAAGTTTCCTGTAGAGACCTACGCTATCGACTCCTCTTGCGCTTACGCTGTGGCCCACTTCACCGAGTCGGAAGAAGTCCGATTCACTGTAGTCAGTGGTCCAATCACAGTTCGGCTCATGATTCGGCTGAGGGGAATGACAGCTCTAGCAAACTTCTTTTGTGATGTCATAATAACAATCATGCACGCACCCTGGCATTACTACAGACTGCGCGATGCGCAGAGAAGACAACGAAGCAAAGATAGTAGAGATAATCCTAGATTAGTAGTATTAGAGATATGTTGTAGATTAGTTAGGCGTCTTTGCAACGAAGGCAACGTTACTTAGCAACACCTACGCACTTTACTCTTGATGACAGCTCAGCTTCGGTAATCTTCGTAGTGCTAACGGTGATCGGCAGTATCATCAACAGCGCCCTCTACACTTCCGGGACTATGCACCTTTAAAGAATTTCTGCCTAGTAATGAAGTTTTACCAGTCAATTCATAATTCTATTAAGCAGCATGCATGTTGAAAATCATTCTATTTTTTTTTCTTTTGTTTCTGTTTATTTAGGTAAAGAGAAGATGGTCGTGATAGCGCACGATTTTAAAAGCATCAGCGATGACGCTAATTCCTCCCGTCAGGCTTCTTTTAAGATTACGCAACCTAAGGCATTTGACACTACCAGCTTGGCTATCACATGCGGGAATCTCGCCAAAAAGGAGCCGGAGATAAGACAGGAGGACAGGCACGCGCTGTGGCGGTTCATTGAGAGTGCTCTGCAATACCCCCGGGAAATGAGGCCATATCATCATTCATATTGGCTGACCAAGTTTAATGAATTTAAACCATGGAATGAAAGAAAAACACAACATGGTAAGAACAAGAATGATCGCCTGTTATTTCATTAAAGTTGGGAAATAACTTGCCGCTATCCATAGGCTTACTCCTATCATCTATAATTTGTAACGTTATATAATTCCATCCACTTAATCATAATACGTCAGAACTTATGTGTTTTATAGCATAATTCTCCCATGGCAGCCACGTACAGGTGTGAACGTGATTTCAGCTCTTTCTGAAACTGTTGACGTGAAGGTAAGCCTTCCTTAGCTTACAACGTGTGTGTGTGTGTGTGTGTGTCAGTCAAGAAGGGCATATTTTGAGTTACCAGAAATTCATTTTTTTTTACTATGTCCCTACTCAAAAAAACAAAAACAAACAAACAAAGCAAAACAAAACAAGAAAAGTATGTTACAGCAAAAAAAAAAATGTCCGTAGTTAATCGAATAAAAGTAAACGAGAATGCGAAACTCGGCTGGGCACAAGGGCGCCCCAGGATTTGAAGTCGTTGAGATGAAAGCCTCAAAATTAAATACGTGGGGGGTATCACTCTGATATTATACAGTAGTCAAAGGGTATAGTCACCTTCGCTTTAAATAAAAAAAAAATAAAAAAATGTTTTTTTTTTCATGATCCACCTGCAAACCTGATATGAACATGACAATCACAAAATGTTAAAGGGGAATTCCATCTTTATATTATGTTGAATAGTATAAGGCAGTGGCGTATCTGGTGTGTGTGTGTGTGGGGGGGGGGGGGGGGGGGGGGGGCAAGGGGGCACGTGCCTCGGGCGCCACTCCTTGGGGGTGCCAATAACGGAAAAAAAAAACCCTCACCCGGACGAGTTTTTCAAATTACTTCATTAGCAATTCAATATACTTACCTCCAAATCATGTATAAGTCATTATAGACATTTCCTCATTAAAAACAACAATGTTTATACCTGAATACCCATTTTTGGACACAAGGGGACGACACATATAAGTATGAGCAATTTAAAGTACAAGTTTCATGTTTGACTGCTTAGGGTGCTTGATTCCACTTTTTTCTGCAGTTCTGCCAAAATTAAGGTACATATGTCGTTGCCTTGCGGTGATCACAGAAAAGGTCTATATAAGGGCGCAGTTTTAGCAGTGGCGTATTTAGGAAAAACGTGATTTACAATCATGTACAGTACATGTATTGAAGAAAACTCCAGCGTTTCCGTTGGGATAATACAAGAATTCTTATTCTCTACATCTATATGCCTCTCTCCAACTTATATATGCCTTTTATCGATTAGCCACCATAATCATTATTGAGAATTATACGATTTGACTATTTGCCAACCTCAGCGAAAAATAAAAGGAACTCACTCGCTGTGCTCGCTTTGACGAACACTTATGCTTTGTGAATGTTTGTTTTCAGTTTGTCAGTATATATCACCATTCATAAATCCAGCCGGACCAGCCATCATATCATAATGTTAATAATCACTTGAATTATCAACCAGTTTATATTGAAGAGAATCCCGTACTTCCTATGTACGAACATGTTCAGAAAATGCTCATACTGATTCATTAGTTTTAGCAAGGTTTTGGATTCAATTGTCGCATGATCTGTCATTTTATAAACAGGGTAAGCCACCATGTAACAGTGTGCCAGCATTGTATGATTTCCGAATACAACGAACTGTGAGATAAGTGCAATGTTTCCTACACAGAAATATACAAATTTCGGCTCACTCGCTCGTACTAATGTAGAATATTTCTTCAAGTCCTCAGTTTGTTGGTATAAATCGTTATCTATAAGGCCGTCACTAGATCTTGATTAGAATTGTAAGATTTAATAACCAAAAAATGACAAGAATTCCATGTTTTATAACATGAAATGCAAAAAATTTCGGCTCCCTCGCTGCGCTCGCTCGTCAAAATTTATCAAAATTTATTACATTTTAATCACCCTCAAAAGACCCATTTTAAGTGCTTGAAAAAGCATATCACGTGGACTTTTATTTTTTAAGTCCCTACCGGGATGCGGTTGGGGTTGAACACTTTTTCAGAAATTAGGGGCACAATTTTCGCGCTTGCCCCGGGCGTCGTTTTCCCTAGATACGCCACTGATATAAGGACAGACAAATCAGAAAAGTAGATGAGTAAAAATTTGGTTACAAGTTAGACGTACAAGAAAAGTTATGAACCCAAAAAGTTTAGAGAGTAGGACAAATTGGCTATTGAGTGACGTAGGTGTTGAGCAGCTCGTCATTACTTTTGTACAAGAAAAAAAACGTACGTATTTCCTAGGAGATGAATTTTCTTAGATCTGCTCCTGGTTGATGATAAGATTATAATACGTTTTTGTATTATCCTCCTCAGCCGATAAGTTCTGCTGGGCTAAAATATTTGAGGAAATCAACAACGAGTGAAATTCTGTCTACAAATTTCAAGCAACTGGAAAGCTGCTCAACACCTATATCACGCAGAGTTGTCAATTTGTATTACTTTTTAGACTTTATCACTTCATAACTTTCTTGTATGTGTCTAACTTTCCCCCATTTTTCACTGGTCTATTATGTGATTTTTTTTTCATACAAAGCAGCATAATGAATTCCCTTTTGTCAACTCCAGGAGTGGTTTAAAATGACGATGTACATGACTATGAAAATGAATAATAAATCTTGTTGACTGATTTCACTCACCTGCTCGAGGAGAAAGAGAAACGTAAAGCTGCATGAGGAAAGAGACGTGGAAGAGCATTTTATGTAAAATCTAGACAAGGAGCATGGAGCAATGCATTAAATCTCTGATAAAAGAAGAAGCTAATGGGGAGACATTGCTTTCATTTTCAAACAATGCTAGAAATGCTATTATTACTATTAAATGCTACTAATATATTTTTTTCTCTTGTTATCTGTTCTTTTTATTTGTCTGGTTCATCTGCTTTTTGTTAAAAAAAAAGAAAATAGGGACTGGAAATAGGGACAATGTATGTATAGGTGAATATCAGTGAACCAAGAAAATTGTGGCCACCCTTGCTCATGTTGTGGATTTGTTATTGAAAAGCTGTTCACTCCGTCCATCTGATCTTGTACCATTTTCTGTTCATAATGTTGAAATGATTTAATCATCTGTCAAAGGACGCAAAAATTGCGGTTGTAGATTTTGAATTACGGGACCAAATTATGCTAATCTGGTATGTTATCTATCAATCCTAACCATTATATCATAAGATTTGACAAGTGGATCTTTCAGGCTCTAAATTATCAGTTGCTGCATACTGATCTCTGATTTCTCATTATCTTACAAAATGATTTCGTGAAACACCTTTTCAATCAACATTGTGTTGTCCTGTTAACATAGCCAACCGTATGACTTGTGCCATCTCGATATTTCAAGTCTTAGTTAAGTGCTGACAGACTGCTTTATGTTCCATGAGATTTTGTAGTTTGAGGGGTGAAATAGTGGTTAATATTTGCGATCCCGTTTTTAAAAGTCAAAATATTATGACACTGTTATCATTTATTGCAAAGAACTACGAGAGCGTCAAGAAACATCCTTAAAGTATAATGATCGAAGACAGTTTGAGGAGGGAAATTATATACCATTTTATGCCACTAGAAACCGCTTCAGGTACCTCTAACCTTCCCTGAAAACGTGTTGTCAATGGTAATACCTGTAATAAAGTCTCTGTATTAAAGTTACACCTGTAAGTAATATCTGAATGAGCTCATTTGCTTTCATTTGCTTTGTTCAGTCTACGTCAATTCACAGCAGAAGAGGTGTGGTAGGGTATTTCATGTAAAAATTAACGATGTTCATGATTACTTTAAGCACATTATCATAAGCCTTTAAGTATAAAAAGGGTTGCCAAAAGAATAATCGACAATGGAAAGTATTCAACTTTTCAAGCTTGTCATTCCTTTTCTTCTTTTTTTTTTTGTTTTTTGGATGGTATCGTAATTATAAATTGTGTCGGAGTTCTCTGCTGAAACCTGAAGGCAAGCTTTGCAGAGCACTAAGAGAGTGACAATTAACGACGATGTGGACAGAAAACATTAACTTTGTCAGACAAGATGGAACTAGTCCTAGTCAGCATGCGTTTATTCAGATATTTATTAGTTGTTAGTTTTTTTGTTTGTTTGGTTTTTGTTTTGTTTTTTGCTAATTGTTGTTACTTTTGTAGCGAATTCTTTCCTAGGCAAATCCCAAGAAGGCGCTGGAACTTCTAACGAATGCCAAAAACAAAAGGGCTACACCGTAGGGGATGTAAAACAGCCGGAGAAACTAAAGCGGGAGGCTGAATCCACTGAAGTCTCCATTTCTGTGTGTACCTCGTCACCCTAGTCGTCTGTTCAAGGACTACTTGATCTCCTGCGCAGCTGGCAGAGGGCAAAATCGGAGCTGATCGCCAAGGTGAAGTTCCATCCGTTGCCGTACAACAATATCGACGAGTGCAAATTCAAATCCAACGACCCTGTGGATGTGATGATTCTGTGTCATTCCATCTCAAACCGCGGATTCTCAATCACAAACGTCGATGGTGCCATCTATGACAGATACCTGGATTACTGTTCCGGAGTGATAGGTAGGCTACACCACTGGCGTAGCCAGGGGGGGGGGGGGGGGGGGCGATGGGGGCTGTCGCCCCCCCCCCCCCCCCCCCCCTAAGATTTGGACCGGGGATTTGGGAGGAGGAAAAAAAAAATGCGTGTATACTGTATGCATGCACATACATTTCACTCCAAGTGTGCACCAGATCGTTGAATTTCAATTCAAAATATGCAAAATCTCTCGTGCTTGGGAGGGGGTATCCCCCTCCCAAACCCTCCCCCTCTGTGCCTCTTTCCCTAGCTAAGTACACTTTTTAGATTTACAAAAAGTTCTGAATAATTCTGAGTGCACAAGACGTATCACTTATATTCCGAAAAATGAAGGTTCCCTCATGTATAAGGAGAATTTCCCCTTTTAATCGACCCTTTCCTCCCTCAACCCCCCCCCCCCCCCAATCAGGTTTTTTTTTTTTTTTTTTTTTTTTTTGTGATTTCCCAAATGTTGATTCCATCAAATATGCGTATACGAGATATCTCAATTTCATCCTTAAAAAGATAAAAGCTCCATGGGAAGGGAAGGGTGGAGATAACACTCGCCCACGCCTTCTCCCTGCTCGCCCCCCGCCATGCAAAGAAGTAGACTGTGGCTATACCCAGATCGCTTTATTTCAATTCTAAAAAGGCAAAAGCTCCGCGAGCGGGAGGGGAAATCCCCCTTCCCCTAAGCTCTACCTCACTAGACTTTATACATACGCACAGATGGTGCACATTCGGAATAAGAGCTAAATTCCGTGATTTTAACACTTCGATGAAAAAGTATCGCACCAAAAATTTGCACCAGATCGCGGAATTTCAGGTCTGAAAACGCAAAATCTCCTTCGTGTGGGAGGGGATATGCCCCTATCTACACCCTCGTGTGCATGCTTTTTCTGTTTGATTGCTGAACAGACAGCGTTCATGATATTCAGTGTAAGAATTAATACAAGAAGACTAGTGTATTCATATTATACCATTTCATAGGCAAATTGTTCAATAATAATCTACACTAAAATATACTGCAACCTTAAACAAGTGGGACTGTTTCAACTCGTTAAAACACGCAAAAACATGCATCAAATTGCACCATTTGCAACATCAAAATGCAAAAAGTTCTCACCGTGGGAGGGGGACACCCCCTCCCACACCCTCCCCTACCCCCTCGCTCGCTCCGCTCGCTCGGGTTTAGTCGCGTTCATGATATTCAGTGAAAAGAATTAATACAAGAAGTGTATCTAAATTATACCATTTTATAGGCAAATTGTTCAATAATAATCTACACTAAAAATAACTGCAACCTTAAACAAGTGGGACTGTTTCAACTCGTTAAAACACGCAAAAACATGCATCAAATTGCACCACTTGCAACATCAAAATGCAAAAAGTTCTCACCGTGGGAGGGGGGACACCCCCCTCCCACACCCTCCCCTACCCCCTCGCTCGGGTTCAGTCACGTTCATGATATTCAATGAAAAGAATTGATACAAGAAGTGTATTTGAATTATACCATTTTATAGGCAAAATGTTCAATAATAATCTACACTAAAATATACTGCTACCTTAAACAAGTGGGACTGTTTCACGTCGATAAAACGCGCAAAAACATGCATCAAATTGCACCATTTGCAACATCAAAATGCAAAAAGTTCTTACCGTGGGAGGGGGGACACCCCCCTCCCACACCCTCCCCTCCCCCCTCGCTCGCTCCGCTCGCTCGGGTTCAGTCGCGTTCATGATATTCAGTGAACAGAATTAATGCAAGAAGTGTATTTAAATTATACCATTTTATAGGAAAATAGTTCAATAATAATCTACACTAAAATATACTGGTACCTTAAACAAGTGGGACTGTTTCACGTCGATAAAACGCGCAAAACATGCATCAAATTGCACCATTTGCAACATCAAAATGCAAAAAGTTCTTACTGTGGGAGGGGGGACACCCCCCTCCCACACCCTCCCCTACCCCCTCGCTCGCTCCGCTCGCTCGGGTTCAGTTGCGTTCATGATATTCAGTGAAAAGAATTAATACAAGAAGTGAATCTAAAATATATACCATTTTATGGGCAAATTGTTCAATGATAATCTACATCAAAATGAACTGCCACTATAAACAAGTGGGACTGTTTCACGTCGATAAAACGCGCAAAAACATGCATTAAATTGCACCATTTACAACATCCAAATGCAAAAAGTTCTTACCGTGGGAGGGGGGACACCCCCCTCCCACACCCTCCCCCCCCCCCCCCTCGCTCGCTCCGCTCGCTCGGGCTCGGTCGCTTCGCTCCCTCGCAGACTAACCGCCCCCCCCCCCCTAAGATGAAATCCTGGCTACGCCGTTGGGCTACACGTATGTTCTTGTAAAAATTGCATGTTAGGTTTTAGCCTTGCCTGAAGACTAAAGCGTTACATAGGCGTCACTTTTCCTTTGTCGTCGTCAGCGGCATCGTCATCAACGGATATACTCTCAATAAATTACCACAGCTTTGAGCTATAGCCACCAAACTCACATCGCGGTGCATAACCTAAAATGCCCGTCGAGTTCGAATATTGGTGTAGTCCGACAAAGTCCAGGATCAAAAGTTCATTAACTTTCTCTTGTAAGCGAGGTACCCTCTGTATGTCGTGCACTCTCAATCATTTTACATACTGATCGATTTACTATACAACGAAACTCACATCGTAGGTACATCATCTTGCACCTAAAGATGCTGCTCAAATTCGATTAAATGTGTGAAGTCCGACAAACATAATTTACTTTAGATATACTGGAAGGGAGAGAAAAAATAGGTGGATATATCGCTATTCGTGATTCTTGCAAAAGATGTAAGGGTGGGTGTGGGGAGCCAAGATCACGAATTTTACGTATTACTGTATTTGCGTTGTAATACATTACTTCTAATTTGTCCTTGATAGTAGACAATGCATATATTGTTAGAAGGGAATAGGTAGGGTAAGAATGAAATGATAAACAGGCCTAGTTATGAACATTTACAAAGTAATTTTTATTAGAGCCATCGTTCTATAATATAATTATATAATATACGTTAAAGATAACGATGGACCATTAGAATTCTGGCCTGTGTTCAGGTAGAGAGGAGATGGCCATGATAGTGAGCATGTTAAGTACCAACGACCTTGTGAAATAAAGTATCAACAAAGTTTTATTGTCATGATTACATCATGGAGCTGTAAGTAGCTCCATGATTACATGAAACCATACCAGCATGTCAATAGTCGTGTTTCATGGTGGTATCATTATAATTAGCAACATAGCAACAGTTGTGGTACTGCTTCTGTTGACTTCAGTTGGCATACGGTTCTTGTTTGTGTCTGTTTGTTCAGGTAAAGAGAAAATGGCTGTGATAGGGTACGATTTTAAAAGTATCGACGATGACACTAGTTCCTCCCGCCAGGCTTCTTTCAAGATTAGGCAGCCTAAGATATTTGATGTTACCAGCTTGGTCATCACATGCGGAAGTCTCGCCCAAAGGGAGCCGGAAATAAGGCAGGAGGACAGGGCTTCCCTTCTAAAGTTCATTCGGGATGCTGGGCAATACCCACGGAAAATGAGGCCAGAACCAAGTGCATGGGAGAAATGTAAATCCTTTGCACGAGATGGTGAGTACACGAATACCTGTATTAGTAGATAGTATCATCATTAAATTTTGGGAATAACTTGCCGTTATTTGTATATCATTTTATGTTTCTTTGACCGACTATCAACGTCATCCATATTCATTCACAGAGCATTGGTCCGTGTCAGCGAACAAGAAACTATATATAAATCCTAGCCAGGAACATTGCAGATTGTGATAATAAATTTGGACATGAGGCCCCATCCATTTCAAGCTTAATCGTTCATGATAGTTTAATCCTGCATTCAAATATCTCTGATATTTGCTGGAAAAATACCTTGTATCTTATTTACATGTTTTGTATATATTTACCGCTCAATACTACTGTTACGTTTATTTAGTTGTGTAATGTCATGTTATGATTTTAAATCACTGCACTTGTGCATGATTCTTTGTCTTTGAGTGTTGAAATTGTATTCAATTTGTATTTGATGGAATTCGGAAATCAGTCAAATCAAAAAATCAAACAAAAAGACATGAGCATCTGATATAGCACTGCACAACACGTTATCAGTGAAGTTGAATTGAGTCGAACACAGGATAGTCAAAGAGAGCCCTCAATTACCTTGACTCTTGCGACAAACTGAGGTGACTTAACAGCCGAGGTATATTAATTTATCATTTTTATCACTTTTTCTTATTCAAACTGATTGTTGTTCCATAATTCAGTGGTTTTATCGCATGAATACGGGGTATTGTAATTTCAATTTTCTGATTCCAAACCACAGGTAAAGGACCCTAATTGATTATTATAAATGTTACCACGGAGGTACAAGACTTGTGATGTATACAGCCCATGATGTTACCTAATACCTATGGCAGTTTATACGTATTGCAAACTGCATTTACGTCCTTCTTTCGTTGTGCTTTTTCAACAGTTTATGAAAGTGTAAAGGGATCCAAAGGATCTACGGACAAGCAGTCGAGAGGAAAGACTGATTCGCAGTCAGAGTGGCAAGGTTCCCGATTCTGATTGATGTCACGTTCAGTCAGGAATGGCATCGTCTTCTAATGTCTTCTGCGATGCATACCTTGGGAGAAAATGTGTTGTCTGTAATCGTCTGCCGAACCCATTTTGTTTCCCCTCAACTTTTCAAAACAGAGTAGCTATTTCTTTAACATACTTACCTTTGCTAAGTTAGCCAAAGTCCGTCTAGAAGTGTCATACGGCATCCTAATCAGCATGTGCACGCAGAATTATTGCCGTCAGTGTTTATGTGTGTGTGTGTGCGTGTGTATGTGTTTGTGTGTGTTTATTTGGTTTTTTTACAAATGCCTGAGCATGTTTGTCTTACTTTTTGAATTTCTGTTCGGAATGCTGAAAACAAGCTGTAAGCCTTCTTTGTAAGATAAATGACGTGGACATGTCAACCCAGAACCTGAAAACCAGAAATAAAAAATGTGGAAAAACCCTGCAAAAATGTGAATACGTGCATATGTTTCCATAAATCTTTTTAACTTTGTAAGTCCCTGCTAGGAATGGTTGAAAGGTATACAACGGGGTATCATGATACAGTGTACTTGTCCAATAGTCCAATAACTGTATACTGAGGATGGCTTACTCAGACAAGCTCCACATGTTTTCCGATTTAATAGGCTCAAGTTCGTTTCTTTCTAAGGGTAAAATTCACATTAGCACAGCTCAAGGAGTGGTGATTATCGTTGAAAAATGGTTTCGAAAATAGACCTGCCGAGCAAATACAATACCAGAGTTTTCCCATATCTCAGAATCGACGGAGTATTTATCTAAACAGCTGTGTATGTACTCGTTTTATTTTCTCGAGTATCACGTTTAATCTATTATACTCGTCGTTTCTCTCATCCCTTGGAGTCATATCATTTTCTACAGTGTATACAGGCCTACTCACAGCAACTTTCCATGGAATGGCAAATAAGAGTCGTAAAATTCTTACAGGAGGTAAGCTTACGTCAATCACTCAGTGAATATGTACCATGGGACCACAGAATTCTGTTACAGCTGTATCTGCTTGCCTCATACAAATAAACCGTGATTTTGTCATCGTAGAATCTCCGGTGCAGCTCTCCCTCGTCCTCACTGCCATCAGTCTTCCCTCATCAGTTTGCCGACGATCAGAAAGGTATATTGGGGCCAGCAACATTAAGAATGAGAGTAGATAAATTCAACATATTGCCTGTACAAATTATGTGAATGACTATACATGTATGACGTTTACAAGTTTTGTGGGTGTTAGGCCGGTTCTCTTTTGCTTTGCTGACTGTGCAGCACTAATCAATTTGTTTCATCGATTTGAAGATTCTTTTTGCTGTCTGCCTAGTTACAATATATGAGAATTTGCTGCGTAACTTAACTGAGCTCAAAAGGTAGATGAGACTGCTGAGACCATTGTCTGATTGTAGGACGATTATGTTGCTTGAATTAATAAGTTGCTTTAGTAATAAATACGTGTACATGATTTCACAATATCAAGGAATATCAAAGTATAGAGTCAGAAACTATGAGTATAAGTTATGTAAATAATCTTCATCTGTTTTGATTTGATTTGATTTGATTTGGTTTGATTAATTGGTTCCTGTATTATTGTAAATGTACATGTATACATACATTGTTTGTGCCATACATATGCTAGTATAATACCACTCACAAGTTGTTAACAAAGTATTTTCTTCATTTCCTTTACAATGTACCGCAAAACATTAATTTTCTGCAGTGCAATGAATAATACAGACTTAGGAGAGAGGAACTACTTGAAATATGTCATGTACAAGGTTGTAATGGCTGCTTATGATCTAAATATTTGTGAAACATAAAATGAGAACATAATTCGTTCATAAAATCAGTGGAAATGATTATGCATGTATTGCCTTGGGTATGTTAAGTATAGGTATTCTATATTACAGATTTTCTTATGAGTTCATCTGGGAACATTATTGTTAAAAGTCTTCATTTAAATTCGTATGTATTTAGTCCTCCAGTGAGCAGAGCAGCTGATAAAGTATATTGTTGTTTCCTTCCCTCCGGGGGTAATGGGATTACCGTAGCGTATGTGTTTGAGAACGTTGTGTTACTAGTAATTCAGGCACAGGTCTGCATGTGCCTGTATCATTGTAGTGAAACACACCGTAAGTTTTAATTAAATAGATAAAATGGTAGGTTCTAGTTTCATGGAACTGAATTATCATAACTCAATCCTCGATTGTGTCGTGTCAGGAATATTTATCTAAATGTCGTCTGTACTTTGGTTTGGTTTGTTGGACCTCATCATCTGTAATACAAAACAAGACTATTCCCTGCGATGGACTTAAAAGGGATCATCTAACATGTCAAAAGTTGTGTAGTCCTGAAGGTTTCAAACGTTAACTATATCCCTCTCGCTTTACGCTTTGTTATTTTTTTCCCTATTACCATTAAGGTTGTATCATTTATGTAGACGTATTGTATTGGCTCAGATAAATAAATGCTGTTAGTATATTTTCATCTCATTCCATCACAATGTGAGGACATTGTGAATTGTTGTATTATTATAATCATAAACATGGATGTGTTCTGATCATGATTATGACTATGTGTTAATCACATTAATTTTTTTCCGCAACAAATAATGACTGCTATACAGTGGACTCCCGCGAAAACAAAGTCCCAAGGACCGACAGTGTTTCTGTCGTTGGGAAATGTTGTTACAACAGGACAGATTAATAATAAAAAATAATAAAGTAAATAACGTTGTGGTCTTAATTTTGACATTGTTCTAGCAGGAATTTTGTTACAACCGTGTAAACGGGAGTGCACTGTACATAGAAATATAAAGACATTCTTTTTTTACTTCTTGTGCAGTGTTATACAATGTACATACATATATTTAGGGGGTGCTACTCGTCACTTTAAATGTATTGGTTTTGATAGAATACTTTCAATGTCAGAGTCGTATCAGAGGAAGTCCTAAATGTGAAGATATGAACATCACCTACGCGTATAATCACGCTTTAACATCAGTATTTGATTAAATTATTTGATTTTATGCAGGCCCATTGTTAGATAAAATGCCGGCGTCTTCTCTCTTGTAATAAAAATTACCTTGGCTACCCTCATGACCCTGACAAATAATTATTCGTAAATAACCCCTTTTTTGAAGAACAATTCTAAATACAGCTGTACTGCAAAAAAAAAAGAAGTTTAAGCAAAATAATGGACTTATTAGTACATGGGAATCAATTTCATCATAGCTTGCCGTTTTGTTCATGTGAAGTTCATGTGTCGTCGTTACCTCTGACATTTCTCTTACTTGTTATCAATGGATCCAAGATAAAAACAAGTTATGATTATACTCCAGTTCTTAAAATGCGATGTCGTTTGTTTACATATTTGTGTATGTATGTATGTATGTATGTATCCATATATATTATATGTAGTATATAAAGAGAGAGAAAAAAAATTGTGCTCTGATATGGTAGTGTTTGAATCAAATACATGTAAATATAGTGTGCAAGAAGATGTCAATGTTCTACATGTTCATGGGAAGATCCTGAAACCTCTGTGTTAAGATTGCCAGGAAAAGCATTGCTTCTCTTCTCTACTTTAATTGCTTTAATTGCAGAATTTTACTCTCTTTATTTTGGTTGAATATATCTCGATGGAAACGGTCACTAAAAGCATTGATTTCTTTTTTCATTTCGTATCAGGCTACCTGCTCCTCCACTTTCATTTTAAAGGGACTATATGCAATAACCATGCGATGCAATACACATTGACTCGTATCGATTCATGATTCCTTGATCATGAAGTATGCGGCCAAAAGAATATTTTGATATGTGCCATATATTATTATGTCAGTATGATAAATTTTCTACCAATTTTCTTCAGATTACCAACAGATAGCCAAACAACCAAAAAACCAAGGGACATAAAGGACATAACTAAATAAGTATATAGGGGGACTCCACAGAAAAAGAGCCAGACAAACCTCGATCGGCTTCATAAACAGTCAACTGCTATTACATGTACAGAGTGCGTTAAGTTGGGGAGAAAAAAAAATGTAAGGAACATACACATCAAAATAATATACATGTCGGGTGCGTAAGGCTCGTTTTATGGCCAAGACATAAATGCTGGGCACAACACCAAAGGCACACATGGAAGATAAAAGAGTAGTCGTCAGTATGATCAGGGCTTACTGTAAAAACCATTCGAATATCAATTATCCCTATACAGCTGTATGTATGTATATACACTGTACGTACTTATATATTTATAATACATTGTAACATATATATACTGTATGTATATATATATATATATATATATATATATATATATACATTATATATATATGTATATATATATATATATATATATACATATTTGAAAGAGAGAGAGAGAGGGAGAGAGGAAAATTATCATTTTGTGATAGCATTCACAAAGTCAACACCATCGTCACCACCATGGACTTTGATCAGTAAGTAGCGATGCTGCCGTCTCCACCCAGACAATACACACTCCCACACATACACACTCATTTGCCTGTCTCCAACACTCAAGCTTATTCGTCAGTGGATCCACCTGATAGAAGGGAAGTAGCTAATAGTTCACGTTGCTGGACAGTGTGGATAGCTTAGGCCAGTGCCGTCACAACCGAGGTGAAAATGGTGGGATATCACACACGTGCAATGGACCTGCTTGAATTACGACAAAATTGACAAACTTATAACGAAGCACTATATCTCACTAACGCACATATTTTTTTTTTCAAATTACCTCACTGAGAATGTCAGTAGACCAGGACTTTGTTTAAGTATAATCAAAAAGAAACATTTCTCAATTGGGACTTCGATTACTTTATGTTTTTCTCCTTTCCATCCGAATTAGGCTCAATGCAGATTACAGTGAATAAACCTTTGATCGCGTTGAGTGTTATCAGGCGTTGAGTGTTGCCGGGGTAGTCAATTTTGCACAGTTCTTACTTGGTTGCTATTAAGAAAAGAAATGTCTTTGCTGGAGACATCAGGTTCAAGTTGTGGTGACATAATTTTCAAGTTCTCAGAGGTCTCTAATTGCACAAAGATGCACTGTGTTTCGTCGAATTGATGATGCTCCCCAATTGGGTCACAACTGCGCTGATTACCATTTTTTGCAAGGCACCTGGCTTACTACGGATTCGGTAAATTTCTTGCCGTCAGTGTGGGGAAACAACAGCCAACAGCCCGTGTTTAACAGCGGCACCAGCGGGAAGAACTAATATTTGCAAGTCATATTTCCAGGTGAATTTTCCGATTAGAAAACGAGCAGAGCAAATTGCCCCTTCTGCGTGGTATGGTGATATGGATGGCAACAATCGCGATGTGTGTACCGTAAATGTTCTGTCTCGACACCAACGAATCGGCAGCCTGTACCATAGGCGTGACAATATCATTCTCAAGAGATGAAACTCTATAGAGTGTGATCTAACCTGTATCACCATTGAAGAAGTGTGACGGAAAAGGTTGAACAAGCAAAAACACTGGAGATTTGCATGAGTTTTTCCTTGGATATAAAAGTGTGGAATAACCGAACATGGAGACTCGAGGAAAGGAGGGGAAGAAAGAGAAAAAGAAAGGTAAGAAGTCCTTTTTTTTTTAGCGCAGAGTACCTGACACCAAAATTGTCACAGCCGTTGTCATTGTCAGGTTTGTTCGTTTACCAAAACAAACTTGTAATTATAATGACCATCATTTCTAGTTTGTTGGGGTTTTTTTATCAGTGGACAGAGGACTGTAGGTATACTATTGATACGTTCTAGGATATTACCGATTTCTGATGAAGCTTTAAAAAGATGAGGCGCATTGTTTATTAAATTGTTTCTCAGTACAGTTCAACTGATATTACAATGTTTACAGACATGTTCATGTATGACATAAACATAAACAATAATTGTTCATGATGGGGAGAGTACACGCAGTACTCCGGACACTTAGATCTTCCACAATATATCACATACACGTCGACCTTGAATTTTTACATTTTTAGTGATAGATGTTTCTTGTGTTCCCTTTACATACATGTACTTAGGCTTTCTAGATAGAATGAACTGGAAGGGATCTGACTTAAAAATGCACATTGATGTCCCGGAGTACGGAAACAAACAAGCAAACAAACAAATCTTATTAAACTTTACTCAAATTTAACAAAATTAAAATACAACAAGATTGTAGTGGAACAAAATTTCTTCGTTTCTATTTCAAAACGCCGCAAGAATCATATAGAAAACAAGTAATGATATTATGATACACAGATCATGCGAGACTTCAACTTTACATGCAAAGTTTTAACTGATTACATGTACATTAACATTCTTCGTCTTGTAGTCTACACAACACACAGAAATTTCTAACAGGCCAACATTCTACATGTAAAGATGTTGAGTCACGATCTTTTCAAAAAAATATATATTTCCCATGCACACCTGATGATTTACTGAGGAAAGAAGCGATATTCACTGTAATGAAAGATATGTGGTCGTTATCCAAGAGAGAGGGAGGGAAAAAAAAACACTTCTCGATATGACACAACGCATCATAATGTCAAACACAACAATAGCCACAAGGTGTATCCCCGTTAGGAAATGACTAATTCATGATAATCATAGACGCCATTTTTCCTTCTGTTGATTATATGGATGACTGACATCTATCTTTGAAAGGGCAAAACCGCAATATTTGCTCAACTTGGGAGAGTCAATGCATGATACAAAAACAAAAAAGACACAAAAAACTAAGGAGGCGTGTCTTTTTTTTTTTTTTTTTAGGGGGGGGGGGGCTTTTTGCTTTCAGACCTCGAGGGATAAACGGAACAGAAGCAAGAAAACTTCTGTTTCGTTTCTTCCAAACAACGCCACAGCAGCTGTTCATACGATCTTCACATACAAAATGATGTGACACGTGAAGACGCGCATGCCATTACATTCCTGCAGAGACCACAGCGCAGAATACCGAACATGCTTTGATTAAAAATGTCAATTAAGTTGACTTTGATATCAAAGTGCAAACTCTGAAGATGTCTGTCCTGCGTTATGAAGTACTGAAATTATTTATTGTTTGCGAGGACAAGGAGTAGATGAAAATATCCAAAATGTGTTCCTATAATTCCTTCTCTCCTCTCGTTTAAAGTTACTGTCAGTTAACCCTGAGTTAAACGCAGCGCGTTTACTGATTGAAAGTGTTTCAAGTTACAAGTAGCATTGAGCTGGTACTTGTGACAAAGGTCAAATTGATGTAAAAAGGCACAGACAACATGAACATTATACTCACATCTCTGAGTCTAGACTTTTCTTGTGAAAATCATAAAGAGAAGAGTTTCGTAGGGGTGACTCTTCCTGAGCTCTGGCTGGTTGGCGAGTATTCACCCGTGATGGACATGATGGATGAATGGACATTTTTACTTGTTATCATCATACGACTTGATATATATATATATATATATATATATATATATATATATCAACAGAGACACTTTATTCACGCTCCAACTACTTTTGACTTTGTAATACAGTGCATCATGCAAATAAGGGTAACTTAAAAATACAAAATTTCAGATATCTGATTCATAAGTTTGGTTTGACAATGATTTTGCATACATGAGATTATGATATCATCAGTATTGTGCCTAATACCAACATAAGCTGTAAAAGCCACATCTTTGCCATTTTCTTGCTGGTATTAATGAAAGCAATATCTTTGTTATGATTCACTGCATATAGAGGCAACCATACTCGTTACCAAAGTAAAGCGGTTGGTATCATTGTAAACTTCTGTTGCAGCACGTACACGGGGATGAACCTCGTTTTTGTAAGCGTGTGGTTCATAAGATACATGATTTTTTTTTCTCCTGTTTTGCAAGATCTTGCAGAGGTAATGCCTATACAGGTAGGATACCTTGTGTGTGAAATTTACAACGAAAATAAACCCCTAATCACTTGCAATATCCCCCCCCCCCCCCGTAAACTTGTGCCCGTAAAAGCCACATCGTGTCTGAGTTACAGTGTATAGTGTAAATATTGCTCCCGCTCAAGGATTATTCCATAATTTCGTATACCAACTGAAGTAATTATGCGTTAAACTCATTACTTCGCATGGAGATTATGATGTATACTTAAGTCAACATAAACAATAATAAGATATAGGCACACTGGCGAATTCTACAAGGTAGTTGATGAGAATTGAAGCGACATGCAATTTGTTTGAACGTAATGAATATTTATTTCCAACTAGGAATATTACACTTTCTTCAGTCAGCAGAAAAGCAGAATCCGACCTCGTTAATCACAAAAATAAGAAAAGGGTTGCGCTATACTACTCTTGTCAAATTTTGTAGTTACCACAAAATGAACACCACATTATTGTTTCTGGCAACGGGAAATGTGTTACCGGAAAATAAAACACGGCATAGACACAACCCATGCTTGCGAACTGGATTTCGAATGATTTGTGGTGTGTTTGCACTTGCAAGGATATGGCAGATAAACTGCCCATTGCAAGTCCTCACAGAAAGATAACAAGTGTGTATCACGTTTTCATGGCGTTTCAAGGATGATAATAGTGCCCTCTCGTGTGATTTAGGGCACATAGACTATTGGCAAGCATTAATTGAGTACATGCTAATACCGGTAGTTCTAGAAGCTATTGCCAGCCTACTGAACCGTCATTGGACTTTGACTGTATAATAGTTGCGACACCCCTCACATATTACACCCTATTAGCATAGAGGTCAGAAGTGCTTTCGAAAAGCCTTTCCTAAATATTTACTCTTGCTATTGTTATTAAAGGTATGCCTGGACTATGATCCATCGCAGAGGAACGTGATGTTATGACAATGATGATCACGAAAGAAATTGTAGATTTTTAAGTACATATAGCCATACGAATACATATACTAATTCATATAACTATGAAGAGTTCGAATTTTCGACTTTTTTAAAGTAGAGTCATCATTGAATAGACAAATATTATTTTCAACGATGCTGAAATTGGGACAAAACAAGACATATTTTTGAATCATCATATCGAAATGATCTCAATGAATTCATTATTGTCTTTGTTTTCAAGCTTATTGAATGTCAAATACCTCAAATAGTAAATGGATCATTATTTTTCCCCTGTTCAACCTATGTTTCTTAAGCGCTTTCTCTTTTACTGTAACCATTAAAGCTCAAATGTGAAAGGTATGAACACTTCTCATGCCAAGCGCCACCTGTTGACGAAAATGGTGAGAGTGAAACGACTGATATCATTACTTTCTAGTAAGGCTTGGCTCTTGTGAAAAAAACAAAAAGTTGCTCGTATCTTGGTACGTGTTCACGCAATTCAGAAGTTTATTCTGTATCCACAATTTTCTTTTCTACGCGTACCTTTCTTGGGGGGCATAATTCTAATTTCTTTTCTTTTTTTCAGGATTATGATTATATTTCATGTTCTCCCTATCATCGCTACCTTTTTTTTTTCTAAATATGGGAGTTCCATCTCCATCGTGACTGTTACGATCTTAGTCGATGAACTCCCCCCCCCCAACAAAAAAAAAAAATGAAAGCGAGACGGATACACGACAAAGGGGACAGTCACACAATACAATTTGCGTTGCAAAATATTCAATCGACTGAGAAAGAGAGAGAGAATAAACAAAAGAAATGGAATGAATCAAGCACATATGAGTGGGTGTGTGACTCACTAACTCAGGACTTGTAACGCATTTCATTTGAAACACGCCATAAGCGACGGTAGATACTACCACACACTGTGCTCATGAATGCTAAAATCTCGCACTTGTTTAACTATGTTTTCATTTAGACAATTTACTATAAATCATTCGAACTTATTAAACTGTCTAAGATGAATGCTATCACTGCTCCATCAGAGGTTGAGTGTGACTTTGAAAAGTACAATTTTCCAGACTGGTTCACCTTCCTTGATTAGATAGTATAATTTTGTTCTTTTTTTAAGAAGAAAAAAAAAGGCATGCGGGAAAAGAAAACTTATTCTGAATACTTCTTTGTCGCAAAGCGGAAAAAAATGATTATCAGTTAACCACGTAAAAAAAAAAAAGAGGAACTTGGGAGAATTCATACTGCATGCCAATGACTGTCAATAATAGTCATTTTCTTTCTCTTTTCAGTTTTTTTCCCACACTGTGTGCACTCATTTTTTACAGATGAGCTCGATCCTTCGTATCCACATGCTTATTGCTCAAGGCATATACTTGCATCTATGCAGTGCATTTTACAACTCTGTCGTGTTGGCCATTGCTGCAGGTCCTCGTAAAGATTGTTTTGGTTCACAAATCGGCAGTTTTCAGTACATCTATCGATGTTATTTATGACTGGAATATCAAACGTGAAACCAGAACAGTCAAAAAGTAAGGCAAAGTAAAGAGACGACAGACTCAAACTGATGATAAACTGTTGAGCAACGTCCAAAGGCATTACCAATCCATACATTATACTGGAGGCTGATAGAAACAGGCAAAGTAAATGCAGTATGTGTACGTCTATACATGTACCCATATACATGTATATCATATCGCATACATGAATTATTTACATACATATGAATACATAATGCATTTGTATATATATAGGCCTATAACTTTATATATATATAATATATATATATATATATATATATATATGTGTGTATGTGTGTGTGTGTGTGTGTGTGTGTGCGTGTAAACGGTCGGAATATATACACAATGTAACAGTATTGTAGGTTCCGTCTTTAGAAGATGATTGAAGCGTTGTTAGAGCTTCGCTGACCTCGTCTGTAAAGAGAACACAAAAATGGAAATCGTGGTCTGTCTCGGTAATCAATTCAGGAGCACAATTACCTTGCCCTGTACAGGAGATATAATTCGAAGAAAGTATTAGACAGGGGACTGTACTTGTTTTTAGTTCACGCAGCTGACAAAATAATCAGACAACCATTCAGTATTGATCAGTTTTCACTGTTACACTCGTTCACTGCTTCCATATACGACGGGAAAAAATATGACGGAAATACAGTAGGTTCATATCACAATACTATTCAACACCTGTTGTAAACGTCCTTGCATATAGCCAGCGGTCTACACCGACCTCGTGGTTCATGTGCATAGAACAATCGCTATAATCTTCACCCTGCTCCCCCCCCCCCCCCCCCACACACACACACACACACACCTCCTCCGCTCCTTGTATCGTGTGCCATGATAAAGACATTTCAGATAATTAAAGCTTGCTCTGAGAGAGATATGTTCTTTAGGAAACTGAGATGCATTCGTTACTTTAGCAACTCCAGAAAACAATCGAACGGTACACGGAACGTAAAAGAGACAAAACACGCTCAATTTCTTTCTGCTCCACTGCTCTAGTTCATCTCATTCTTGGAGAAGCTATGGGCGACAAACGTTGACTTGATTTGCAGCTTCTTCCTGAGTCAAGGATCGCGATAAGTTTCCCGCTCAGGGCTGAAGTACAGCAATTACTTCTGTCTGAAGATCTCAAAGATTGTCATGGCAACATGTAAACAGGCGAATTGAATGACCAAGATTCTATTCAATATTCTCCCAGGGAGGTTAACATGCATGTGACATGTTAAATACCAGCATGAAGGACGGACAAACAAACTCTTCAGGTCCAAATCCCTTAGATCTCAATGTATCTTATCGTGATTTTCAGGTCCGCCCCTTTTGGGGTTCCTTTATATGGTCAGAGATTTTTCACATACTCCTGTAATGGTCGCACCTCATTCTTTATTTTTCTCTCAAAAAAGGAATACAGCATAGTCCAGTTATACAACATATTCAGCAGTTAAGTTCCATCTTTTTGACACGATTACCCACATATTGTTTTTGACGTACAACAAGAAAACAAGCTCAAGGTCTGTCCAACGTTGCAAGAGCTATACTGCTGCTATATTTATTTCACGTAATCAAAACAATGTATTTCAGAGTACAGATTAATAACTGCCAAATATTCTAGATTATACATAGATTAATATATATGATTTGCAAATGTGAATGTAGTAAACTCTTTTGTTATCTTGTAAACAGCAGTATGTTGATATGTGTTTACTCCTGGATAGACAAAAAGAAGAATTAGCAAACACAACAAGACAAACATTTATCGGGGATCTTATCTTATTATGATATTGCCAGCTTGACAAAAAAAAAAAAAAAAAAATCGGCAGTGAAGAGTGTTAAAAACCTGGCAGCATAGGTCATCATGCCACGCCCTTTAAACGATCGTAACACCATGAACACACGACTGACAGCTTTCTCAGCCTGGGAAAACTATTCTCTGGGCTCCATAATATGTCGGACAAATATGAGATGTAGCGACCGAATATCAAACTGAGCGTACGAGATAAACGTCTCCGTGAAAAGAGGTGGGAAGAATATTAAATTCCGTCTGGAAGGTTTTCTTTTCTTTCCCTCCACCCACGGTAGAGCCAAAACGCTTTCCAAAGAAGCAGTGATAGATAGTTTCACCCATCACATGCAGTTTGGACATACGGGATTCTCATTCAACTTTGCTTGGAATCAGTCACGGAATAAATCGGTGATGTATAATGTTTCAATGCATGTGATGGATAAACCATGGATCACAAAGCTTGAGTAATAACCACAAGACGCTTTCTTAAACCAAACCAACACTTGATGAGTATTGAATCTTATATCTGAATACAGTTCGTACTGGTCATCCGCGGATGATTTATTTTCATCATGATCCATTCGCCAAAGGAAAGTTATCAGTTTACGTGTAAGTACATTGCCTTGATTCTGCGTTAATTATTTTTACCCCTTTAATCTCTGTTTGTTTGTTTTCCTTTTGTTTATTTCATTTCCGTATGTTTTCTTGAAAATGTAAACAAAATATAAAAATCTAATGAATCAATATTGACGCTGTGTCTATGCTTTATATTAGCATGTTTTAAAGCTGCTGGTCACACACGAAAATCAAATGTTGCGCATCCTCAAGGGAGGAGAAATTTGTTCTTTACTCAATTACATCCAGCCAAATATTAACGTTTTTTCATTTGTTTGTTTGTCGCTAAATCATGCGAAGCGCTTCAATAATAGACTACAGTGCCGTTATGTAACATAACATTATGCAATTCTATATTCCATTCAATTCAATTTCATTTTTCTTCAATAAAATGTATTTGACAAATACAGATAATCTTGAGTACAAATTGGTTGACTGTAAAATGAAAATTAGAGGTAGTTCCAGCTGCATAATTTAAGACATGTATATGCATATAGTTTCAAACCAGAAACAAGACAAAGATACGGGTTCCTATTTCGTACTTTTTATAGCGCAAACAAAAATGAAAACTTACAAAGAGAAAACGCAAGCAGAACCAGCTACAGATTCTAACAGGCTTGAACGGTTGGACGTTAGATATACTGAAAGGTTATTAGTTTGCCGTTTACATCATAATTACATCTTTGTATTTTTTTTTCAAGATCCACAGAGCTTTTCGCCCAAACTATGTGGAA